>NW_009954102.1:4185973-4196773 GCF_000747805.2 Chaetura pelagica | reverse complement strand
AAGGCAGGCAGGAAGGAAGGCAGGAAGGAAGGAAGGAAGGAAGGAAGGAAGGAAGGAAGGAAGGAAGGAAGGAAGGAAGGAAGGAAGGAAGGAAGGAAGGAAGGAAGGAAGGAAGGAAGGAAGGAAGGACAGTCAAACCTAAAGAATTAATGTCAAGAATAAAGATTAACAATGCCACAGAAAGACTAACAAGTGCAAGCCACATATGTCACTTGCTGTATGTTCTTATAGTGCCCATTTTAGGGTAGCTCAGATAGTTGGCTTCTAGGCACTCATAAAGCAAAAACATAAAAAAATTACAAAACCAGTAAAGATCTCTGAGATCAGCTCATTATATCCTTGCATTCATAAATATTTTTCAGACCTTCAAACTTTATTCTAAAAGGCAAATATTTTCAAAACCTGACTTTATCCAGGGCAGGTGAAGAAGAATTCATGAAGTTTTAAACACAGCTGTTCTATTCTAGTCCCAACTCATGTTCATTGTCCTGCTTTCTTCCTAGCTGATTTGATAATTAACATGATGCACTTTCTGTGTGTAACCAGGACTCAGAATACCTCATGGAAAGTGCAGTTCTGTTACATCTTGTCTCTGACTCCTTGTGAATTTAGCCATCTTCTCGTGATGTCTTACCTGAGGGCACTGGAGGAAGGGCACATCTGCAGAAGAATCGTCCAGTACCTCTGTCTATAAAATTTTAATTATTTAGGTACTAGAAGAGACTGTGAGGTAAACTGTGTATTCTGCTACTGTCATGTACACAAGCAACCATATGCACTTGAAGCAAGAGTCCAATGACAATGGCTCTGTTATCTTTGAAAGCCTTTAATGAGCTCCATATGTCTACCAATCTGCAGCACATATTTGAGGCACAAATTAAAATTTGGCTTTTTTTTTTTTTTTTTTTTTTTTTTTTTTTTTTTTCTCAAGGACTCATTGGTTTGTTGCTATGGACCAGATTCTGAATGTTGTTAGGACACTGGGAGGTGGATGTCACTGGCTAATGTGACCGATTCCTGATCTGAATCCTGTGCCAATCCAAGTCTTGCAGGGATAGGTAGCTGCTTTTATTAAACCAGCTGTTGGAGAAAGTAGAAGAGATGTCAGGAGCACAAACTCAACTGCCAAAAACTTGACTATTTTCCCCCTGCCCGTATTAGTTCTTTGCAAAAAATTTATAGTTCTATGCCTTCAGATTATTATGGCTTGAGTAATAAAAGTCTCTGCAAAAAGAATTGAGAAGGTCAGATTAAGTCACTATTATAATGCTGAAAACATCTAGTCTTGCATAAAAATAGACCTAAGGTGTCACCACTAGAGATAGTTTCAGACCAATGACTATTTTCTCTGTGCATTTTTGCAAGACTGCATTTTGAACCAAATTTTGTTTCCTGAGCTCATCTACAATCACAACGAGGTGGAATTCTTTTTTACATATCTTATAGCACTCTCATGCATAGAAGCAAGCTGTGTGTGATTGCTGGCTTAGAGTAGGTTATTTCAGTACTGTAGCAATCTACCTGGAATTTGATACAGCAGCTACTGGTGAAGTCTTCCCTACTGGCAACAAAGGTTCATTGTTTCTTAGGCCATCTTCAATCACAGCATCCCAACTTCAGGCTTTGGTAACAGTTTCTCACAAGAGAAGACTTTGATGAATTCAGTGATGCATTAAGGACAGGCTGATGCCTTGCTCAGAAAATGATCTGTAGCTCTGCAGCTGAGAAGTGTTGAAAAGGAACAGTCAAGCTCTCTTTGTGAAGTTATGTCCTCTCAACACTGCTGTATTTAAGTTTCTTCAACCTCGTGGCTTAGCCAAAGGTACAAACAACACAGAGGTAGCCAAGGATGTCCTTCAGTCTGGAAGAATCTTTGGTTATTTCAGGAACAAGAAAGGCCACAGATACTCAAGCAATGGGCTTCCTTGCAGTGGTAGGAGCAGCAGATTTTTTCTGATGTTTTTCACAGAAGAGAAGCTGGTAAAATCTGGCTATTTGCTTGGACATTTAGCTTCAGCCAGAGGCTAAGTGACCTCTCCCGTTTCCTGTCGATAGGGTGAAATAACCTCAATTTGCTTTCTAGTAGAAATTGCCTTGAGATTATCTAATGAATGTATTATTATCATTATTATGAAGTGAATGGGAAAAGTATTTGGATAATTGGCAGAAGAGAAATTGAGAACAGTGAACAGTTACCACTCTGAGGCCCCTTGGCAACAGATACTTTCTTAAGCGTATCAGAAACAGGCAGCTCCCTTGATCAGTACAGACCTCCCTGCTGGAGAGGCAGCTTCCTCTAGGAGTGCAATTGTGAATTTAAATGCACAGGAACTAAGAAACAAAAATAACAAGGTTCTTGATTTCCACCCCTCCCACTAACTAAATATGCATTTACTACTAATTAATTTTGAGGTATAGACCACATTCCCTGGCATAAATTTGTCTCCTACTATTTGCTTAGCTGCATAGCAAAGAAACAACTTTTCCCATTTACATTATCATGCCCTTGTTTTGTTGTGTAGTACGTTGTTAGTTTCTTTTAAAAAAAACAACCACAAAACATTGATTTTAGTGTTAGAAAAATATGTCCACATTCCTCTAAAGAAGTGGTATCTTTCTCCCACTCCATTGAAACACAGGAGTAAAAGATGGAGCAAATATTTTAGGTTAAATGCTGAAAGCAGCCTCAGGCTCTGTCTCTACTCCTGCCCCTCCATTCTCAGGAGTGTTGGAAATGTGAGAGCCTCTCAGTGATGCTCTGCTCAGGGAGGGTGATAGGTGGTGTGAGATCAGCTATCATATGCACATCCAGTGTTTTTTTTCCTATTTTCAGTATGCACTTTCTTTCTTCCACCACAACTCTGTCTATTTTGTCAGGAGGTCATAGAACTCCTATTGTACCAGCCAACTTGGTGCAGGTCTCTCAAGCACCATCTCAAGGGGTTTAAGAGGGATCCAAAAGCACCTGTTTAGACAGCTGAATTTCTTTTCCTGAGTGTTGTTCCAGGATCATATGTTTATTCTCCCAAAACACTCCTGTTAATTCTTTCACTTGCACAATTTCCAGGGACTAAAGTTTCAATAGAAAATAAAAGAAAAAGCAATCTGATCTCAGTATTTCTTCTTATAAGAAAATACATGTTTTTATTCTTGGTAGGGGTGTTGTTTATAAAGGGGGGAATGGGAGGGACCTAACATGCAAACCAACTACGCATTCTGTTCCTCCTCCTCCTTTTGCATTCTTGTGATTTTTGGTTTTCAGAGAGCCTTTGTTGTCCAAAGCTACATGTTATTATGTTCCTAGCTGAAGCATTGAGATGAAAGGCAGTAAATTTCAACTGTTGTAATGAGATAGGAAGCATGATAGAATGTGTCGGGACTGAAGCACTGCATGGTAGCTGCTGAAATGACTGCTAGGGAAGGCAATTTTCTACTTTATGTCCCTTTACTCCATTCCTACTCATTTATATAGATTGTAAGTTCTTAGCATGTTCCTGTGAACCTACACATTATGCCTTATACAACATCACTTCAGTCGTCGCTGGTGCCTGTAGAGCCCCTTGTCAGAATATATAATAAATACTTACAAACAAATGATAACAAATTCTAATAGCAGTTAGTGCCACATGAGGGTATCACAGAGGCACTGATTGTTCTTTCATTACACTGGGAAACAGAAACATTCAGGCAATCAACATAGTGAGTTCAAGGCCTGGCCATCAGCACTAATAATGTCACTTGTCACCAAATCTAAGCAGAAACCTGCCAGAAGAAGAAAAAGTGAATAGCAACCACCCACCTTTAAAGAGACCCAACATGACACAGCCCAGACAATTTTTCCATGTGAAAATTTCGGGTAAGGTTGTTTTGTTTTGTTTGTGTTTTGATTTTTCTTTCCTTGAGAATTAACTACTGCTAAAATAAACCACAAATGCCACAACCCTCATGGCTCTTGTTTGCCTCCTGCAGTCTGATCACACAAATACGTTATGAGAGTATGAAGCAGTTCTCTGGTCAAGCTGAAAGAGGAGGAGCTGACAAGCCAGGGAAATGTTCTCCTGTAACCTTGACCTTATATTCACTTCCCTCTGGAAACAAGGTGTCTCAAGGCAGACAGGGGTGGAGCTGAAGTACTTCACAACATCAATAAGATGTTATAAATACCTCAAAACTCTGGTAGCCTGGAGGTTTTGAGGGCTCCATGGAATTTAAAATCAACCTACCACAGCGAATTTCCTTTTTACACTGAAATAAATAAATAAATAAATAATTTAAGTTCTGCTTTTTAGCAATTAAAAGAATTGGAAAAATAGGGCTAAACAAAAGAATAACTTCTGTTCAGTGATTCAATGCTGCAGCTAATGGAGAACTGAGCCAATAATCTGGGTGATACTCTATGGAACTATGGTAGGGCTGAGGAGCTGTACTCAATTCCTGGCACATCCACGAACTGTATAATACTGGACAAGTCAGTAAGTCTGATTTGTTCCTCAATATATCCTTTCTGAAATGGACACACTCCTTCCCTACTTTACAACATAGCTGTGGGGATAAAAATCTTTAAAGTCTGTTAAAATGATTTGCACAGGCAGGAGGACTTCCATCTGTCCATGCCACTCGGGTGTCCTATCAATTATCTGATGGAGGAGAATGAGATATGACCCCAAAATTTGGTCTCTCCATTCTTTTCATGCTTTACAGGGTTCAACACATGATAAAGAACCTGGAAAACCAGAGTAATTCTGGAAATCTTGTGAAAAGCCTGTGTGTGAAGGTGAATAAACTGCCTGTGACAGGTTGAGCCTTTTGGTATTTTCTTCTTCAGCTTCTCTTGGAACCATTCTGAGACAAAAAAGGTGCAAACAAATACAAATAAATACATAAATCCTCAGCTTCTCTGTTAGTAAAAGGAATGGAGAGAGACACAGATAGATTTCATGAGAGCTCAGGAAACATAGACATGGGTGAGAGCCATGCAGAAGCAAGGAGATAGCAAAAAAGCATAAAAAAACTTTCCCATCTCTGGTGGTGTGAGGGGTAGAAGGACTCCAGCAGCCCTACAACTTGTTTTCATTGCTGCTGGTACAGTCAGGGTCAGGAAAAGACAAAGCCATGTCCCCAGCAGAGTTAGTAACTGAAGTCCAAGGGAAGGAGGAAGAGGCTTGGGATATAAGGGAAAGCATCAGGGGAAACAAAAAAATGAAAGTAAGTAAAAAAAAATATTCATGACCACTCTGCATTTGAGTTTATTATAGCTTTTTTTCCCAAGTAAGAACAATGAGGATTAGACAGTTTACTGGAGAATACTGAAAAAGTAGGAAGGTTTTGGAAATGGGTAGTGTGGGAATGACACACTAAATTCTAGACCCAGAAAACAGAAATGAGATGGTAAAATTAAAAAAGTTTATTAATCAAGTGATTTAGTAAAATCTTTATTGGAAAACCAAGACAAGAACAGTAAAGATTATTTTATTTTAAGATAATAGTACACTGCAGGTACTTATTTTTTCCCAAAACTGTCTTTTGACAGCAGAATTGCATGAACTGACTCACCTACTGGACAGACAGCAAAGTACCATACCCAGATCTCCTAAGCCCCAAATCCACATCCAGCCATTCAGCTATACTGTCCTTCTACATGTTTGTAAGTTCCTCCTGTTTTATCATTCTCGCCTCAAACAGTGTTTCCCAGTCTGGGGGTGTAACAGAAGTGCTTCCTAAACAACAGCAAAGACAGGCATTTTCAAAATGAAATCTAGAGAATAAGCCTGTTGCCTGCCAAGGCTTTATAGACCCCAGGAACGAGCACCCAGAGTTCATTTCAGAGGCTGGTCCCCTTATCAGTATCCTCAAAGTACCTAGAAATTATCTAAAAAATGAAATTTGGATTTTAGGTAATTTGTGGACACTTTTATTGTGGAAAGAAAGAAGAGGGTAAGAACAAAAGCCAACACAATTCAGCTCCTACAAGAAAGACCCCTAAAAAGTAATGGATTGGTGTGTGTCTGCTGCTCTTATGCCAGTGCTGCTCAAGAAGGCATGTGGTGGGAAAGCTGGGACAGGTGTCTAACACAGACCTGCTGCAGATGAAGAGTGGTTAATAAGCAGGATGGTAACACATGTCTTTCAGATCTATGTAACCAGACTAGACACCTTTATTGAATCCAGGATAAAGTTAAAGGCTTTTCTAGGCATCAAAAACACTTATAAAAAACATGCGTGAATGAGAATGTATGCACAAAATCAAAATCCTCATACCCCCTGTTGACATGAAAAGGACTAATTAATTATCTAAGTTGTCACATTCCCAGCTATTCTGCATTCTGTCTTGCATGCATATTCTCACTTTATCACAGGGTTGTTTTTTTTAAGGTTATAAAGCAAAATTTAAATTATACACCTATAAAGCAGATATTAGTGATGACAAGGAAGAGAAAAGAAGAAAGAAAGATAGATTCAGAGAAAAACACACCCAACACACAAAGGGAAAGGTTAGGGAGAAGCAGAATATATCACAGAACTCTGCAATAATAAGGGAAATAAATAGCAAGCACATACTTGTGTGAACACACACACAAACACAAAATCTTTTCCTTGTTTTATAATGGCTGCCGCTGCACCTAATATTCAATGTATTTCAGGTAAAGAGTTGCTCACTACTAACTCTCCTTCTCAAACTTCTAAGCTCATGCTTCTGAAATAAAGAAAGCACCTGTCCTGCCTGGTTATTCATGTTTATCTGTAGGATGGAAATCAAGCTCTAAAAATAAGTAAATAAATATCCCTTTCTATTTATTTTAGCTCTGGAATTTTGTTCTGATTTAGGTGTGCTTTCCTCAGCTCATCAGGTTTCTCCATTTATGTCCTTGTCTTATCCTTAATTCACATTGTTCTCTTGCCCACTGTGCTTGCTGAATTTTATTGAACTCATGAACAGCTCTGACATACAGTAGAGTGCTTATGTATCCCACTGAATAGTGCTCAAGGGTTTACTTCTTTAAGATCTTTAAGATTCTTTAAATAAAAAAAGAAATCAACCCAGGATTTGCTTTTCAAAGCCCCAAACTGGCTGGTTTTGGTTGGTTTACACTCACTTTGGCTCAAACAGTAGTTCTGTTTCTGTCACTGGAAAAAAGCATTTGGATAACAAAGATACTAAAAATAATTTTTTGATAGGGTTTTTTAAATGGAGAAACAGAAATTACACTGAAGAATTCCAGGAGATACAACTGAAATGTTCAAAATGTAATTAAAAATACAAATCGATACACCTCCCCTGATTTTAAAGCAGTTCTTTTTAATGAAAAAAAGAACCCAACTGAAAACTCATACAGTCATGCTAAAGAAAACCAAAATATTTTCACGTTAACCAAAAATCCCCCTAAACCTGAGCCCAATCCCCACTTTCTTTTTTTTTTCTGTCAGCTCTGAAGTTTCATAAATCTTAAACAGACAACTGTGGCCATTTAGTCTGACAACTTGCCAAACACTGAGCCATTAATTTAGCTTCATCATTCCTGCATCAAGCCCAATAATGTGAACTAACCCTAAACTGTCTCATAGAGAAACGTTAATATTTTTTTAAGGCTTTCAGGGCAAGGTGATCTACAACATTCTATGATTTGATAGTTATTTTCTCAACTCATCAAAACTAAACACTTTTATTTCCACTTTGAATATCCTGTCCTACAGCTTCAGCCCACGGTTCTTGTTATGCCTCTGAGATTAAACCTCTCAGGTAGATTTGGAAGTCGTCTTCTGTGGTGAAGCTTCTCCCTGTTTAACAAGTGACTATGTGTGAAAATATCCTTTCTATTACAAGAAACTGATGAAGTATGACATAGCCTGAAGGCAAAATCAGGTGCCTTGGTGACAGGTTTTCATGGTGTCTCTAGTTAAAGACAATAATACAATATTCAAAATTAAAAAAAAAATAAAAAAAATGAGAAAGCAAAGGTAGAAAGACAAGGCTATAAGAAATTGGAAAGAAACTTCAAAGTGTATCCAGTATAAGAAAAAACACAAGCATGTACACTCACTCTGAGGTCCCTTCTTGCCACCCTGGCTGTCCCTCTGGCTTGGTGCTATCTCCATGTGGTATCCCAAGGGATGCTCAGCCCAGGCAGGGGCCATGGGGCAACTTCTGGCATCACCAAAGCAGATTAAAACTGTTGCTTCTCTTGCTCCAAGATCATTCCCTAGTGTTAAAAATTTTATGCTATGTTAATGTGCCTTTTCAGGTTGATTCCTCTGCTTCAAAAGTAACTTTGAAATTACCCACTGACTGTTTAGTTCAGTGGATACTAGTTTATTTATTATGATGGGTTTTAGCAAACACCTTCCAGATGTTTTCATCCTAATAGGGGTTGTTCAGGACATCTGCCAAGGATGTTTGGTTGCAGGAGGTGCACAGGCACCTGTATGCGGCCAAGTGTCATCTGCAGTCTGGCTAAGCACAGTTAAAACACAGTTACAGGAGATGTGAGACCATCTGTGTAGAGAATACCAGTATATGTAGTCAAAGGTATAAGCAGGTTATAGTTAGGATGATATAGTTAAGGATTTTCTAATATAAGATGGCAAAAAGTTATTTGCTTGGGTCTAGGCAAGACACTTTTTACAGTTAATGGAGATGAATCAACATTACTGGAAGCTTATTAATCTCAGTTCTTTTAGAAAATAATTTTAGGATGGGAAATGTTTCTTTCTGTTGACACGGAAAAAGTCATAATTATTTTCTTTGATTTTGATCAAAAACTGTAACATTCTAAATTACAGAAGGCTACTACAAGCTTGTGAACAATGGTTTGAGAACTGTCTACTGTTTGTTTCTTTTTAAATTTCATTTCTATTTCTAAAACTGATTTTCATTTCTAAAACTGATACTCTAGGTGATTCTGCTCTGTCAGGGGGGTTGGACTAGATGATCTTTTGAGGTCTTTTCCAACCCCTAAAATTCTGTGATTCTGTGTGATTCTGTGATACTTCTCAAAAAGTGGTACAAAAATACAGTATGAAAACACAGCCTCCAGTAGAAGACTCACAGTTACAGCAGCAGTTTCTAGAACATAAAATCCAATACAAGTTACTGCATGAAGTAGTAAGAAAGAGAGGTTCACTCCTCTTTTGTTATCATTCTTTTTATAGGTAATTCTCATGTTTTCTAGACCTTTTGGAAGAAAGACACTCCCAAGCAGGGAAATGAGAGGTATTAGTAGGTTTGCTAATGAAGTAGGGATGTCCTTGGATAGAAAATCTATCAAGGGAAAAAGGAAAGACGCAACATGATAGATAAGCTTTAATCCCAGGGTTGTGGTACTCAAAAAAGGAGCCAAGTTTCTGCTGGAAATAGCAGGGACTGGACTGTCTCAGATGTGAGTTTCACCACAGGTCAGAACTAGGGGTAGGAGTCATAGTGCTTCCCCATCAGCAGTTGCAGACTTGCAGGATATGCTGATTTATGCTTGTTGTTTAAGGGAATTTTCCAATTTATAACAAAAAAAGATGACTCTTCAAATGTCTGTAGTACCTAAGCATCCACATTCTTTCCATCAGGTATTTTGCATATCACCAATGTTTTGAACTAGGTTGAAATATATTTTGTACACCACATACACTTTGCTTTGGGATAGCCAACAGAAAAAAAATAATTCTTCAGCACACACACAAACACAGACACATACAAAGAAAAGCAAAGAGAGAGTTGCTGTAAGGCAGAGGGCCTGTGCTTTTGATATAATCATCAGCCTGGCTTTGTGCTTACATTGGAGCAAGAGAACATAAGATAGGGGGATCATAACAGTACACTAATCTGATCTTATTCTGGCTTTTTTCTCTGAAAACAATGAGACTGTTTTATAACATCTGAAAGGCAAGTTTTGTCATATCTATCTAAGCACTCTTTATCCCAAGACATGTGGCTCAAATCTGGCTTCAGATGAAAAGTTAGCCAAACAGGAGAAAGCAGCATATAAGGGATTCACATCCAGCAGAACAGCCTGCTTCAACTGTAATTGCAAGGCATGCACGCACAAAGATTTTCTGATGGCCTGGGTATCACACAGCTGTCAAATGCTGCATGTACTACATGTTCTTTTATTTTATTTTCTTTTTCCAACCCTTGGATTATGAAAATGTTCTTTACAACTCATCTGAAACAAAATCCTTGCTTTCCTGTTTATTCAGTGTAAAAAGCCTCAAACCAAATCACGATAAAACACAGCAACCTGCTTTGGCTGGTTGTGTGAGACACTTAGGGGCTTGGAAAAGGGCTGATCCTACTTGATAGCGAAGCAGTGCAACCCAGCAGCCCAAAACAGAGCCCACTCTGAACAGGTAGAGAAATTCACGGACTTTTGTCTTGGGGGACTGTTGGAAAGGATCCTACTTTTCCATGTACCTTGTCCAGAATGCTAAAGAAAATGTGGTCTATCTAAACAGAACTCCCTTCCCTGGAGTGACTGAAGGGTACAGACAAGCTTGCCTGCTTCTTACCTGCTGGGGCTGTTCCAGTCCTCAAGAAGTCCAGAGGCTTCCCTTGAATTTTTTGTTGTCTTGGACATCACATCTCTGGAGAACACTTCTCTTTCCCCAGAACAGTAAGATCAAAACCCAAGAGTCTACTGTGAATGGAGGACTGTAATTCTACTTTAGCTTGACATATTTTATGGACTGTTTGAGCTGTTTTACAATAGCTGAACATCTAAGACCATTAGAACTGAATTCTGAGGGTCAGTTTCTTTCTCCCTCAGACAGAATAATTTTCTCTGTAGACTGAGACTCTTAAATCACCCATTCCTG
>NW_009954102.1:4172890-4185814 GCF_000747805.2 Chaetura pelagica | reverse complement strand
CTGGGGTTTTTTTAGCAGCATGTAACACATGGAGTGGTGGTGGCCCCCTCAGTAACAGATTTGGGTAAAGAATAAGGTTAATTTTTCTCCCTTCAAGTTACTAGGCAGGCCACAGAGGGGTAAAAAATTTATTTTGCTAAGCAATTGCTGCTTCAGAAAAACATGACCTTTTGTGTAAAGAGAGGGGACTGAGAGAGCTAAATGCCCCTCAGATGCATCTTAGGTGTGCTTCATGTATGGATTATAACAGACTATTAACAGTTTTGAGAAAAAAAATAAATAAAAAAGAAGATTATAAACACTCAGTATAATTCCTATAATGGAGGCTGAGAATTTTTTACTGCCTTCAGAAAAGCATCATTTTCTTCAGAAAGGATGAATTTGTTTCTTCTTAAACTACCTAATGAGATGAACGAATATCACACAACAATAATTTCTTCTAATTATAAGAAGTCTAGAATAAATTAAAGCCAAGAAATATCTATTTCTCTTTTTTGTACAGCAGCATTTTCAGTGTTCATCAACATTGCCCCTAAGGCAGAAATGGAGTCATGCATGATCAATTTATCTTACAAGTCTTCCAAAATCGTTGCCTGTCTCCATTTAGCACTGTCAAGGTTTGTTCTAATCTGCCATTTCAGACAAGATTTAGAGCTTCCACACTTTGATTCTCTGGATGAATAAGGATTAAGGTTTTCATTGCTTGTTTGTAATGAGGCAAGTTGTAGTTCTAATTATGTAACCAATTTGCTGCAGTTAACTCTTGAAAAGAACTTCCATGGTCCAGTCAGAGGTTCATTTTGTGTTGATGAGATCTGTAGTCAGTGCAGACAGTGCTGAAAGTAATAGGATGTGAGTGCCTAAAACTGACCTGGCTTTGAAAAATCCAATGATAATCATTGATTGACTGGAGAAATAGACAGATAACAGTGATTGCTGAAGGCTAATGTAAGGAAATCCAAATCTCTCTGGGTCTTTCTTTACATTAATGCTGTTCTGAGATCAGAGGGATTTCATTAAAGGACCCAAGATAGTTAAGATCTAGCTTCTACATCAATCAATTTTAAGGGAAAAGAGACTTTTCTGATCACCTGCATTACACAGGCAGCAGAGATACACATTTCACTTTTTATTAAAACCAGTAACTTAGTACCAAATTAATAACTTCTAAGAAGACATCTTGTCTTCCTTAAAAGACTCCTAAGTATAGAAAGTACATTGGTAAATTGTCTCAGTTTTTAATTCTCCTCTTATTAAAAATTGGCAATTTACTTTTCATTGATTGTTGCTTGCTTTAGCCTCCAGTCTTTAATGATACAGCATTAAAAGGACATGCACATTTCTGGTGTCTTCTTGTGTCAGTGTTCTTACATCAAGATCCACTTGCTTCTCTACATTCTCTTTCACTAAATAAATTTAGACTGGATTTTTTCAGATTCTCGGTAAAGAAGTTTTTTTTAGATTCTGGGGGAGAATTTTGGACAGAAGAGAGAAGTTGGCAGGTATTGGTACTTCTTAGGATCTATACTATGTCCAGTTTGTTATCTCCATATACTAGTTATGACCTTTTAGGAAATGACTGTTCTTTCAAGGTTTGATCCCACAGTACAGATGTGCAGTCCTCACTTTTCAGTCCCAGAAGGATTATGCTTTGCTGTATCAAACAGATTGTTTGAACACAGCAGACCTCTACCATTACTGACTCAGTACTGTTGGCTGACTATTATTAATTAATCCTCAGCTATTTTTATTATGAACAAAGAGTTTCAAGTTATTTTCTTCCAGTTCACTGACAGAAGTTATCCTTGAAGAACATATTAAACACTATAAACAGTTTGTGGCATCTCACTTAGTGTGCTGGGGATATGTGTCTGTTTCTGTATCTGTGAATACTTTCTAAATATACATTAATTTGCTGTTTCTGTTTGAGTTTAGATGTGCAGAATCAAGGGCTTTGTCAAAGTACTGAGCGATGTGTAATGCTCTTGTTGTCTTGTGGAAAAAAAAAAAGACAACAGTGAAGTTAAGTTTGCTACCAGTTGAGAGATACTCTTATTAATTCAAGTGGTTGAGTGGTGGTAAATTTTCCAATACTGTAAGTGAAAGGCTTTTGGAGCATCCTTGGGACATTCTTGAGAGACAGGAAAGGAAAAAAATATTTCAGAGACCAATGTGATTGCTTACATTGCTTCTGCTTATTGCTAGCTTAGTACTGCAAACATGAAATCCAATCTTGCACCTTTATAGATTTCCAGTGTGCTTCAGAAATTCTTCCCTGAGACAGTCAAAGTAAGTACATAAATATATTCTAGACAAAATAAACCCCACACTTACACATTTGAGTTCTTTTTTCTCTTGTCATGGAGGCTTTATAGACAACACTTTTACCCAGAGAAAGAGTTCTGGCCATGTGATTCACATTTAAAGATCCAGATCCTCTTCGCCCTTGTATTAGATGTTCCATAGGGCACAACAACAGGTATGGATGGAAAATGTATTCCATCAAAAAAAAAAAAAAAAGAAGAAAGAAAAAAAAGAAAAATAAAAGGAAAAAAAAGAAAGAAATAGGAAGCATGAGAGGTTCAGAGTACAGCTTATCATGGAAGAGTCTGGTACCTTTGTCTGTGGGATTGTAATCTGAATGTGACTTCCCCAGCAGTAAGCACAGGAAAAAAGAAGGATAAAATATTTCCATGTTAGGTTAGAAAAGTGCTTATTAATGCACAGAAAGCTGCATTTATTTAAGCACACTTGACAGAGGTTCAGAACAACCAAGCTGAAAAAGCAGGAGCCTGTAGTACCCTCTGAATAAAATATGAGCACCTACATTTAGGCAAGTGAGTCATGCAATCCCTTACTGCAGCTCTTGGGGTGTTCCCACTGGGAGTTTCCTCCTCAGATTGCTGGGATTCAGAAAAAAGAGATCCTTATGCTAATTTTTCCTGCGCTCATTTGAACTACCCTGAATTCAGCTGAGATTGTGGAGGTGGTGTTACAATGTGCCTTGTTCTAATAGACTAATTGATCATGTAGTCTTCAGGGAAGTGGGAGTCTCATTTGAATCATGGTGATTCAAATGTTTCATTCTAGATTATTTCTAACATTTACTGAAGAAATGTATAAATACCTTTGAGACTATAAAAGTAGGTTCCCTTTTTGTTGGCCTTCCCTTACAATTCTCTAATTTTAGTTTCTTGCCAGCAAAGTATCCCTTCTCCTTCTAGACAGATGAAGTAGCTTTGCCTCAGGATTTGCCACAATGACACAACCCTCCTGGACTTATTTATATCATCAGTGTGTTCATCCTGCTCTGTGCATTGAATGGAATCACATGGATTAACATTTAGAATAGAAAGAAGACCTTTTCAGCTCTTCCCTGATGGCTTCCCTAGTTTTGATGCTTCTCTAAGGTCTCTTGATATGTCATGTTCCCAGATAGTGTATTTTATTTACTGGAACTGAATGGTTATCTATGTCAGCTCAAGTTACAACAACAAGTGGGATCTTTTCTGCCACATTTCCAAGATACGGTCTCTGATGGATGTAAAGTGCTAAACCACAAAAAGCATATGAAATGGTGAATGCGGAATGTGAATTCTCACTATTTCTTTATAAGGAATGGTTTTTCTCCCTGTAGAAAACTTGCCATGCAAAAGAGTGAATAACAAGTCAGATCTACATTACAGTGAGCATAATAAAGCACTGATCACCTGCAGTACTGGCAGGCTTCAATGGTGAGAAAGCAGTGCAGCGGGGCAAAGCTTTTGGAGTTGTTAGCAGAAAAGACCAAAAGACCAAAAAACCCAATGCTGATTATCTATCTGTCATTGGTTCTCTCCTTTATGAACACTGGTAACTGGGAAAATATCCACTAGCTGGCTGTTGTGAGCCTGCTGTGTTTCCCCTGAAGGTTTTTTTGATGCCTTTACAGTCTGTGTTGTGATAACTGCTAATATTCCTGCCAAATACAGTTTCTAACATATTTGTCCCATTGATGAAATAAGTTACCTGCTATGGCATTACTACTCAAGATCAAAAGGATATTGGTTGTGATTGCCCCATCATTGGGGGCACCAGGTTGGATGGGGCTTTGGGGAACCTGATCTGATGAAAGATGTCCTTGCCGATGGCAGGGTGGACTGGATGACACTTAAAAGGTCCCTTCCAACCCAAACTGATCAGTGATTCTATGATTCTTTGATATGTCTGCAATACAAAGTTAAGAGATGACTCCTGAGTGTGCTGTCTCTTGTGACTGGTCCATATTGCTGCTTATAGCTTTGCTGCAAAACTGGCTAGAGCTAAAATTCAAATAATTCATGCTGTAGTGTGGATGAGCAAAGCTCTGTTTCTGCTGGTTGGATGTGGTCTTACCAGGATGCACTTATCCCAGTCCTATCAGTAGTGTCTCAGTCTGTAGGGCCTGGATTTGCTTCTGTGTCTGTGGGTTGGATAGTAAACTCAAGTGTATTTCCCCCAACTTTATTATGCTGCTTAGGTTTTTTGTGAAATTTTGTAATACTTATAGTGGGTTGGTCTGATCTTACCAGACAGACCAACACTGAGCTGAAAACGTGGTCATAACAAAAGGCCAACTAGATTTTCTGTATGCTTCTGGAACCTGGAAACTGAACGAGACTAAATATCCATCCTGAAAATTGTTTGGAACAGTTTATCCATGATGAATTTTCAAGAATTACAGTGGAGTTGGGAAGTGATGGCTGTTATGAGTCCATAAACACATCTAAACCAAAAAATATTGACAGTAGACACATTGCATTCAATCACTGTCTTTTGTTAGCAGATCAGTTTATTTATGTGAGCCACCCAAATCACACACTTTCCCACGTGGGCATTAGCAGAACCATCTGGCAATTAGAGGTCTCTGGGGCACTCAGTCCAACACTGCACTAGATTCACTTGGAAGTTTCAAACACTGCCACTGCTTTTTGGTAGTCAGAGAGGTTTGTGGCCCTTGTGAATCAGACAGCCATTTGGTGGAGGATAGAAGGAATTATTCAGTTATTTATCTTCAGCCTTGTTCAGTTTTCCATAAGGTCAGTCTAAATCATCTCTTGTAGAGCACATATATAGATCAAGTCTATATGCATGGCTCTAATCCAACCAATTTTGGGAATGAACAAGTTGGCTGAGCATGCAGAGAAGATCTGTAACAATCTTGGAGCTTTCTGTGGTTTGACAGACTGTGGGTTATTTTGGACAGATAGTACCCAGTGTTGTTAATTCACAGAAACAGTTTGTTTAGCTTTTGCTGTATTTCAGCAGTGACATAAGCTCCCACAGCCTCACCATAGGCCCTCTTGATAACAACCGACAAAACCCCCATCTTCCAAATACATTATATCATTAGACGAAGTGGACAAAACCAAAACAACTATGTTTATGACTTAGCCTGAGGAGATAATTAACTTTTGAGTGCTGAGATCCTTGATTGCATTCCTAGCATGATCTTAATTGGAAGTCTGAACTTGTAAAAGGTTGTAGTGTTTGGAGGAGATCTGAAATGGTTCACTGAGAAATTGTTTGTTCATGAATTTGAAAGGTAATCCAGACAATTACCTTTTCCTTTGCCTTTGTTGTAATTGTTGTGGTTGATGATGATGATAAAAATAATCTATTACAGCAGCAGCAGAGGCACCAGACTATGCAAAGTGAACATGCATTAAGCCACTTCAGGGAATTTAAAAAAAAAATAATAAGTTTTATGTAAAGGGCTGAATACATACCAGATGATACTACTTTGAAACCCATATTGCTGCTTCAGAGTGTGGCATGGTATTTTTCTTTGCTTAAAATATTCAACCCTTGTGTGTCCTCAGCAAGATTTTTCATGATCCAAGTATTTTGCATAGAACTATGATATGTTCTGAATGCAATGGAGTAGGTTGTTGGCTTAAGGTGAAAATGCAATTCTGTTCTGCTGATTCATCCTGCTGTTAAATGTGAGAGGTATGGACTGAGATGAAGTTAGCTCAAAAAAGTGAAAAGCTGACTTTATGTTTGGGCAATTACATTTCTGATATTTTAGAACCAGCTATAAGATTTTCTGTTGACCTGCTGGAATATCTGAATCTTATTAGGTACTGTCATTGACAAGAGGGCTACATGGCGCAATGTATTTCCATGCAGGGACACTAAAGCTTATGAGCTAGTAAGGATAACGGCAGTAAAGCTGCTATGAAATGGTGCTTCAGTCACAGAAGGACTAATTAGCTCTGCTGAGATACAGACTGTAATGACCTGGGATGACCCAACACTTCTTCCTTTAAATACACTAGGCTGTACATTGTGATTTGTGGATCTATCCTCAGAAAATGGAAAGATGAGTTAAGGGGCAGATTGATGAGGAGAAATAAAAAGCCATGTGTTCAAGACAACTGCAATAGCTACATAAACTCCAGAAAAACATAATTCAGAAACTCTTTGGCCATGCTGCTTTTCTAAGGCCAGCAAACATTTCTACAGTTTACCTGTTCCAGTTACAGGCAACTGGCAACCAGGCACAGGTCTCCCAGTGCTCTGTATGACCTAAGAGGGTCACAAAGTGCATCCTTCATTCTGTCCAAGGAAGAATTCTTAATGTATCAGAGATCTTGTTCATCTCACGTAAATTTAGTTGTTCAGTGTTGAAAAATAGACTGCAGCTGATTTAATAATAGACAGGGGACACATTATTGCAGCCTTTTAATTATTTAAGGGATCTTGTAAAAAAGACAGGACATACTTTGTAGCAGGGTTTGTAGCGATAGGAGAAGGGGTAATGGTTTTAAACTAAAAGAAGGTAGATTCAGACTCCATATAAGGAAGAAATCTTTTACAATAAAGGTGGTGAAGCACTGACACAGGTGGCCCAGAGAGGTGATAGGAGCCCTATCTGTGTAAAGATTCAAGGTGAGCTTGAATAACCTCATCTAGTTGAAAGTATTCCACCTACCTAAAGGTGTTTTTGAATATATGCAGACATCTCATGGCCAGCTTAGATTAGAAAACTGACTTAGAGATGTCTGAAAGTTTTGGTCATCAAGCCCAACATTTCACATGGCAGTCTGCAGTAAAACTGTCTGCTCCTGTTACCTTGCAGAAATCATACAATAAGGAAAATGTAACATTGAGTTTTCAGTTGAAATAAATTAGCACCATTGATAGACAACAGACTGGAAGGATGGAAGCTATTTGAGCAGGAAATAAAATATGGAGCTCTCAAAGGAACAAAGACACTGTGAGTGTTAGCAAACCAGTGTATGGTATTGTGGAAGTCTTAAAAAAGAAAAATTTGTGCATCTTTTTAAAAGGAGCATGTACTTATTGTCACAAGGATGTGGCACAAGGCATGGTCCTGCCCTGGTCTGAGCCATAAAAATGACACAGTAATAGATCTGAGTTGGATTAACCTAAAATTAGTTAATTAACTATAGCATAAATTAACAACAAAAATATTCCATGTTGGGTTTTTCTGTGGTCAGTCCAAAGGATTGTTTAGCTATTACACAGAAAAAAAAGAAATTAAAGAGGCTGGGACATATGCAGAATAGAACAGTAGGATAAACCAACTAGCATTCAGACAAGAACTAAAGATATAATTTTATTTTATTTTATTTTATAATTTTAACCACACAAATTAAATTATATAAAAGATGCAAAAAACATCCTCTACCCTGCAAATGTAGGAGCTGCAGAGACTAGTAGATGTTGTAAAATGTTACAGAATGTAGTATTTAGTGTTGTAATAAGAGTGAGATGAGAAACATTCTTAGAGAATGGTCTTTAATGAATATACAAGCCAAGCATAACCTTCACTTGCTGCTGCTGCTTCCCAGGCTGATGGGATGAGGGTAATGGTGCTGGCCAGAGAACACTTCAGGGAAGGCAAAGAGGTGGAGAGGCCAGATGACCAAGTGGTGGGGGAGTTTTAGGTGTTAAAATATCTTATTCAGGCACTGCTTTCATCTTCCTAATCTAACCATTTACACTGCAGGCTATGTGTATGCATGGTACCTGCATACTGTACAAACTGCAATATATATATATTTATTTACTACACGCCTGTCTTGTTCTTTGGTAAATCTTTTAAAGTCATTCATGATAACAAAAAGGTTTCAGATTTCAACAGCCTCTGAGAATGAAGCCATTAAAGCAGAATTTCTCGATGAGATTTTTCACCATCCTCCTCAGAAACACATGAGAAAAGAAACCAAAGAAAATTCACTTCTTCCCATATCCTCTCAACAGCTAGACTGGGAGCAATGGGGACTGCCTGGAATTAGCCATGGTTGGAGGTCAGTTACTTGTCAGTGTGGTTCTTTCTCATAGAGCTTGTAGCTGTGAAAAGAACAGAAATTGCACCCTGCTTATGTTTGAGATATTGTCCAAAATTGCAAAAGCAGCAGCACTTTCTTTCTTCCAGGGCTGGGTTTCATGGGTCAGCAGTTACTTCAACTTGTCTATGCTTATTGGACTTTAATATCCCTGTTAGTTTCTCATCAAGCCATTGTTACTCATAATTAAAAAAAAAAACCAAACTGAATAGAAATTCTCCATATATTCAAATCTGGTCTTGGTTCCTCATAGTATAAAGCTGTGCAATGCTCTTGAATTTTGAAATACTCCAGCTGAGGATTTGGCTCATGGTTCACACAGCTATTTACCTTTGCTGTGTATTTCTCCAGATCATCTCTATCTGTTAAATTCAAGGGCACAGCCTAGACTTTAAATTAAATCGCTTAGTTTCCAGTGATGATATTGGGGCTTATTAAATTCATGTTTTGCTGCAATAGATAGTATTTATGGAGTTTTCTTGGAGGAAGTTTAAAATAGCTCTCTGCTCCTTAGGGTTTAAGGGGTCGCAATTTCCTATGATGTCAGTTTGGTTTGTTGTAGTTTTTAAACACAGTAAAGAAAAAAAAAATAGAAAAGGGAAAATTTGGCCTCTCTCTCCTGTACTTTATTGTAATTGAACATGAAATAAAAGCAAGTTAAATTTGCAGATAGCATTGTGTTCTGGGTGGTGCAAAGTGCCAAAGACTGTGTTTTGCCTGCACACAATTTGTTCTTTAATAGTCCTTTTTATTTTTCACTTATAACAACAGAAGTGAACTATTAAAAATCAAATGTTGAGATGAATGGAACTAAACAAAAACATGCCAAAGGCAACAGGCAGGGTTTAACACTCTGTAACTTTTATCTCCCTGGTGTCTCTCTTTGATGGTTGACATGGCAAAAGAATTCTCACAATGCTTCTGAATCTTGATCACATTGCTAATAACAGCAAAGACACCACTGTGCGATGTTTCTGCTTTTGAATCCCTCTAGACACAATTTCTTGTTTATCCAGTTGACATTCACTGGGTATTCAGCTATATCTTTTATTAATTTGCATGGTGCCCCATTGAGGGAGTCTGCCACATCTTAGGTCAGAATGCTGATCCTTGATTTCTTGCCTATGGTGCCACTGATGAAAAACAGATCTAGCTTAAACCTGTTAAGATTCTATACTTATGACAAGCTCCAAACAGTGGGTGAGAAGTGTGGATGAGTAAATGGAAAAATGAGCATATTTCTGTAGCCATTCATATAGTCTTTGCTCCACGGGCTCCCTAACCTATCAGTCCAATACACTGCAGAGGCTTACAGACTGGTAATGAAGTCAGGACTCAAGAGATTTCAGATGTGCTGGTAATATTCTCAAAGGTTTTGTCAGTTTTCTCTCTGTGTGGAAAAGGTGTTTCATGAAAGCACTGAGCTGAGGCTCAAAAGATTTACACTTCATTCCTAGTTCATCATGAACTTCCTCTTTGATCTTGAGGAATAACCTGTTTTCCTCATGTGAAAATAAGAATGCTAATAATAAACCTTTGCCTGCCCTGTAGGTTTAGGTAGTATGAACTTTTTGAGCGATGGCATCACTGCATCTGTGTACAAACAGAAAGGGATAAGCATTTAACTGCAATCTTCGTTGACTGCTCTAACACAAACCACCATCAGGGAATAAAAATCAGAATAATGGAATGTAAGTAACTAGGGGTTTTTTACCATTTATTTTATACCAGTTCTGTCCAACAGAACTCCTGCTCCTGTGTCTGAACATCTTTTATAAAGTAGAAGTTAAATCATGGCCAAAGATGAACTGGATTTATAATATGTGATGAGCTGATGTTTTCAGGCTTTGAAGAAATCAGTTACTTTCTGGGGTATTTTTAAGTGCTAATGATTACAAGGGAAATAATGGGCAGATTTGAAGGCCTATGTTAGAGCCTTACAAGTATTTATATAATGAAATCAGATTTTATTGTTTCATATTGCCACTGTGGTACTATATAGACACGTAGGTATGATCCGCAGCCTTGCATAAAATCTTCTCTCCTTCACTGGACTTAAGTGGTTTTACTATGGAGTAATGCTGCAAGTTTTCCTACCCCTATTTCCTAGAGTTCTGCATCCATTTCCACATAGAGAAAACATATCAAGGGCATTTTCTTTACTGGCAAGTTAAGCAGAAGCAAGCACAGACCTGAGACCTTGTCTCTATATTTACCCTCCCTGCTAAACTGTCAGCAAACTCTGTGACATGGGTTCAGCCAACGTTCAGTAGCAAGGCAGGAAACATTGCCTAGGCACAGCAAGGGGTTAACACAAGCCAAGAATCATTCCCTATATCTACTTTGGGTGTAGTCTCTTCATTTTTGGTCAGGGTTGGAAATTTAGGTATATGGGCTGTGCCACTCTGTGCCTCAGTGTGAGAGAACTGTCCTTAGTCTGTTCTGTTTACTGGTTCAGAGCAGTAAGTTGTTCTTTATTGCCTGTGAGAAGAGACACAGAAAGATTTTTGTAGAGTCTGTCATCTGAGTGTCTACTAATTGAAAATTATGTCAGGTTAAATATTTGTGCAATAGAATGAGAAAACATAGGTGTGACAAGGACAGGAGTCAAGGTCTTATAAGTTGCTTAAATAATTACCAACAAAGATATCAGGAAAAGGTGATTTTAGTACAGATTTATGAAACTGGGACTTTACAGAATTCGATGCCAAGATTCACTGTATTTCTCACTTTGTGGAAGGGACACATAGGGGTAGGGATTAGATGGGAGTGATTTACACAAGGATCAGGGAAAATTATTTATTCAGGGGTGGGGGAGATCAGGTCAGGAACTGGTTGGGGTGAAGAGAGCCTACAGGAAAGCTGGGGAGGGACTTTTTACAAGGGCTTGTAGTGAGAGAACAAGAGAGTCTTCAGGCACTGGCAGATGACTACGAGTTCTCCCTGGAGCCTTCTCTTCTCCAGGCTGAACACCCCCAGTTCTCTCACCGTATTCTCATAGAAAAGGTGCTTCAGCCCTTGGATCATCTTCATGGCTCTTCTCTGGACTTTCTGCAAGAGCAACATGGTGGCTGCTTCATAAAGGGACACAGTACTCCAAGATCCAAGTAAAGGGGGAGACTCACTTCCTCTGACCTGCTGACCACTCTTTTGTTGATGCAACCCAGAACAGGGTTGGCTTTCAGGTCTGCAAGGGCACATCGCCGGCTCATGTTGAGCTTCTTGTCCACCATCCCTCCCAAGCCCTTTTCCTCAGGACTGTCTTCAATCCATTCTCCACCCAGCCTGTACTTGTGCTTGGAATTGTCCTGACCCAGGTGTAGGACCTTGCACTTTGCCTGGTTGAACATGGTGCAGTTTGCATGAGCTCACCTCTCAAGCCTGCCTAGGTCCCTCTGGATGGCCTCCCTTCCCTCCCGCGTGCCGACCTCACCACACACTTTGGTATCTTTGGCAAACTTGCTGAGGGTGCCCTCAGTGCCACTGTCCATGTTGCTGACAAAGATGTTAAACAGAACCTATCCCAGCACCGACCCTTGGGGAGCACCTTCACTGTTTTTCTTTCTTAACCTGGTAAAATATCAAAAGAATAAGGATACTGGAAAACACGGAAGACTTACCAAAAAGAATTAGAAGGATGGCAGCTTTTAATTTGTAGTAGAATCCATGTATTATATAAGATAAACCCAAAACTTGGACAAGGCTATATTTTTGGGTCCCAGTGGCCCTGAGGTATATCTGCAGCCTTGAAATTCACAAACATCATCTCTTTAAGCCATTTGGTTTTAAGAGGGACACACCTGTAAGAGGCAAAAAGAAATAAATCTCTCCATTGTGAAATATCAATTATTTGTAAGTACCTGGATTAATTTATTGGATTTTATGGGTAAAATAAATGGAAATTGTTTCTTACATTAAAAATTAATATTTTACATCCAGCTGTGTCTAGCTGGGTAATAAATCAGCTCCTTACAATTACTTATTTGTCAGCCAGCATGTTAGTTCAAAAACCTAGGGAGCTTGCCTGTGGAACCTGCTCTACTTGAAAGGCAGAGAGAGTTCAGGTCAAATCAATTTGAGCCACAGTAATTAAGAACAAGATTGAAGATCCTTCCCCACCTACATAGTAAGCATCTGGAGTTGGTTTTTAGAATCCACTGCTCTACAGCAGCAGAAAATACTGCAGGCAGAGAATACTACTTAGGAAGAGCTTTTAAAAATTCTTCAGAGGGTCATATATGAACCAAGTACTCAGACTTAGCTCTGAATAAACATCAGTATATCTTTTTTTGCTAAATGTGAAAACATTTTATCTTTTCAGCTTGACTATTTAGAGCTGAATATCACAGAGTCTTCAGAGGATGTGTTTGCAGAGTGTCTTCTACATGAACAAATGAAACAAAGCCAGGGCAAAGCAGTGTCCCATAATACCCACCCCCCGAAAAAAAAAGAGTTGTTAACATGGTACCTGTATTTTTATTTTTTTTTTGACAGTAATCCATACTCTCCTTGACACTTGTCTGAACATAGTGCAGGAATTATCCTAGGGACTATCTCAGTACTGACTTGAGAATCCCTGATTCAGCAG
>NW_009954102.1:4156641-4172864 GCF_000747805.2 Chaetura pelagica | reverse complement strand
AGAAGCTATTTTACTAGTGTAAATGTTGCCATAACATTTAAGTTGATGATAGTAAAATGAAAACCTTATAGAAAACTAGTATCTTTATCACATGAGTAAGTAATGAGGAATAAAAATACACTGAAATGGGAAAAAAAAAGGGAGAGTATTAGCTGTTGATGTAAACTGTAAGTTTCCTTCAAGTATTTCTGTAGGGCACTTAGATTTGTCAAGAAAATATAAAATGTTGTTTGATTTTGATAAAAGAGAAGTTTTTTAATGGAGATCAAGATGAAAAATTAGCTGTAGCCACAGCTCTAGTTGCACAGTGCTCCTAGTGAAGAGTTCTCTGCCATGACACAGGAACTAAATTAAGTCAATCAGATACCCAAGAAATAGAATTAGTTGCACAGCTCTAGCACATGCAGTATCATATTCAATTAGAGGTAAATTAAATAACTGTGGAAATAAGGTCACTTGAACTTCCACTATACAGACAAACTCGGACCTCTTGAAATCACAGGAAGTGAAGAGAAAACTCTGACTTTCTGGCTTCCCAGACATCCTCATGTATTAACATCACTGCCTTTCTTCTGCACTGGGATTCTGCTGGTGAAGTGCATGGGGTATGTGAGAAGAGAGACACAGTAGCATGGTGTTGAAAGCAGGGGGTGTGTTACAAAGCATGACTCCGAGCAGGAGCACATGGTTCAGAAAATCCCATGTCAACTGACCCTATGTCTTGTGTCTGGTGCATCAGGAACTTGTGTCTTATGGTTGGAAACTATTCTAAGGCAAATGGAAAATAGGGAGGTGATTGCCCTTATTAAGGGTAAATTGTGCATGAGAAATTTGATGGTCTTCTATGACAGGGTTACAGTGCTGGTGGATAAGGGAAGGGCAATTGATGTCATCTACCTGGACTTGAACAAAGCATTTTACATAACATCATTCTCTCTAAATTGGAGAGACGTGGCTTTAATGGACAGATCACTTGTTGGATAAGGAATGTGCTCAATGGTTGCACTCTAAGAGTTGTGGTCAATGGCTCGATGTCCAAAAGGAGACCAGTGATGAGTAGTGTTCCTCAAGGGTCAGTACTGACACCAGTGCTCTTCAACATATTTGTCAGCAACATGGACAGTGGCACTGAGGGCATCCTCAGCAAGTTTGCCAAGGACACCAAAGTGTGTGGTGAGGTCAACACACTGGAGGGAAGGGAGGCCATCCAGAAGGATCTTGACCAGCTAGAGAAGTGGACTCGTGCAAAATGCACGAGGTTCAACAAGTGCAAGGTACTGCCCCTGGGTAAGGGCAGTTCCGGGCTGGGTGAAGAATGGGTTTAGAACAGTCCTGAGGAAAAAGACCTGGGGGTTTTGGTTGATGAGAAGGTCAACATGAACGGGCAATGTGCATATTAAGTTATGAGGGTTTTGAACTTGTTTGGGTTTGAACTGTAACTGAATTATAAATAGAAACTATGTATATAAGGCCTACAAGTTTATTCATCTTTTTGGAGTTTGATGAGGATAATACCAAATAGACAGAAAAGCAGAAAATGATAATTTTCTGACATAAATGTACACTTTTCATCTGCATTTTATTGCAGTTGCCTCTCCTACATACATTATATGACCATGCATAACGTGACTTTCTATAAGATGTCACTCTTTCAAATTTTGTGATCTGCTGTATGACTTCAACCTTTCAATTTCATTACTATTGCATCCCAACTGTGCAGAGAACTCAAATTTTCTTAGACCAGATAGCAACTTTTCCTTCACTCTTCCTATGGTAATACTATTTCATCTCCAATGGTGACAGAATACAGGTTTCATGCTGGGGCTGACCAACAGTAACTTCTTCAGCTGTTTTGTATTCTTCTTTGATAATAAAACCAAGAATAGCATTTAAGTAGGTTTTTTTTTTTTTATGATTGTGATGTTGGAGCCTTGTATTCCTCCATTAGTCCCAAAGACCATTTTTGTCACTGAACAGAACTATTGAGCCATTTCTCCCAATATCCTACAGACTTTTCCCTTGGGTCAAGAATAATTATTTCACAGTGAAGTACTTTCATCCCCCACAGGTCCAATCACCCCAACCATCTGAACCTTGCTGAATCTGAACATTTTTTCATCATTATTTTTCTCAACCTCCAAGGGTGTAAGTGTGGCTCTAGGCATGGGCATTTTTGTGCTCTTTTTACTGTATCAAACACAACATATTTTTTTAGAAGTTCCTAACATCCCTTTTTTTTTAAAAAAAAAATGCAGGTAACTTTTCTGTTCTTTCATGATTTTGACTGAAACTGTCCATATTTGGTCTCTACATGAGACTTCCTTTCAAATTAGAATGAAAATAGTGTAGTTAATTTTGATAAATTTATTAATTTATCCTTTATTAAGACTTTTCTTTTTAAATTCATCCTTTCTGGGTTGCAGAAGGTATGTCAAATTGAGTAAGAGCTAAGCTGTGGGAAATTAGAGGAATTTAGGTTTTTTCCATGCATCTTTTGATTTTATTGCCTTACAAATAATGGGAATACCAATGCTGGAAGGTAATACTGTTCTTCATGTTTTGACTGTTATCTCAGATCTGAATGTGCTTTCAGACTACACAGACAACCTGAGCAAGAGACATCCAAGACAAAACAGGCTGGTTCTTTCTGTGCCCTCTTTAAGTCTCCTTTTGCTTAAGGCTGAGAGACAGGAAAAGTTTGAGCTTTTTTGACGTGTATTAAGAACCTGCCTTCCAGTTCAACTAATTCTTCCCTCAATCCTCTCTCACAAGTGGGTGTTCACATGTTCTAATACTTAGGCTTTTTTTTACGAAGGTGAGGGGGTTTAAAAGAAAGCTTAAAAATATGGCAAATTGAAATTCATGATTTTTCAAACCAGTAAATTCCCCAAGAAGATACAGAAGTGTAAAGGAAAATAAAGTTGGCAGCTGCAGGCAAGAACACCAGTTTTTTTAGTATTTAGAGCATGAAAGAAGTTAGTTATATTTAAAGCCAGCTAGAGAAAACAGTTTCTAAAGGGAAGTTAGCAGTGGGAACTAAAAGAGATATCTGTGGTAGCCAGGAGAGATGCCTGAAGGCCATAGCAGGATAGGGCAGCTGCCTGAGTAATTATAGTTCATCTCAATAGAAGCCTTGCATTAAGAAGCAAAGGAAGAAAAGGTACTGACAGAGGCAAGGAGACAGTGAGACCTGGAGGAAAAAAGGGCTCTGTAATTCACTGACAAACTGAACATGCTTTGCTTTAATATTCCTAGCTTAGTGTAGACAGGCTCAAAATCTTGTGTTAAGGTGATAGAGGCGACCTGAGTGAACTGGCCAGGGTGAAGAGCTCACAAGCTGTGAGGCAAAATATGCTAAGTATGGATATTCCTCATCCCTGTTTCCTCCTTTAAATGCTGTTGATATTATGGGCTGGATATTGCCTGTATTCTTAGAAGTATCTTTGGCTCTAGAAACTAGACAAGTATTTGAAAGTATTTTAAAGTAGCATATTTAATGATGGGGGATACCACCTGGGAGTCTAAGTGAGACTTCAAACTGCCTGAACTAATTGGATTGCTATTATTTGAGATAATCTTATTGGGATGCTTGGAAATGAGTTTTATTCTTCATTAAAAGGATAAAGGGCTGCGTCTTTAAAGGGCAATATTAACGTATGCACAGAGGACAAAAAATAATGTTCTCTAAAACTCTCTATGGGCTCCTGCCAGTTGTTGGTGTAGGTAGTAGGAAAATACAGGCAAATGTGAAGATGAAGAAAGAAGAATGGAGATTAAAAACAAAGTGGTTTGAAAGCTCTACTCTTATAACTGTGTGAAGAATAATATATGAGACCTGTGTAACTAAAATAAAAATGTGTTCTGCCATTTTATTTCAGATAATTAGACTGTGATCCTGGAAGGTGTTTCCTGTGGCTGAAGCTCTGGATCTGGATGGAGTCCTCCCGCATTTCCTACGGCTTCCGTCCAGAATCCTTTCCTGCCGACTCATCTCAGGTGCAACGGGAACCAGGCCTGAGTGGACACTAATGTGATGTTCTGATGGGCCACAGTGACAAGGTCCAGGAAAGGTCCCTGACTGTCCCCAGCATGCTGCTGGGTGGACTGTTCATGCTCCGGCTCAGATCCAGAGGCAGTTGGCTGACTTACAATGGATGGATGCTAAAGCCTGGAGAACAGGGAAAGGTAGGCTAGGTCCAATTTGAAACCACATCTGATACCCACCACCACAAAGTTGCTGCTGGGAGGCATGGCAGATCCTAGTAGAAACTCTGTGCAACTCTGGTCTACTTTCTTCCTTTCCTAAACCTTTCACATTAATGGATCCACTTTGCTTGGCTAGCTGCAGAAAAGAAAGTGATGCAGATGCAGGATCCATTCAGGGGGTCTAACTTAAAGTGTTTGTCAAAATAATTCCCTATACAAAGAGCTGCTTTCTCAAACTTTTTTGAGGGTATTTTCCTTCAGAGCAAAATCTGTCATTCTGTTTATTTGCATTTTTTAAGTGCTTTCTAACCATCTTCAGCAGAAGCAAACAGCATACCAGAACCCTGAGCAACTGAAGATCAGTAACTTGATTCTCATCAAAGCAAACAAAGGTATGGCTGTGTGATCTACCTTCACCATCTGAACAAAACAGCTCAGCTCACAAAAACCCAGTGCCAATAAGATTCAGACAAAGAGTTGCTCGGTGAATAACTGTGAATAGCAAATACAGGAGATTTTGAGTCAGCCTGTGGGAAATGCCTGAAAAAGTGGCTACCTTTATTAGCCAAGGTATTTGCCAACATGCCTTGCTTTCTTTCTCTTTCTGTCAGATGCCACATTCAGCTGTGTCTGAACTGCTGACACCAGTGAAAACTGTGTCTTTCTTGATATCTGTTAAGATCCATGGGGTATAATTTGCCTATTCAGCTTGATATAGTAGTGTCTTAGACAATATATAGACAACTGGTCGTGGTAAGTGATGAATATAAATGAGAGGAATTTCAGGCTGCAAGTTCAATATAATTAATGAAGTGTTACTAAAGCATTTTAAGAGAAACTGATTCCTGCATTTACAATGTGCTGTAATGATTTACTTAGAAGTCTCCCTTTAGACTTAGTATACAAGTTACAAATGATGCAAAATGTTACTGATCAGAGATATTGACAATCGCTCATTGGTATTGACATATACAAGAGTCTCCACTGGTCACCAGTGCAATTATGAACTGACTTTAAAGACCTGGTTTTGGCCAGCAGCTAAAAGAGGATCTTATTTCAAAGTTTCTCCTATCTTACTCTTCATTTTTTTTCTCCGACAGATCAAAATAATAACAACAACAATAATAAAAATATTAATAATTATGATTAATAATTAAGATAGAGAAAAGTTTAATGTGTTTCTCTACTTCACCTTCTATCTGTCTGTTTAGAACTGCTCATTCAACTGGAACAGATGGTGATGGCTTCTAAGAGGTATTCCAAATATTACCCAAGTAAAACTTCATTTCTATCAATGAGATTTTTGGAAATAGTCTCAGGTTTTAGATTTTGAATATATCTTTCAAAAGAGCTTAAGAGATTGAAGAAAAAGAAAAATCTCACATATTCTCCTACTGAACACAAGGGTTCTGTCTGAGCCACCTGGATTTCTATCTGTTTCTTTTTACCAGGAATATCTGAACATGTCATGGGAGTCTTGAAAATAAAAGTTAGACTCAGTATCTTGGAGGCATTTCTGAAACAAATGAGCAGAAACCAACTGTCTCCTTGGAGAAGATCCATGCAGTTAAGCCAAGATCTAAAAATTTAACTCATGCATACAATGGGTCAGAGTGTCATGGTGAAAGTGGCTCTGAAATCTACTGAAGTTGAATTAGGAAAAAGGAAGCTTGTTTAGAAAATTTTAGTGAAACTTGCAGCCTTACCCCTGTGCACTTGTTTGCACTGTTTGAACTTGCAGAGATTTGCTGCAGAGATCTATTTCCTTGCATTTTGCATGAGCATCAAGAGGGCACTCCCATTAGCTGAGATGCATTTTGCTTGACCCAGCCTGAAAAAAAAGCCTTTGTTCTTGGGAGTGTGTGGCACACAGCAGTTATGGCTCTCTCTTACAGTGGGTCTGCTAAGTTTACTCTCCACTCTGGCTTCTCTGTTTCTGCAGAAAAGAAAGATTACAATGAGCAAGTTCTTGTGACGCCCATGGACTAGCACCAATAAGCAAATCTCTGTCTCCTTGTGCTTGAAACAGCTGCGGGTGATTACCCTTCTCCTGTGGAAACAGAAACACATCTGGGATGTGCAGAACAGCAATGAAACAGAAAGCAGCTGTCCCAGGTGAGCACAGCTGCTCATCTGGACCTTGCTGCTCCACCTGAGAGTCATGTCTCCTCGACTAGGAGGAGACTAGCCCAACTAGTGGGCTGTGATGGTGAGCAGGAGAAAGTGGAAAATAAAACAGAGACTTCTCTTCCTTCATGTTCTCCATCTTGGCTGATCCATTCAGCTTTGTTCTCAGATCTCTCTGTGTTGTTCACTACTCTTATTCTTCTGTATTCCTCATGGTAATGTTAAAAAGACTATTAACTGGCCTTAACTGTCATGTTTATGATCCTTGATGAAAATTTGCCTACGTGAAGACGACAAATATGATATCTGACACTTAATGGTTCCTCTAATGTTTGTGTTATGACCTATGGTAATAAAATTGAGAAGTTTGCTTTTTATCTGAAATGTCATCAATGGAATGTTGTTCACCAGCAAAATACATCAAACCAGAAGACTAAATTCTCTAGTTATGAAGTGATTTTTGGAGAACGGTAAGATTAAAAAAAACCAAACAACAAAACAAACAAACCACAAAAGGTATGGAGCCTGAATGTGTATTCTTATATTTTTTTGAGCTTTACATGGCAGGATTAAGGTTTGGAACATTTGCCAATATATGAAAATGAAAGGTGAGGTTGTCACATGTTGCCCTGTATAAGTACTGAGTTTCATAAGAAAATAGAAAAATACTAAATATTGTGAAAGAGTTGTCAATACGTTTGTGGACTGTAGAGTATGGTGGGACATGTCCATATATTTGTTTGAACTGTTTTTCCTCTTGAATTTATAAATTAAGAATATATTTTGAAATACAAGTCCACCCCCCTTTTTCTTTTTCCCCAGGGCAAAATGAAGGGTTGATTTAAAACCAAACAAACAACAAGAGGTTGATTTATTTTTTTTAAATTTATTTTAAAAATTTATTTAGGCAACTGGGCCTTTGGTATGGAAAAGACCTCCATGAAAAACCCCTCAGTATTTCTTCAAAAATCGAACTTCCATTCCAGTAGATACTTTGCTGAGAAACCATTTTCTATCACACAAGTTGTGCCATATGAAAACATTTTCTAGCTTGAGCCAAATTCGCTAATACAAAATCAATACAGACTGAATGCTGGCAAAGCTGCTGTAATCTGGTATTAGCTGTAGAGGTATCTAGAGGTAAGAGGTTACTAAGACTCAGCTATCAGCAGGGTGTCAAAAGGTGACAAATGCTAGAATTAGCTTCACTTTACATCTTCATATTTATCTGTTTCCTTCATTTCTTCCCTTCCACTTTTCCTTCCCTTCCATTATTACTGTTGCTCTTGTTGCTCTCTTTCCAATGCCTAGATCCTCTTCCCTGTAATTATGTATGTTGCTCTGTCATATTTGAGAGACTACTGTTTTGTTTTTATCAGGTTTGGCTTTGGTTCTACTAGTTTTTATTGTAGTTTACACTTTTTTTGCTATTAACATTTTGATTTCTTCATTAATGACATGAGCCACAAGTGCTCAGCACCATGGGAGAGGAAGGGCAAGCCCTGTCTCTGCACATGGTGAGTTGGTAGAGATTTGTTTTCATTTTTATTTTTTTTAAGTGACTGTTTTCTGTCCAAGTGATTTGCCCACACCATTTCAGCTGAAAATATGATAACAGTTGAGCCTGAATGCTTGTAAAGGAGAGGAATGCAGTTGCCTCATACATACTCTGAAGGGTTTTTATGAGAATCACTTTTTACAAAATTTCCCAATTGATTTTCTACATTAATAGTCCTCTGGCTTCCAGTAATGTTATTTAGACAAAGAAATATTCTGACAGTGTATCTTCCTATTTACACTTTGCTTTCAGTACTGGCCTATAAATATGCTATTATAGTCTGGAAAAAAACCCAAAACTAAATGCAAAACTTTTCCTTCATGTTGCTTAAAATAATGTAGTCTAATAGTTGTCCAACATGCACCTGCTATTACAATTTAAGACTTTTCTACCTTGTTAAACATGCAGAGGTGGAATAATTTGATTAATAAACAGGTAAAGATATTAAGAGGTCATTTTATATCCACAGTGCAGAACAGATTACTATGGAACACCTGAGTGTGTTCAAAGAAAAAACTATGAGCAAGCTCCGCAGCAAGAGGAGCAAGCCCAGCAGACCCATTACCATGTCAGGAGTAGGTTTTAGGTCAGTGAGGTTAAAAAAAAATAAACTTGCTTCAGACCAACCCAAATCCAAGTAATCAGCTTACCCAAGGTAGTCAGTATGTGCTAGTATAACACAACAGAACTCAAGGTGGTAATAAAGTCTGGGCCAAATTCTGCCTGCCGTGCCTGTGGAAAGTAGTCCTATTAGCTTCAGTCATCACGTATATGCAGAAGGCAAATGCATTAGTAGACAACTAATCAGGAGAGCTCCTCCTCAGAGGCAGCAGGTGGCAGATGCCTTGAGGGGCTGCTCTGATTAGCAGCTTGCCCCACTTCTTCCATTCAGTGCATTAGTCTCCTACTGAACCAGAAAAGATTGGAGCCAGGGCCACCTGCTGGTGTAAAGAAGACAAAGTTTAGAAAATTGCAAGTTATTCGCTGATGGAAATGTTCACTTGGATTATTTGTGCATGTGGGGGAAGTCCTAGATATTGCCTGTATACAGTGGACCCATATTTTGATTCGGTACTTGTGGTGCCTCAAGTGTGAAGACTTTGAGCATAGAAAATTTTATTTCCAGGTTTATCATGAGTGTGAGGGAAACCTTATCCAGTACAGTGCAACAAGTCTTTTCTTGTCCTAAATCAGAGAAGGTCATATCAGAGGAACTAGATGGAATATTTTGCTCTGGCTATTGATGTTCAACCTGTCAAATTCTCTGCATGAAGGATAAAATTTCACCAAAAAATCACTCCCTACAGAATTTTAGTATATTGTAGGCTGCCCAAGGGATCCCTTCTGTGGGATTCTACTAAATAAAACTATTGAGGATTGAAACATGCTCACTAACAACTACTTGTTTGTCTGTATAGGTTTTGGCATTTACTCCTTACTACATGATGTAAAGGAGAATGGTAGGGCAAGGACAATCAACATAAGCTGGTGACTATTTTTCTGAGGGATAGAGGCAGTGGATGGGAATTGTAGATTAGGGAAACTGAGAAAGGCTGTGCCAGTGATCCAAGGAAATGTCTTAGGAGCTCAAACACAAGGAGCTTGTGAAGGAGAGGAGAAATGACTAAGTGATGACTGAGCAACAGCAGTGAAGAGTTGGCCTCTCAAAAGAAGACATGTTCAAATAGGAAAAAAAAAAAGATAAAGGCATTGATTGTTAAACGCAGGGTTGTGGTAGAGATTAAGAGATGTCTAATAAACTGATATTACCACAACAAAATTTATAAACATGTCATGAACAAATCAGGTTGGATATTAAAGTGTTCCCAGCCACCATTGTGATTCCTGAGTGGCCGTCTCATAAAAGTACTTGAGAAACCATTTTCAGAGGGATCTTGATAACAAGATTATGTGATGACCTTACAAGATAAGACTGGCAGGATACAAACATCTAGATCTCTTCTGAGCCTGTTCCCTTGGAAGAAAAAAGGAAATCAAAAGAGGTGGCTTACAAATGGCTGTGGATGTGGCCCAGTAAATAATATTGGTTTGCCCAGGCTGGATACTAATCCAAGTAACCTAGAAGTGCTACAATGAGCTATTCTCCCTATTAGCCCCTAAATAAGCATGTAGCTGTTAAATGAACTGTCCAAAGATATGTATTAATATGCATCTGATGAACTCAACTACTTGTCCTTCACTATAACAATGTTCCAATCTGCAAAACAGTCTCATGCTTAAAAGACACGAGCAAATAATAAATACTAAAAACTCAAGTAAGATGGCAGTGATGCTACTAGAGAGAAGAAAGTGCTCAGGAAAGTTTGCAGCTCCTTTGACTTTTTCAGATTTTTGTTTGCAGATACTTATCAGCAATTCATCAACCTGTCAATTTGCCCCATAATCTCTGAGTACTCTAGCCAAGATCCAGCCTCACACAAGCAAAACTTTCTCTCCAGTTGCTAGGTAACTCCAGTGTCTGTTCATAGGTGGTACCTGTTATCAGCTGTTCACATCTTTATTTACTTTTCATCTTGAACATAGTAATGCGATATAACTGGACAGAAGAGCCTCCAACATGTAAGAGACTTTCCACTGTTACCTGGGCTGCAGTTCACCTTCTTATCAACACAGGCTGCCCTCCTCACAAAATTAAGTGTCATTCAGCTTAAGTTAAACAGAGGTTTCAGTTCTCATTTTTGGTCGGTTCTGTCCATACTTTAAGACTATTTCAAAGTGAGTGGGAATGATCCTATATAAGATTTGATCCTCTAGCACAAGGGATCACTTTGCAATAACTTTTAAATTCAGCCTTCTGATTCTGAGGAAGCAAACAAGAAAACACACAAATGGACAAAAGTCCTTCCCCAGGAGCTAGAGATCACAAACTCATCAGTATCTGCTATAAAAAATAGCAAAGCAAATTAAGCATTTTATAAAATGTGGAAAAGCCTCACCAAAGCAAACCATTTGACATCACCTTTGGAAGATGAAAAGGAAGAAAAAAAATATGCATAGCCATGTTGCTTGCTGCATTGTTAGGAATTCCAGTGAGAAACATGACACAAAATTGTTTGCAAAACAAAGGAATAGAAGAGCATCTGACTTTACCATGTTGAATCACAGTCGTTACAAAGATCCTTCTTCTGCTCTCCTAGCAGAAGAAAACACCTACATGACAGTGAAACATCCTACTCTTGAAATAATTTCTCTAACTACAAATCTAGGGGCAATATGAGGATACAACAAACAGGTGGAGCAGAAATTCAAGGCAAGGTGTCGATAACTGTGGGACACAAACTAGGAAACCATCAGAATGCATCACTTACCTAATCAAGACTCCAAGGACTGAGGAAATCAGTTTTGACACATCTTGGCTCATATTACTTTTTGCCAGAGGAAGGTTTAGTTGGTAGTGTCTTTTACATAGAGGGATCCATACATGTCTAGCTATCAGTATATCTGCCTATGCAGAGACATTCACTGACTAAATACATACAGAATGTGTTTAATTATTTATTAAGGAAGGAATAAGGAAGTAAATTCAGTATGCTTCTAACTGGAAAGAAAAACAACCCCACAGCTGTCCAGTCACTAGTGGATGACATTTTTTTGTTTTACTTCAAAGGCAAACGTACAATATTTGACAGACTTCCTTCACAGAATTTCTTGGCAGCCAGGAAAACATCGTGAACTTCTGAAGGATTTACTAGAACAGTTTTAAAATCAATTAATCTACAGACCTAGATAAGCAAATAATAGAGAAAGGTTTTGTAAGTGGTTTCCTACAATGTGTTCCAAGTTAAAATAAGACACCTCTCTTCTGGTGCTTCATCAATTACTTTCTATAGTCAATTGGTTGAATTTCCATCATAAACAGACAGTCTTCACTATGGAAAATGGAAAAAAAAAACACCTCAGGAAGACAAACACTCCAGGATACTCTGTATAGTCAGACCCTGTTGGCTGGTGCTGATAGTTGTTTATACATCTTTTGATATTTAAATCTACCCAGCTTCCCTTTTCACACTACTTTACTTTAAAAGCTGTAATGTTAATCGGTTTTTCCTTTAAGATGTTACACATTAGAACACCTTGAACTTTTGTTTATGTCAAGGTCTTGAAACTATATTCAGAACTCACAGTTCATTTGAAAACTATTTCCACACATTATTACTTGCTTCTTCATGGGACAGACTTATGTCTTACAGGCACCAATAAAGTTCAAACTGGGGAAAGGATTTGAGGTTTACACCACTTGTGTAAGAGGTAAGATGGTAAGTAATACTAGAGCCAGGTTGTCTGATAGCACGTGAGCAGAAATACAACTGATTTGCCTAAGTTCAATTTTAGATTATTTTGATAGTCAAAGGTAAGTATAGAGACTCAAGTGATTTGTAGAAAAGAAACCATGACAGAGGTTAGGTGATTGTTCAGAGAACAAGGCATCCAGTCCAGAAGGATGAGAAAGAATGTTGTGAGAAAACAAGATGGAGTGCTGTTCTTCTGTCAGGTAAAAAGTAAGAATAAGTTATTTGCACCTGTACTTTTACATTACTGAATGACATGCTTTAGATTTGTGAAAAGAAGTGGGTTGCAGTCAGGCTGAACACAAGCTTGTATGTGTTTAATATCACAGGAAGGAAAGAAGTAAACAAGACAAATCTAGTGGCTATAGTTCCTGGTAACATCTAGGAAGCAGGGATGCTTTCCTTTTTGTGAAGCCACAGCAGTGTTTGTCATACCCAGCTTCATGTAAAAGAAATACATTATGAGCAGTTAAATGCAAAAACACTGTTTCTGGCTCATGTTCACTGAGCTACAAATCAGTGGAGACTGGGACAATGTGAGGTAGGTATTATTACGGGTGTTTTGTGACTGCTCTGCAATCTGCTATTGCTCAGTTTGAAGACCAGATACTGTGTACTATCTGACCAGCTGGTCTTGATTTTGTTTTCTGAAGTTAATTTGAACTGTCTAAAAGAGTCTAAACTATGTAAGTTTAGACTAAACCATCTCAACTTCTCTTTTGGACTCTATTTGCTTACAGGGAGGAGACATCGTTCTCCAGATTTTTCCTTTGTTAACACTTTGTTGAGGACAAAAGAGTAACTCTCTAGTACTGCCTATCTTGCTCTACCGTGCTGGTAAGGAATGAAATAACTAGTTTAAATTGGTCATTTAACTTGCAGGTAGATAAATTCAGATAAAGTGGTTCCTGCTCTTAATGACTAGTAAGGTTGGTTCACTGCTCTTTTTTAATCTTGCCAGAAACAATACGAAAAAGTTAAGCAAGACTGTTTCTTCTCCCTTTAATCTAGCATAGAATCATAGGACCATAAAGTCATATAATGTTTTGGGTTGGAAGGCACCTTAAAGATCATCTAGTTCCAACCCTTCTGCATGTGCAGGGACACCTCTCACTAGACCATGTTGCTTTGCACCCCATCCAACCTCGCCTTGAACATTTCCAGGGATGGGGCACCCACAGCTTCCCTGAGCAACCTGGGTCAGTGTCTCACCACCCTCACACTAAAGTATTTCCTCCTAATGTCTAATCTAAAGCTACCGTCTTTCAGCTTAAAGCCATTACCCCTTGTCTTATCACTACACGCCCTTGTAAAGACATCATAATGTACAAATATAATGTTTAAATGTTGCCGATGATGCTCTACTACAAATTACTTTGCTTTTCTCACCTGTCTCTCACAGACAGACACTTATCTTCACCAGGTACACATTTGCTAGTTTCTGCTTCCTTTTTTTTTTCTTCCTTCTTTTGTTCTGAGCAATGGAATTTATTTATTTATTTTTCTTCAATGGCTGAAGAAAGTCTAACAACAAATGCAATACTCTTTCAGCAGAGAAATCTCAGCCAAATATTATTTCAGGTTGCTATTGATAGTAGAACTTTGGAAATTTAATTGGCACCCCCTTTTTTGGGTGGAAGATGGTCTTTTTCACTTTCATTTAGAATTGCAATAGGAAAGGTTTTTGGGTTTGAAATGAGGATGAATAATTTTACAAATTATATGCTTGAAGGATTGTTGGTATTTTGAACTGTAAATAAAATAATCAGAGTGTAATGTTATTTCTTCATTGTATTAATTCACAGTTGGAATGTGATATACTTATAGGGATGACTCAAAATGGAAATGAAGCTTTGAACTTTGTGCATCACAATAAAAGCTGTCATTTCATGTATTTTCTCTAAAATACTAATTAGTCTTTCATCAAAATTCTTCTCTTCTGATCAGCCACACAATTCTTCAAATGTATGTTAAAAGTTAATGAAGATTCCTAAACTCACATTCTCAGAGGTTGGCACTTGGATATTAAATTCAGTGTTCATGTATCACAGTCTTTTGGTGAATCCAAAGCACATGTTCACACTGATGTTTCTATAAAAAATTGTGCCACAACAGAAATTCATAAGTGCTGCTGATCAGTCAGTTGTATTGTTGAGTTTTAAACCACTTGGAGAAAGAAAGTGGTGTGGTTTTGTATTTGTCACACAGACAGAATCTTTGTTTTGTCACTGCAACTAACAGGGGAAGTCTGAAAATTTTCAGCATCAGTCTTAAATATTGACTCTTCAGTATGTAATAAAATGGAATACTGGGAATATTGTCATCTCCTGGGTTGCTGAAGAGATCTGAATTGACATGATGCTTGAGTAGAACATCTGCCTAGTGCTGTGATGAACCACCAAAAATCCCAAACACAAGATAATGATGATGTTTTTTAGTTTGTAGCTAGCAAATAGGTAATTTAAAGGTGTAAGGAAGAATAGAATGGAAGGCAGAATAAATATATTCTTAGAGAAAGTACTTAATGTGGGGAGAAACACCCACTCAGATATTTTAGTGAATGCAAGTATCTTTTGGAAACTTCTTAAAATATCTTAAGTACTACTTCTTAAAAATATGAGCTTGAAAATTTTAATCCAAAATTGTCTTAGGTAATGTGTTGTGAATGAAGAGCAATGTCTGGTGAAAGTTCTGTGGGTGCTCCTTTCTTCTGTAACCTTCTTGAGGTCTTATTCCAGATTCAGCAATTGATTCAGAGGGCAATGCAATCACCAGCCTTGCCCTCCTCCTCACAAAGCTTAACAAACCCCTTTCCACCAACTTTTTGAAGGTGCCATAATATCCTAACTACTTGTCAGCCTTCACAGCCTCGGTTTCTTAAAAATCTTATTGAATTGGGGCATCCAAACCAGGACTAACCCCGCTGTCTACCTTCTAGCCTTTCACTTGATTCCAAACTCAGACTTTCAAAGCTTTAATCTACAATTCTAGGCATGATGGCAGTTTCTTGTTTGCAAGCAGCACAGCAAGTCGAACATCGCTGGTACCACTGGCATACAGAAATTGCCGTTGTTGCTCTTCTTTCTTTCCTCCCTGCACTCAAGTTTCAGGCTTTTGGCAGAGGTGCACCTCACTGTTTTTGAGGAAGTTCCTTTGCCATAGTCTTGGCTTAAACAAGTTGAGTCTGTTATGTCTGATTCGTGAAAGCTTTCTGGAACTCCTCCACTGAAGTTACTCTGCTGAAAAAGGCTGAGGATCCTGTTTTGGCACAAAAACTTTTCAGTGGCAAAGAATCATTGAGTTAAAGACAAATTCGTGTTCTTTAGTGAAATGTGAAAACACTTTGTCCCATTGGATTTCATTAGCTTATCTTTGCTACTATGGAGTTTTCTTTGCTGCAAGTTTGAAAACCAGTATTTACTTCCGCTTTTCTCTGAATAGAAATGTGCTAAGAAAGAACTTAAACTTCTACAGGCTTCCCTTCTCTCCTCAAGCAAGGGGTCATAATTCTAATTCTAATTGTGTTGTCATTCTCACAGAAGCATTCTTGGTAAATATGCTTATCGAGTGCTGGAACTTGCAGATACTATGTATCACAGGTTTTCCAGGAACCTCATTAGAACTTGTGAGTTAACTTCCGGGTAACCATGTGTAAGGGAGTGTGAATGAGTTGAAATGATTCATCAGTGCAAACTTGGTGACAGGACATGATTTTATAGTGATTTAAGACCATCTGTATCTGGCAGTGAGGGAACCTGGGATATCTTTGGTAAGCATAAGGCATTTATGAAGACTAACATCCCCTGATCTTTCTACCTTTTTGATATATTTTTTTCTGGTTTAAAAGTGGTGACATTGATGGGACATCAAGTTTCTAGTCTCTTTGTCTGAAATTGACTTGAATCTTCCTCATATTTACCAGCCTCCTTCAGACCGTCATACTGCTCGCTACTTGTCACAGTTTGACTCAGGTCCGACAACAATGCTCTCAATCCCCTCCCCCCCACACCCAGGTAGGGAAA
>NW_009954102.1:4118126-4156583 GCF_000747805.2 Chaetura pelagica | reverse complement strand
ACTCAGGTCCGACAACAATGCTCTCGATCCCCTCCCCCTCCCACCCAGGTAGGGAAGGAGAGAGGGAAAAAGAGAGAGACTTGGCTGGGTTGAAAACTAAACTACACAGCTTTAATTAAAACACTAATGAATGATACAAGAAAATATATACAATTATATACAGATCTATTCAGGTATGGGCAAAAGCCTCTCACCTCCCCTCGCCCCCAGCAACTCCCACAGCACTTCCCTGAACTGGGAAGAGTCCCGAGGAATTCCAGAGCTGCTGCTGGAAAAGAGCAGAGAGTTATGGGGGTCAGGAGATCTCGAGCCTCAGGGTTGACGGTGATGGATGAACAGAGTCCTCCCTGGACGCTGGCCATGGACAGAAGAAAAGGGAAGAAAAAGGAGGAAGGAAGTTGTCTTCTGTGATCTCTGACCTTCCTTTGAGCTTACGTAGATATATGGAATGGAATATCTTTGGCCAATTTTGCTGTCTGTCTAACTCAGCCTCCTACGGGGGGGTCACAGATCTCCCCATAGTGTCTGAGCCGGCAGAGTGAAGGTGCGGCCTTGAAGCCTCAGTAGTTAGAAAAACATTCCACTGTCTTATCAGCCTAGCAGAACACACTGTTGCTAGTTAAAATAAAGCTTACTGAAGGAAAAAAAAATCAGTAAAAAGAAAAATTGGCTTCATCCTGGCTCAAATCAGGACAATTTGTTATAGTGCACATAAATATTTTGAATATTTCCATAAATTATTTTTTCTTAAGATTAGAATTATACACTCTGACCAAAGATAAAGGTTTATTAGCAGGAACATTTTTAACAAACAAATAAAAGGTGAGAATATTCTTCAACTATTACAGTGCTTTTAGAATTACACTTGTCACAGAGAACATTCCCAGCTCCATAGGTTGTGCTGATCTCTTCATAGAGATGAAATTCATCTTAATCTCGATTCAAGAAACATAGTCCCGAGATACATAAATTGAATTTCATATAAATATTAACTTATAATTAGCCTATGATTGCACTATTTCCATTAAGTCAAAGGAATACTCATGTGCCAATATTTTGAGTTTGCATTTCAGATTTGCTAGCTGTGTGCTCCAGGGTTGACTTCCGTGAGAAGCTGCTAGAAGCTTCTCCTGTGTCCAGTACAGCCAATGCCAGCTGGCTCCAAGATGGACTGCTGCTAGCCAAGGCTAAGCCCATCAACAATGGTGGTAGCATCTCTGTGATAACCTATTTAAGAGGAAAACTGTGCAATTGCAGCCAGAGAAAGGAGAGAGGAACAAATCTGCAGACACCAAGGTCAGTGAAGAAGGAGGGGGAGGTGGTGCTCCAGGTGCCCATAATCCTATGATGAAAATCCTATCCCTGAAGCCTATGATGAAAACCATGGTGAGGTCATCTGTCTCCCTGCAGCCCATGGAGGTTAGCGGTGGAGCAGATACTCACCTGCAGCCCATGGAGGACCCATCAGCAGAGCTTGTGAATGCCTGAAAGAGGTTGTGACACTGTGGAAAGCCTGCCCTGGAGCAGGCTCCTGGCAGGACCTATGGACCTGTGGAGAGAGGAGCCCAGGCTGGAGCAGGTTTGCTGGCAGGACCTGTGGGGGACCCATGCTCGAGCAGTCTGCTCCTAAAGGGCTGCACCCTGTGGAAGGGACACACGTTGGAGCAGTTAATAAAGAAGTGCAACATTTGGGAAGGACTCACACTGCAGAAGTTCACAGAGGACTGTCTGTTGCTGGAGGTACCCACTCTGGAGCAGGGGAAGAGTGTGAGGAGTCCTGATTTGGATGAGGAAGGATCAGCAGAGACAATGTGTGATGAACTGACCACAACCCTCATTCCCAGTCTATATGTGCCACTGGCAGGGAGGAGGTAGAGAATTTGGGAGTGAAGTTAAGCCTGGGCACAAGGGAAGGGTGAGGGGAATGTGTTTTAAGATTTGCTTTTATTTATCATTGCCCTACTATGATTTGATAAGTAATCAATTAAACTTATTTCTCCAAGCTGAGTCACCTTCATATCCCTATCTCAACCCAAGCTCCCAACGTTATACTTTCTTCCTCTGTCCAGCTGATGAGGGGAGTGATAGAACACCAGGCATGGCATCAGGCACCAGGCGTGTAGCCAGGGTCAACCCAACACAGGCAACTAGAGGGAAACAAAAATATCTTCTGATCCCAAAGAAAAGATGCTTGAGTATGATTATATTCAGGCTGTCTGTAAATAAATAATGTCTTTGTCATGTGTATACTGTGTATATCTGTTAATGAATTTAATAGAATTTATAGGGAACGAAACAAAATTTAATCAGAATACACTGTTCTCTCATTTGTCAGATATCTATTTATTAAGTTTAATCATTACCATATTATTTTAATGAATTAAGTAATCAACACAGGCAATGTTTATGAGAATGTTAATGTGCTATGTTGTAGGTCAAATCTGACCCAGCTGAATACACTCCTTTTGGTACATTTTTATAAAGTGTAACATTTTGCTTTCATAGTTTATATATTTAAAAAGGTTTTACATTTTAATGAAATATAACAAAAAGAATATGCTCCCTAGGGAGACTCAGTTTTCTTTTCTTTAGATAAATGGATTTTGTCCTCCTTTATTTGTTCATACTAATATACCTCATATTTACATTTTACCTCTACTTGTTTATTTACATCTTTTTCTCTGCTTCCTGAATTCTAACTGTTGTCAGGGTTTTGATCTCACTAACAGAAAAAAAAAAAAAATCATTTTTAATGACAAATGTGACACTTTACTTTAAAAACTACCTGAAACTTTTTAAAGCTTTTGAACTTCTTGTTTATTTTGTTGAAAGCCACTAATCAAGGGGAGCTGAGAGCGACTAGCTTGAAAAGAAAGGCACTTGGAAGAGTTTTTGTCCTGCTGTGACCATAGGTATCAGTGTCTTAGTTTATGTCCTTTATTTCAGTCACCTAGTGCATGACTGCAGATTCACTGCAGGCGTCAAGGTCTTCAGTGAAAGTTAGCTGATAGATACTCATTGTCTTAAGTTAAGTAGAACTGAACCTACTCAGTGATACCTTTTCCTATGTCCTTCTTCTGTATTTCTTAGAATATCTTTTGTAGCTTATTATTATATATCCAGTTTTCTAGATCTTACTCTGTCCTTTGAAATTCATTCTAATATTGTGAGAGAGAGCCTCTAAAGGCTGCAGTAATTTCAAAACTCCTCTACCCAGGGGACAGTTGGAATAAAAGTGCTTGTAGAAAAAATTCTGCTAGCAGAAAGAAGGGGAAAGCAACCCAGCACCATGCAATAACAGCATGCAGGCAGGCAACTGGGAGAAGAGATGTGCAGGGTGCAGCATGTACAGCTTGGCATGTCTTCCTTACTGATCCACATAGAGCCACATGAATGTTGACTCCCACACCTAGAAACATCCCAGACAGGACTGCACATAAGCAAAGCAAAAGGTCTTGGCTTTTCAGATTCTTTTTATGGGATAGGTTCACTACCCAACTGCATTTGCTGGGCCTTGACAGAGGTACTTTTTGCATCAGGAAAATAAAACCATTTTTAATACTGTAATATTTTACTGAGTTATACTTAGTTATAAAGTTGTAAAGATGCAAAATTGTGTTGCTAAAGTTGCTATGCAAGTTTCAGGTTGCATTTCTTTGATGAATCTTTACCTTAAAAATGACTTTGCAATTGGTTGCAATACCATCATATTTGCCTTAAATAAAATTCCAGGAATGAATGTAGTGTTAGTGATACTTTATATCATGTGTACATATGAGGAGATTCATTTAACTTTTAAGAGCTCAATTCTCTTAGAATCATAGAATGATAGAATCATTTAGATTGGAGAAGACTTTTAAGATAATTGAGTCCAGCCTTGAACTTAATGCAGTCAAATTCACCACTAAACCACGTCCCCAAGTGCCACATCTACACATCTCCTACACATATCCAGAGGTTGGTGAGTCAACTATGCAGATGTCTCAAATGCTGTTGAAGAATTCAAATGTCTTTGGATGCCCTTGTTTACACAAGTGATTTGAACCCTGTGTAAAAGGTTACTGTCTACCCTGGACTTTTTATCTAAGATCTTTCAGTAGATAATGGGCAGAAATAGTTACTAACGGTAGAGACAGCCTCACACTTGTAGGTCTCAACCAGCTACAGCCATCTCCAGTGCCAGATGTGTCCATCTGATCTGGTCACTCCATGATCCATCAATAGCCACTGAAGAGAAATGAGCATTTTTAAGAAGATATTGGATTTACCTACTTTTTACTGTCTGGATGATATGAAGCTATAAATCCCACTCTAGATACTTAACTTAAAAAAACCTTTACAATTAGGTGAAATTAATCCTACATATACTGTTTTTGAGAGGATAAGCTTTCCTCTATTTGCACATATATCTCCCAATGGTTGAGCTCAGTACAGAAAAAAATACAGGTTCAAGCCTCCAAATTACACTGATTACAGAATATTCAGAAAATGAAGCTTTAATAAAAAATTTACTTGATGTAAATTCTGAAGACGTAAGTAGGATGCCTGTGTTGTACAACCTGTGTTCCAGCTTTATCTAAAGGGGCAAGTTTCACCTTATGGATAAAATTTTTATTATACAGCTCCACACAGCTGTGGGATGAGAATTATATAATTACTGGTGAGCACTCAAATCCTAACTTGTAGTCATGGATGCACACCTGCCATGCAGTAATGGGAGTGAATTTTCACTTTGCATGCACGTATGGGCTAATGTGGAGCACACTGTGAATTTTTCTCTTCCCATTGGCTGGAAGAAAAGGAGGGTGGAAAAAAAGTGATGCTTTATTGCCTTTTTTTGCTAGTACTAGTCTTCATCTGCCTTCTTAATTAGTCCTGCTGTGTGGTTGAGACTCCACATAAGCCGTCATGCCACACTGAAGACCTATATATTATAATATAGCAATTATATTATTTAGTCTGACACATTCCTGCTTGAATGACTGGTTTTATCTTGCATACTGCAAGCATTTGAAGTTGCCAGATATATGGCTGCTGTTTTTAATGACTGAAAGTTACTTGTTTCAGTAGGGTGGGTCTAGTCTATTTTCAGTCCCCCCATGTAACACAGCCATGAGTGGAATAACAATTGTGAAAGGGGAGCAGTGACTGAATTAAAATAATTTTTGTAATGATCTTTTTACTTATCATATACTTTCAGGATTCAGTTTCCTGGGAGGTGTGTGTGTGTGTAGGTATAGCTATTAAAACAATAAATTTGAAGCTAGGGTTTTGTTTCTAAAGTTCAGGTGTCCTGTTGTTGGGCCTGCTTTGCTGGATATGTCCTTTGAACTCTGTGACTTCCAGTAGTCTCCATTTTGGATAAAATCTCTAAAGATTACTATTATTTTTTATTTTCACCTACTGCATTTTTGGCAATAAAATGAACATTTTTTTTACAATTTTGTCACTGAGTGCAGAGATTTTTCTTTTTTATCTGGGTAGTGAGACACTGGAACAGATTTCCCAGAGGAACTGCGGAAGGCCCAGACCTGGAAGCCAGGTTGGATGGGGCTTTGAGCAACCTGGTCTAGTGGGAGGTGTCCCTGTCCATAGCAAGGGGTTAGAATTAGATGGTCTTTCAGGTCCCTTCCAACTCAAAGCATTGTAGGATTCTATAATTCTATGATATTGTGGTAATTTCAGACTTACAGAATCTTGTACTAACTGTTAAAATTTTATTGCCCAGACACTGAGCAAATCTCTTCCATAAACTTTGGCATTCATCTTCTAACATCATGAGAGTCCTCATGTCTGAGTAGTTTGTGAACAGTCACTGAAGAATTGTACACATCAAGAATTCATAAAGCTATGAAATAAAGTTTATCAGAAGTTCACAGTCAACACTTTTTAAAATCAAAACTGGCTAAATAAAGGTTTCAATATGAGCAACATTCTTATGGGATCAGTGAAATCTTTTACTTCTTTCAGGAAGCCAGGTTTAGTGAGTGTGACTGTCATTCACTTCTATCCATGTTTGTTAGCACAGGATTTGTGTCTTTATTTTAAATTACTTTTTCGCCCCACTAGGAGAAAGTAATGTCAAAACTCAAATATCACAAAACATCTTCCTAAAACCTAAGATGAGGAAAGAGAGCAAGCTCTAGTTTATATATGTAGCAACCATGCACTACGAGTGTCTGCCTCAGAGTATTTCAGGTTTCCCTCATTTTTCATTCCTTTTTAAACTATTCATTATTTTTCCAATTATCCAGATTCTTTAGGATTGTGTATGAAGCTCTGTATTACTGCAGTTGTAACAGTATACTACAAAAGGGGGAAGACTGTCAATTCAGTGTTGAACATCTCGGGTTACAAATATTCTTCCCTAGCTCTGCTCCCAAATCTATATTTTCCGATGTGCTTTTCAATCTGTTCAAGTTACATTAATCTTCCTTCACTTGTGGTATCCTCAACATGCCAACTATCTACTTGAAATTAGATACTTAATGTGACATAAAAGTCAAATCAGCAAGATGTACGGAAGTCTAATCTGCTAAATTATGTGTTCTTATTATGTCATATTATACACCCTGTCCTCTGTCCATCTTAATAATTCATTGAATAATCACTAAAATTAAAAAAGTAAATTTAAATACTACAAAAATCATACTATCTGCCTTTAGAAGCCTAATTTATTATAATATTTTAGAGAATTAATTGAAATAGCATTTTAAAATCACTAAAATATTTGACATTTTTCCCCATGTTTCAAAAATGTTGTAAATCAGCTGTTCCATTTTCTTTGGTTTGATATCTCTGGTTTAGCTTAACCTCTCTCTTTAGAATGTTTTTTAAAATGGATCTATTTGATTTTAATATTAGCAGATATTATTTCATTCTGCTAAAACTTTTTCTCTTATGAATGTTCCAGTCCACAAAAAATTTCAAAACTTATGGTTTGATTCTAAATAAAAATGACAGTTTGTCAACTTTTAAAAAGTATTGCAAGCCTGTAAGTTTACGAGTTCATCCCACTCCTTTTCTTGTGTGTTGCAACTAATGGGTTATCATCTTTTCAGTACATTTTTTCTTCAGTACTGCTTTTGACTATCAAATAGTCAGAATGACTAACTAATATTAGATATCTATCTCCTCGGTGTCTGTAATCAGGGGAGGTGATATTTATCCAGTCCCTGTAGGAACTGGAGAATGTGATGTGCAGGTGAGGGAGAAGTCTGTGGTATGACAGAGCAGAATGTGGTCAGTGGATTTGGCTTTGGTTCTCCCTTAGACAGAACTCATAGATTTGGTTATGGGATTCACCCAGGTTTCATAGCCTGGCGAAATCACTTACAACATAAGGAGGCTTCAATGAAAGGAAGAGGTTAAATAAACAGACCCTCACTGCTTCAAATATCGACCTTGGGAGGGCTCCTGAAAAAGTAAAAAAAGACAGGAAAAAATGGAGAGCTGTGTTCCAAGATATGTGGAGAGCTAGGACTTGTTCAAGGAGGTTGTGGATGCGCCATCCCTGGAAGTGTTCAAGGCCAGATTGGACAGGTCTTCGAGCAACCTGATCTAGTGGGAGGTGCCCCTGCCCCTGCAGGGGGAGCTGGAATTAGATGATCTTAAAAGTCCCTTCCAACCCAAACTGTTCTATAATTTTATAATTTTTGGTGGAGCCAGACCAGTGAACAACTGGCAGAAAGGGGATGTGGAAAGTTTCAGGGGAGTGGTAGGCATAGTGACGAGTTCTCTGAAAAGTTACCTAGAGACCTCTGCTTGCTTTTGTAACCCTGTGCTAAATTACATGGTCCTAACCTGTTAATATGGATTTGCCTGAATCTGAGAGACATTAGCAGGGAATCAGCCACCTGGGAATCCATGTGAAGGCATTAACCCTTTACGAGAGATCACTTTCCTCCACTAGGTATCCACACGATGTATTTGAAGACTGACACCCTCATTTAGCCCACAAAGGAAACAGTCAAAATCTACTTAATTCCTCCAGTGTCTCCACCTGTGCAGCATACTTCAGGCACCTGCAGATGAAGATAAAAAAACACTAAAGGGGAACTTTATTTTAGCTCTTTCTATTTCAATGCAGTTTTTCCAAAGAAGTAATGAACCGACTTTATACGGCTTTTCAGTCAAGGAGTCTTTTTTGAAGGATGAAGACCAGAGGAAACGTTTGTATGTGTATATATGTATTGGACTAAGATGGCCTTTAAAGGTCCCTTCTAACCCAAACTGTTCTATGGTACATGTGGTTTTTGTATGTGTGTATAAGATATGAAAGACTGAAAGCTAAATGAATAAGTATGCAACACTGTACTGTGACATCTGATTGATAGTTCTATAAATTAATTACAAGTGAGTGGTACAGTGTTCCACATCTTGGGTTGCTGATGCACATGTTCATCCACGGGCATTACATTTTGTTCCTACCATCCTCATTTGCTCTGTGTATCTATCATCTTGAGCATCCAGTAAAGACTGCTATTTTAATTGCTTGTTTGTTTTGCTGGCTAGTGGGCCTAAAAACCAGGGACCCACACAGTGCTCTGCGTTCTTTGCCACAGCTGTATGTGTTAAACCCCCTGTTAGCAAGAATAATTTCACTTCCTCAATGTGAAATGACATGCAGCTTTCACTGGCACAAAAAACTAATTGCTTCAGGGACCTGATCCTGCAAACATTAAATGTTTCCTGGGATAGGTTCAGTGCTTGTCATTCCCCTTAACCTCCAGTGCCAGCACCTCCTAAGGGCAGCTAATAACACTGCTGAGGAGCACTGATGTTCTGGTTTGGTTTGGTGGGTTTTTTGGTAGCGGGGAAAGGGCCCCAGGAATGGCTCCCATAAGAAGCTGAAAAGCTCCCCCTGCTCCAAACCCAGCCAAGGAGCCATTAGAGGGACAATAGATTCCGGTCTGCAACTAACATATGGAAGAATCAACATAACACCTGAGCAGAGAAGGGCTTGGCGGAGAAGAGCTGAGCTGGAGGAGAGCAGTGTTGGTGGTTGGTGAGGAAGAAGGGGCAGAAGATGCCCAAGCAGAAGTTTCCCTGCAGCCCATGGCGAGATGGCAGCTGTGCCCCTGCATCCATGGAGGAATGTGGTGGGACATTCCCTGAAGGGGCCAGGAGGGGTGAACTTGGCCACTGAACTTGGATGTTGTGTCCAGAGGATTTGCTGCCTGTGGACTCAGATTGTTCAGCTTTGGAAGCCCGCGGGCCGGGGGAGTTTGTTCCCTGTGCAGCCGTGACTCTGTGGGAAGCCCAGGCTGGAGCAGCTCCGGGCTGGTGGGAAGGGCTCATGGAGGAGAGGTTGGTGGAGGATCTGCCATGGGAGGGACCTCGTGGGGAAGCAGGGTAGGACTGTAAGGAATCCTTCTCCCTGAGGAGGAAGGAGCAGCAGGAACCACCAACCTGTGAACTGACTCTAAACCCCATCCCCATCCCCTGTGCCTGGGGGGAAGGAGGGAGAGAAACTGGGAACAAAGGGATTTGGGCCCTGGAAGAAGGGAGGGGTGGGGTAACATATGCAAGCCCTCCTCTGTGTGTGTCTGTGTCCTGTGTGGGTTTGATTGGTGTGAAATTAAATTATTTTTTCCCCAAGTTGAGTTTGTTTTGGCCTTAATCGGTGAAGATCCCTCCTTGTGCTTTGTCTCCAACCAGGAGATTTGTTCTCCTCATCCCAGTGTGTGTGTGTGTGTGAGCAGCTGAGTGAGCAGCCATGGGGCTGGTTCTTTGTTACCAAGTTGGGCCCAAATCATGACAACTGACTGTTGCTTTCCAGAAAGGAAGAGGATGGTGTTCTTTACCAGATCCCTAACAATGGACGATATTGCTTAATATGACATCCAGTCCAACTGCTGAGAAAATTTAGGTAGACAGAATGCAATTTCTCAAATTGGAATTTGGCCAAGACACTGGGGATATTCTCTTGTTACAAGGGCAATGACATACTTAATCCTGCCTGAAGGAAACAGTCCTTTGTAATAGATGCTTCCTAACATTTTTTCCAATACTGTTTTTAAAAGCACTCCTCAGTAGTGCTCCAGTGAAAAACAAGAACAAGATTAAAAAAAAATAAATATTAAAAAGGAAACAAAAATTAACAACAACAACCAAACCAAAACAAAAAATGGATATTTATAATTTAACAGGCTGTTTTTATAAATGTTTCTTACACTGCACTTGGGTGGTGTTGTGTTTGCTATACAGTAGTTATCCAGTAGTTTGAAGCTCACAATTTCCAGCTCATGGGAAATCATGGTGTTTCCAGCATGTTTTCTTTTCTGAAAGCAAGTAAGAAGAAAACATATAGAACCTTCTAACAGAATGGGAAGCTGAAAAAAAAGCAGTTTTTCAGATATCTAGATCAAAGCAAATGTAACATTTTTGTTTTTTGATGTTCAGACCATTTTCTGTGTCTTCCTGAATCTGCAGAGTTGTATGAGAAAAAAAGTTTGAAGTCACTTGTATTTCCATTTTTCCCAAGTTTTAAGTTAGTGCTCAGCAACATTTCTGAAAATGGAGGTTTATTTTTGCCTTCTGGCACCAGTGGTCAAGCTTGGGTTTGCTCAGCCATAGCCTGTGAGCCCCAGATTTCTTCTCTCCAGTCTTGGACATGGCTTCAACTGGACCTGTTTTGCCTTAGGCTTGAACAGGAGCAGAAAGGCATTATTGTTGCTACAATGGCATTTTTTTATAATTATATCACTTCCATGCTTTATTTCATGGGTTTTTTTGGACACCAAAAGCTCAACTGGACATTTATAGGTCCCAAGGCATTGGGAGGTCACCTATATTAGTAAAACAAAGATACAAAGCACCAAATACATGAGTGTTCTTCAGTGTTTAACTATTCAATATATCGATGTCCCCTTACACAGGGCTGTGGGCCATTAAAAAAATAAACAACAACAGCACATAATGAATTTCAGTTCTAGTTGAAAAAACAATTGGACAGCTATGATGAATCATCTTCTATAAAAGGAGAAAATACTGTAATTTTTGGACCGTTTCCAGAGCAGACACAGTACTGCTGCCCTACAAAGGCTGTGAGCTAAAGAGGTATTTTAGGGGGTACCAGTGTGTAAATAAATCCACTGAGCATCACCCTATGCTCTGGACCTTGCAGCATTAGAATTGTCATACTACAGAGCTCTCCAAGCAAAGGCAGAGAAATTAACAAACAACTGATATGTCACAAGCTGTGAGTTTATTTGGGGTGGAATTGGGTCTAACAAAGTCAAGTCCTGCAGCCTGTGTTCATCTTCCACCTGTCTGAAGGAAACAAACTCTGTGCACACTTTTTTTTTCCATGAATGTTGCCTCGCTAGTGCTGTGGGCAAAGCCTGCAGCTGGAATAGCTTTTTGATGTTACTTGGTTTGATTACACCATGACATGACACTTGCAGTTGATTGGGTGTGGGGAGAGACCTGATTGATATCTTTAGTCCATCTCTGTTGTCATTTGATCTAGGCAATGCTTCTGAGGGTGTGGAAAAACACTGGAGAACCTAATCAGCAGAAAGTCACAAAGTGTGAAGGCATGTGAGTTAACTCCAGTTATTCCTGTTTCTGAATCCAGACATGGGAGCCTAATGATGGACAATAAACCACGCCTAGTCTCCCAGTTATTCTTATCCTTTCCTGAGAGGACAAGCTTGATTTGTTCTGCCACTTCAGATGTTAGCAATTCAGAAGCAACTCCAGTAAAGCCAAACAGATAAGCTCTGAAGTGCTGAAGTCAGTATAAAACTGGTTGAAGGAAGGAAATAAAAAATCTGTGCCTAAAAACTTACACATACATAGATTTACTACTTTTTGATGAGGTAATGTTAATGCAAGGAGATGATACTGCAGTTCTAAGTTAGAATTAAATTTTACATAAGCCACTAACTTCTCTAAGCTTATTAACCTGACTTCTTTAGAATTTTTTGAACAGTGGAATCATCTTCTGTAAGAAATTTTGAAATTACTTGCTTGTCTGAAACCATTTGAAAAAAAAATAAATAAAAATTCCATTGAAAAAATGCTGCAAAGCCCTTCTGACTTGGAAATCCTGGGATGAATCAGGCAGTATTTTTATCAGAGTGAATCTGTTGCATTAAACTGGACTTTGAAAAAAGTTACACACTGATTCTTCCAAAATGAAAAAGGAAGAATTTTACTGAATTCTGTAGGAGTACTTTATTTTGGTAAAACATCTGCAGGTGGGAAAAAGTATTGATCTCTGAAGCTTGTAATTCTCCAGTATTTTTATTAATACACACTTTTAATAGTTCTGAATAGATCCTATACTTGTTTGAAAGGCTGTGGAGGTATGAAATGATGGTCCTATGATAGATTAGCACTTTTATACACATAGAAGCACTAGTACACACATTAAGTACTAAAACATCCAATTGAAGCAATATATTTAAAGGAACCAGTAAACAAATGGGGATTGTGAAATTAGGAACTCTAGAAATACTAGTTCCCGAAGAGGTTTACGGGTTTTGTGTGTGTGTGTGAATGTGCAGATATGTGTGTTTCTATATTAATAGTGATAATTAACAGCTACAGGTATGTAAATAAAACCTAGCAGAAAAGAGTCTTGCATTACTAGAGCATCACCTGCCACCTTCACAACTTCAGTCTCCCATTTCTTTGTTTCCAAACAGATTATTAAATCTCCACAAAACAAAGACAGATGATTTTGTTTGGATGCCTAATTATTTGGAACAGAGAGTGATAAATAAGGAGCTGAAATGGAAGTGGAAGGAACTTCTGAGGTTTCAGAATTTTAAGGAAAGCAATATTTGATATGAGTCCTCCCTAAAATCTTTGTGATAATTATAAATAATTTTAATTTTGAAATAACCACAGAAATGGAAAAAGGTGGGAACCAGAAGCACTCAATCCACATACTAATAACTTCTGAGCCACAGAATTACCTTCAAATTTGATCTGATGACAGGTGGATGAACAATTTTATTTTCTGGACTAAAGGGATCAATTTTCATCCCTGCCTTTATATAGAGTTCATTCTATGTTTTGTTGTTTGTTTTATTGTTGTTTTTTTTTGTTTGTTTGTTTGTTTTTTGTTTTTTTCTGAAGTTCACTAAGAATTCAGTAATTCAATAAATAAATAAAACGATATACTAATTTATTTAAAATTCTACTGAAACAAGTGACTATCAACACAGATCTATCTGGCATATAGCAAGGCCTGCAGTAAATAAATACAAGGAAAACAGTCAAGTCCTGTTAATTCCTCTAGTGCCCTCTGCTTATGAAGAAAGTAAATTTTTCAGAAATTCAGCAGGGTCTTTTCTGCTACTGGGTGCTCCTACCTGCTCAATACCGATCTTGCTTTTCTCTTTGGAGTAGTAGCAACTACTGTAAAATGTTAAGAATTACTTAAGCCTGAATGTCATTTGTGTTTTTAACCAGCTGTCATAAGATCAATGTTGCCAGAAGATTTATTTGGAATTATATCCTCATTGAAAAATTTCATCTTGTTGACAGAGCAGCACTTCCTATAATGAAGACTAAATTTATTTTCTATTTACTTTCTCAGTATATTTTTAGTGATGAAAAATATCTCTCTTCAGCTGAGAAAAAAGTTATCCTTCATGATAGTAAAGGTAATAAAAATGTATAAAGGTAAGGTCTTATATGGATAAGAAGCCACAGAAACACCCAGATATTACTTCTGTGAGTGAAAAAGAATCTGCACTTGGCAACCTGCTATAGTCAGGAAATCTACTGAGTGTCCTGATTTGAAAAAGCATTGATCAGACTCAGTGCTAATTCCTTCACTGTGTTTTATGGGAATGGGATAAATTCTCTTCCCACCGAGCTGAAGGTTGCTCTGCCATTGATTTCATTTGGAGTAATAGCACCAGCCCAAGTGTCTGTTGCAGGACAACAAAGTACAGTTTATTTAAGTGCATGAGAGGACTTTATGAGGCAGCAAAGCACATGGGCTGTAGAGAATAGAAGCAGCAAATAAAGTGGATAAGTCAGACAAACAATTCGAGACTTTGTTTTTTGTGGTTCACCATTTTTCTGTATGTGTTGATTACACATACAGAGAGCTAAAGTTCATTAAGCTGTTTTGTCTTCACTCATGATGAGATATCAATAGAGTTCATTCTGAAAATCTTTGAGCCAAAATTATGAAATAATCCTAGAAGTAAGGAAGTGTGACTAAAATGCAGATACTATTACAATAGGTTGATTTGCATATGCCTCATTTATGCAGCAATAAAGCAATGGTGGAAAATATAAAAAAGAAAACTTCTGGGAGATTAGAGATATAACTTTTAAGGAAGATCCATTTGAGCTAGAAAATCTGCTCTGCAATAAATCTGTCCAGTGTGCACTTCAGGAGTGAGTATCATGTACATCTCTCCCCTACTTCTTGGACAAAAGTTTGAGAACACCACAGTTCCATCTTGTTCTGTCTAGACAGCAGATAATACAGCACTGAAGATGTTTGCAATAATCTAGCAGAAGATTCCTAAAGAACCTTGGGAAAATGATACACTGTTGCACACTTCATAGCATCTTTGAGCACATTTAACAATGGGACATTATTAACACATTGAAGGAGTTGGTGAATTGAATAAAGTGTACTGACATATATCAGTGCACTGTAATCTTCCTTTCAGAATAACAAAGAAGGTCATGAACAATTGTACCTCAGCGTCTTGGTGTGTTTATTAGGTTCTCTTTTCTATAGCTGTAAAATTATTGAAAGAAACCCTGAGGTATCACTATGGAGTAAAATAATTTGGACATATGCAATCATAGACATTCCTTGTGTGATGCATGAATGAAATGCATGCAGTGAAACTTCCTGTTGTAAGAGAAAGTCTGTTTGAAGTGACTGTCCAGAAATGAATCAAGATAAGCCAGAAATTAGTATGAAAGAGGAAATACTACAAAGGATTAGAAAAAATCACAATATGTACTTCAATACCATGAGTCTTCTTTCTTATCAAGAACACTGTTAACCTTGAGGGCATCCATTTTTGTCACTGGTTTCTGCTGTGCTTGCTTTATTTAGTAACTGGACAAACAGGCTTTGCCTTGGTTTCATTAATTATTGGTGAATTGCAGGCTTGGTAGTTGTTTAAAGGATTATGATGGCTGGAGAAATGCAGCTGGACTGAGATGTGGCAGCTCACCTGTTAAGCAGCGAAGAAGAACAAGAACACATCAAGCAAGTACTTCATTCTGTGCTGTGGTTTCATAATTAATCAAGATCAACCTCCAAATGTTTCAGAACTGGAACTTCCTTGTAGCTGTAAAATAAAAACAGCATAAAAAATAAGTTTTCCCAACTTTAAGAGAGTCAGTGAGCAATAATGTCCAAGACTGCATCTGAACTCTGTCATATTGCAGATGAACGTCACATAGCAATGCTTGGACTGAAATTTAAACAGCCCCATCATCTGGAAATCCTTACATGTAATGCTTCCATACTGGGGCTGATTTAAAAAAAACCTTGACACTAACAATGTTGAAGTTGAGAATGAGTTGATTTCACTAGATTTTAAAATATCATTGCTTAAATAATGCATGTGCAATAATCATTTATATTTTCCCTATGGATTATTCTACTAGCTTAAAAATAATATAAGTTGTCAATATTTGTGATATTCATATGTGTCATGAAGAATTCATTTAACTGTTATTGTCCATTATGACTACAAAAACAAGATCAAGTCTAAAAATATTGTAAATTGTTCTTGTTATTATGGGACTTCTCCTTCTCACTATATTCTGCTTCTTTCTTTATTATATTTAAGGCAAAAGCAATAAAAAACAATTTTTCTCCTGAAAGATGTGATTTCTTATATACATTCCTTCAAAATTGTATTCATGAAAACAATGCCCAGGAGATGGTCTTAAAAGCTGCTATCATCATATAATTTCAAGAAACACACATCTTCAGTTTGGTTTAAAGCCTATGCAGCTTGCAGATATTTACTTAATTTAACTTCACTGCTAATATGCTTAATGAGGTGTGTGTATGTGTCTGCATGTGTATGTGTGTGTAATATTTGCTACTAATGAACAGAGACTTTTCTACTGCTACACTTGATCATAAAGAGCAATTATGCAAAGACCATGAGACATGTTTTCTACTTTTAGCATGAATATACAGTAAATGGAAAGGAAAACATTTTCCCTGTGCTTGGTTCTGAACTGATATATTTTGAGGGATTCCCAAAATAGATAAATGGACACATTAGAAAGTAAAGGTGTTATTTTTTTTTGCATCTGGGATTAGGCATCACCTTTTATCCAGATAAATCTGCAGTTTAATACAAAGAACTACATTTTTGAAGAATCTATGGATTTAAATAGAGATCTTATGCAATTTTAAAAATTTGACTCCCAATAATTTTCAATGGATCTTGTACCTGAATCCTGCACATTACACCCCAGTGCTCTTTAAAATCTGTAACAGGATGAGGAATTTTGCATGTTTCTTCACATGAGAAAATTATCTAAGTAGGTTCTATACATTCATCTTTTCAGAGTTGGAACCTAGATTTTAATGCAAAGTACATTTAGTTCAGTGAGACAACATAATATTTGTATTGACATTCAATAGGTACACATTTGATCCATAGGTCTTAGCACATGAGTTGGGAGATTTCCTTTATACATTATTAGTTGACGAGACAGAAAAGAAACAGGAAAAGGCTTCTTTGTTGATTAATATGATACAAATTTTAGTACACATTATGAAAAATCAGAAGAAACGTTACAAGGCTTTATAAAAAATATTTACAGATTCTTCAGTTCTGGCCAGATCCTATCTGGTTAAATTAAAAAATAAATAACATTAAGATTTGGATTCATCTTGCTAAATGAAAACACCTTTAGTATTGACATTTGTGCCTGAGTTAATGTCCATATGCTGCTTTTAAAATCAGTAGAGATATGGACAAAACATCTTGCTAGAACTGACAGTGTCAATAATTTAATCCAGAATAGACTTCTAAGAAAAGACTGCAGCAATGGACATAAGCCACCAATGTGCAGTTGCAGCCAAGAAGGCCAACTCCATCCTGGGCTGTATGAAAAGAAGTGTGGCCAGCAGATGGAGAGAGGTGATTCTGCCCCTCTACTCTGCCCTGGTGAGACCTCACCTAGGACACTGCATCTAGCTCTGGTGCCCCCAGCATAAGAAAGATGTGGAGCTGTTGTAACATGTCCAGAGAAGGGCCATGAAAATTATTTGAGGGCTGGAGCACCTCTCTTATGAGGACAGGCTGAGGGAGTTGGGGTTGTTCAGCCTGAAGAAGAGAAGGCTCCTGGGGAACCTCATAGTGGTCTTCCAGTGCCTCAAGGAGGCCTACAGAAAAGCCAGGGAGGGTCTTTTTACAGGGGCTTGCAGTGAGAGGACAAGGGGTAATGGTTTTAAGCTGAAAGAAGAGAGATTTATGTTAGAGATCAGGTGTAAATTCTTCAGTGTAAGGGTGGTGAGACACTGGAACAGGCTGCCCAGAGATGTTGTGTGAGCTCCAACCCTGGAGGTGTTCAAGGCCAGGTTGGATGGGGCTCTGAGCAGCCTGTTCTAGTGGAAGGTGTCCCTGCCCATGCAGGGGAGTTGGAACTCGATGATCTTTAATGTTCCATCCAACTCAAAAAATTCTGTGATTCTGTAATATTTCTGCTTGTTTGCTCCACTGATTACAAAGGAACATATACATGACAAGTATAGAAACAGGGGCAGAAATTATATCTGACTGCATTGCCTTACAGAAGTGAGTCACATAACCCTAAAATAAGTATATGACATGCACATGTATTTATTTATCAGTGCTTCATGGAAACTAGAATTTTATTATTTCTTTGCCCCATTGGTACATACCATTTCCAGGGGAAAATTGGAATGGACTCTTATTTTTTATAATTTACATATAGAAACTCATTGCAATTGAGTTTCTGGTGGTGTGAGAAAATACTCAATTTATTGGTTTTTTTTTTGTTTGTTTGTTTTTTTAATGAAGAAGAAATAAGAAATAAGGAGAATTTATTATGGCATTGTATATTAGAGACATCTTATAAAAACAAACACATACATCCGAGCCTAAACTACTCTGTTTGGCATTTTCTTTTTTAACTTAAAAGGTATCCTTGCCAGGCCAAACAAATCACTCACTTTCAGATCCCAGTCAATTACTTCAAGAACTACTGGAGAATTCCACTTCTGAAATATTAACTTTTTGACTACTAGGGCTCTCAAAAGTGACAAATTGCCTAGTATGTAGCTTGAAAGATCGTGTGGGAAAGTGAAATTCAGTCCTATATATGATTTCCTACCTGGAAAGAATTGGTTTTATTTCATGGCTATGGAAGCAAAGCTGAGCACCCTATGTTCTTGGTTCAGTATTCAGCACATGCTCTTCTTATTAGCTCTAGAACTGGAATTAGACACTCTCACTGCAGCTTGAAGGTTAAGTTTTTTTGGATTAACTCTACTTTTTTTCTTCGTTCTAAGGTAGACAGTTAGAAAATAACTCTTTTCTATCATTCCTCGTGGGATTTATGAAGGCAGGTGCTTCAGACTTCTCATTCTTTGGGGCAGGAGCAACATCCTCCCAGGTGTTTGCAGGTACTTCCTACAGTATTGATGGACTTTCCAAACACAGTGACAGTAGTAACCAAGAAATCAACATATTACTTTCCTCAGCTTAGTTAATCACTAAATATCCTAACATAAGTAGCTCATGAAAATAAAATCTCAAATTTGGGAAAAACAAACTCAAGCACTCATATAATTTGTAAAAATTAAGGAAATTGTATTGAACGTTTTTGTTATGCCCATTATCACATTTTTGACTATTCAGCAGCACTCTGGAACAGAAATATTACTTACCTCATGCGTTATCTCCCATCAATATCTGATGCACCACGTTCAGAAACAGACTTGATGATGGTGGTGATGATGATAGGATGGTATTTGGAAATACTTATATAGAATGATGCCTGGAAATAATTGTCCTTTTCTTCATACCATTGGCATTTTCATAACTGAAACAAACACCTGCACGCACAAGCCATCTTAGCTCATATACAGGCAAAGTTTATGAGTTTGGACATCTGTGTTTGCTAACAGTTGTCACCATAATTTAGAGGGTCTTGGGAAGTGAAGGGTTATGGAATTAATCTTGACGTATCTTTCTGAAGATGAGGTTTTTTATGTAGACTGTCTGCTATATGTCTGTGTGTATGTGTCTATTTTATTAAAATGTATGATATACTTAGGCAGAAGCTATTATGTTTTTTTACATGGGTGTAATTTTTCTATTTGTACAGGTCCAAATTCAGGAAGACATTTAAATATTTATTTATCTTGCCTTCAATTACTTCTGTTGCATACTTAAAATTATTTTCCAGAACAAGGATACTTGTCTGAATTAAAGCCACATTGATACTGTTGTTAGCTATGCAGTTATTTCTTTCCATCAGTTGACCCAATAAAGTACACATATTTCCCTAAAGTCACACAAATATTGTTATATAAAATCCAGTTATGTCATTGGCTGGTTAATTGATTTTCAGGGGAGAATCAAGAAATGACCATCTCATTAACAAACAGAGCTTAGCAGCCAGGATCCACTAGTTTGGCTACAGGAACAGAAAAACACACAGATGGAAGAATAAAAAAACAATCAAACAGAAAATATTGCAGCCAAAGGCTTCAGTCATTGCTCAAACTTCTCCAACCTGTACTTTAAGGTATTTCTAATCTCATCTCTTTTCATTTACAGTGGCAGGTAAAGCAAATATATAAAATTCTACATTGGTAGCAGAACAGGTTGTTTTGTTTATTAAGTCAAAGTGAAATGTTGATTTACACTAAGACCATAAAAAAAGCAAGGGGGAGATGATTACAGCTTCACTTTGCCTGCTCAGATTCTAATAATCTTCTATGTGTAATGAGACTGGGGAATGGAGAAGCCTTTTCCTGACAATGCTGGCAGCAGGATAACTTCTACACGCTATCGATTTTTCTTCATTGATTGTAATCTTCCTCTTCCTGAGCTTCTCTGACATATTGAACACTCAACAGTCCCTGAGTAATTTTTGAACAGTTTGGGATCATTTTTATTTTCACAGGACAGTTGAGACCAATGGAGTGATTTATGTGTACTTTGGAAAGCAAAACAAAACAGTCCTGCTCTGGGAATAAATATGTACACACAAATGTATTTTTTTTAAAAAAAGATTCCCCTCTCTTCCCTCCTCTTCACCCCCCCTTTACTTCCACACTCCAATAATTTCATAAGTATCTGCCAAATCTTGTAGAGGAGAACAGTAAAGCATAAACAGCTCTCACAGCTGTGATTTCAGCCATGATTGATGATGAAATACCACTGGAGGGATAGCAGGAAAATGAATATTTATTAATGATATAAAGTGCCGCTGGTTTAAAATCCAAAGAGATCCATCATTTTATATCCATGAGATGTATGCATTGAAAGCAGAAAGTTCAATAAAAGGAGCCAAATACCTTAGTCAAAACATAAGTGATTCCAGTGGGTTGCTGATTGAATTCCTTTCTTAAAGTGAGCTAACCATAGTGCTTTTCATAAAGATTTTATTCCCACTTTATCTACCATTAAGATCACATGAACAGCAGACCCATGCAGACCTAGCCTAGAAAAAACTGTACAGTACCTGTACCTTTAGCACATTCTAAGAACACATAGCTATGCACAACTATCCTCCATCTAGTACTAACATGCAATTTACAGTCATTTTCTACGGAAGCAAACACTTCACAACTGTTTGATGTGTAACAGTTGGCCATTTCTGCCGTGACTTCATTAGCTTTTATTTTGTGAATCTGATGGGTCAGATAACCTGTGCCACACCACTGCAGGCAACTCTGCATATATTTTATTCCAAGAAGAAATTTGCTATGAATTATCTTAGTCTTTCAAAAGTCAAATAAAGCAATTTCTGTCTTGCCTGATATGCAAAAGAGATTTCTTTTTTCCATTTTGTTTTCAAAAAAACCCCAACTAAATAAAAAAAATTACACAAATATCCTTGACTTTTTCTCTCTTTAATATAGACCTGATTAGGAAATATTGTCCTATGTTGAATTTTTTTTTTTTTCCTCTGATGTTTTCTCAGCCTGTTCTATGGGATGAGCTTGTTCAGACAATAAAAAAAATATAGCTGCTGTGTTGACAGCGAAGGAGAAATTGACTGATGGAATTCAGCTGCATAATTTAACATATGGCTTTCAAGTCAGGCTGGAAGTTCCAGAATGTTAAACTTTGGCTAACGGATAGTGCTGAGAAAGGTAGGGTTCATAGGAAGTCTAAAAATGGATCAAAACCATATTCAGGGCTAAAAATGCAAACAAAACATTTATTTCCTCTGTTTTGGGGAAGGAAGGAAGGAAGGAAGGAAGGAAGGAAGGAAGGAAGGAAGGAAGGAAGGAAGGAAGGAAGGAAGAAAGAAAGAAAGAAAGGAAGAAAGAAAGAAAGGAAGAAAGAAAGAAAGAAAGAAAGAAAGAAAGAAAGAAAGAAAGAAAGAAAGAAAGAAAGAAAGAAAGAAAGAAAGAAAGAAAGAAAGAAAGAAAGAAAGAAAGAAAGAAAGAAAGAAAGAAAGAAAGAAAGAAAGAAAGAAAGAAAGAAAGAAAGAAAGAAAGAAAGAAAGAAAGAAAGAAAGAAAGAAAGAAAGAAAGAAAGAAAGAAAGAAAGAAAGAAAGAAAGAAAGAAAGAAAGAAAGAAAGAAAGAAAGAAAGAAAGAAAGAAAGAAAGAAAGAAAGAAAGAAGGAAGGAAAAGACAAGCATCTAGTTGATGTTGTTGGCATTTGGACAGTGAGAAAAAATATACACACTCTACCCAGCAAAAGTGAATTGTTATATAGTATAAAATTAAGATCAAACATCTGGAGAGCAAGTGATCTCTCCCCTTTTATCAACATTACCCTTACTCAAGCTCAACAAAGCTTCACCAGATCAGTGGATTCAGCATCATAAACGTTTTATATATTCAAAGCCCTCAATGGAAAACCACCTGCATTTCTTTCTGTATTTAATATTGTGTTACTTTGGTTTTACTGTTGCCTAAATAATGAGCCCATAAAGAACAAGGGCAGGGAGTCAGGCAAAAAGAGGGAAGAAGGGGACAGAATTTTGTAGCTAAACCCCTGAAGAATCAGATGATGCCTTTTGCTACCAGTATTAGCAGTTCCCACTGCTGAGATTTGTGAGGAGAGGGCTGGTGCCGCTTTCTGGATCACAGCTGGGGAAAGGGGGCAGACGTCAGGCTTGTTTAAACACATCTGCTATTTAATTGCTCTTTGCCACATAGTTGCATTTCAGAAAAGGATTTAGGAGTTAAAAGGTTAAAAAGAATAAATTGTTGTAGCACAACAAATTATTGCAAAAGCAAATGAGCCTTGCACGGCTTTGCTAGTCCATAGTGCTGAGCCAGCATTTTGCCATCACTCCTTTCCCAAGGTATTCCCGGTAGCTGCAGCGTGCAGGGAAAGTTAGAAATGTCTTTTCTGAAAAACAGTCACTCTGGTGTGAAATACAGGAAAAAGTTAGTACTCTTTTGGGGAAGAATAATGGCAATGATCTTGGTTTTCATGTAAGAACATCAGAACATTTCCTTCGGGTAAGCAAACATACATAGCAACTGTCAGTGAAGTGAAAGACATAGAAATCAACAAATACTCATAATGACAAGACTTTGGATTAATTTTGTCTAATGCTAGGAGAGGGATTCAGATTCTTCTACAAGCAACTGAGTCTTAATTCTGCCTACATGGGCATCTGCTGCCATTTGAAATGTTCTAGACTATCCTTTCTGCTTTTACAGGGCTTATCTTGCTGGATATACATCCTTTGGTAGCTCAAGAGGCTCTGGATTCCCAGGTGGGGGGTTCTTAGAGGTAGCTTCATCAGGTAGCCACAGAGCCCAGGGACATTCTTCCTCCTGGCCTGATAGTTGCAAGGCTGATGTATTTCCATGTCCCCTGGTTGGGTTAGTAGTGGGGGACGTGTACACCCTCACATACACAAAACGTAAACACAACTGACCACACATGTCAGCACAGAGGGGGAAAAGAGCATTTGCTGACACTTGCAGTCACACTCCAGATTCATGTGCATGACCAACAGAAGTGCCCCATCCTGCTCCTCTTCGTCAGCGTATCAGAGCTGAAGTTGGCTGGTGAGATATAGATGCATACAATGTGGGTTTCTCCAGGAGTCTGCCTGAGACACTCAGTCTCACAAAACTCAGGGATATTTATATATGCAGTAGCAATGTGTCCTTCAGGGAAACAACACAAAAGTGCCCCTAAGGCATTCTCTCTGAGAGAGGGTTGCAGATCAAAGGAGAAGATGGAAGAAGAGCAAGCCTGCTGCAGTCCTCCTGAAAGGGGTCATGCTCTCTCGTGCAAGAATGGGGAGATGAAGAAGGGGTTGTATGGAGTTGTTACCCTCCTGTGGCAAGGCGGCTTCTTCTCCAGCAGCAGAAGTGGTGATGGTAGAGGGTGACCCCTCTCAACAAGTAACATCAGCTACGGCAGGGTCCCGAGGTCCGTGGTTTCGGGGGGCAGCCCCTTGTGCCTTGGCAGTGGTGGCAGCAGTTTGGTTTCCCTGGCTACTGGCAGCACAATGGTGGGGGTTCCAAAAGGCATTTTGCTTAGACTTATGTGGGGAAGAAGAAGAACCGTTTCCCACAGGTCTTCAAAAGGACCTGAGGGTTTAAAGTTTCAAGATATTTCAGTGTTCCCAGAAAGGCAGCCAGTTGTTCTGTAAGGGAATGTTCTAGCAACTAAAGATCTGCAGTGGGAAATCAGAATGCTAAAGTAATTTTTAGCCTGTCAAAAGGTATCCAGCTAACTTGAGATAACTTGCTTTCCTGTACCTGCATTTGACCAGCAATTAAAGCTGTTATAATGGAAGTCAACTAAAGAGAGTATAAAAGCATATCCAGTGGGATGCAAGATTTGAATGTATTGACATTTTCTAAGCTCTAAGGATGAAAATTTGGCTGTTTTTTTTTAAATTTTGCCTACCTATGGATACAAACCATCAGATTCCAGTAAAACACTGTTTAATAATATCAAAAGTCAAGAGGCAAAGAAGTAGAAATAATGAGGCTGGTTAAGATTCTGTTACTTTTCACAGGGAAAAAAAAATACTTCATTGTGAACAGACAGATTTGAAGTACTTGATACTAGCAGGTAATGGGAAATTACTCAGGTTTTTCTCATATTTCTGCTCTAGCATTTTAGCTTGAGCACCTGACATCATTCCATTTCATTGGCTCTGACACTTGGTAAATGGGTTTTAAAACTTTTTTTAAAGAAGGAAAAAAACCCCATAAAGTCCTTTTGTTCTGAGCGATTATAATCACAATTTTCAGAAAACTGTGTCCATATCCTGGGCTGATGGTATGTAACAATGACATGTCACATCTGGATATATCAACCACATAATAGAGTTTGACTGATGGCTGTGTTGCCAATTTGAGGAAAGGCGCCTCTGACTGAGGCAACATTTCCTAACACATTTCTATTCCCAGCCCATAACATGTGCACACCTGCTGTTGGGCACTTTACTGCTCCTTTGGCTGGTGGGGTGATGAAAATCAAGCTTTTGTAAAGGAATATCCACACAGCTGTCAGGGCCTCTAGAATCAGAGCCTTGATAGATGTACCCAAGATATCTTTAATAGAAATTTCTTGGGTAGAGTACCTGGAATGAAAGTATTAAAGTAAGCAGTAAAGGTCTGAAAACTACCTGTACCCCAACATGTTTGTGAAGTGCTGGGGAACCTCCTCTTCATTCAGTGCATGAGGGTTAAATAATTTCATTTCTTCAGCAGCAAATCAATCTGATCTGATCCGTTGTGTCACCAATACAGCTCCTTGTATTTACCATGTCCCTTCTCTCCAGTATGTTTCTTGCTGTACACTTGCCACCTGCATTTTTTTTGAGGGCAGGTAAGGACCATTTCTGAGAGCCATACCTGGAAGGAACCAAGAAAATACTCTTATAAACTGCAGAGGTCACAACTATTTTACAAGTGAAAAGTTTTAAACTGTTTCCACTTTTAGTTGTGAAGTTTATAGAATCATGGAATCATAGAATGGTTTGGATTGGAAGGGACCTAGACAATCATCTAGTTCCAACCCCCTTGTAAGGGCAGGAACACCTCACACTAGACCAGGCTGCACAAAACCCTGTCCAACCTGGCCTTGAACACCTCCAGGGAGAGGGTATCCACAAGCTTCCTGGGCAACCTATTCCAGTGCCTTACTTCCCTCAGAGAAACGTTAGATCTCCCCTCTTCTAGTTTAATACCATTACCCCTTGTGCTATCACTACACACACTGGTAAAAAGTTCCTCCCCAGCTTCCTGTAGGCCCCCTTCAGGTACTGGAAGGCTGCTATAAGGTTTCCTTGGAACCTTCTCTTCTTCAAGTTCATACATTATAGTTAGTTCTAGATGCTTGCTTTATGCCACTGTAGGCAAAAGAGTGATTCCCAATGCCATGAAAGAGTCATTGAAGAACTGTACCTTCAGTCTTTTGTTTAAGGAGTAATTAGTCAATGATTTAAGTATTTTCAATACAATCTCATTGCCTTAAAATTTAGGAAGTACATTATTATCTATTATTCCATTATGTAAAAGTCTGTTAAATTAGTCCTGGAAACAAAATGAAACAATAGAATTTAAGTGATGGAAAAAAAATTCCTACATGTAAACAGTGACGTCCAAAAGTCTTCACTAATCCAGATGATGACAGATAAACCAGATCATTTGGTGTCTGATGAATATAGTCTGCATTCTAGCTCTCAGCACAATAGAAATACAGGAAAGACAGACATCCACTTGGGGTAAGATTCATCTCGCCTGAGTTTTGTGTGCCTACAAGGCAGATGTTTACCACTAAATGGCTGTCTAGACTATTTCTTTAGCTGATGGAGAGGAATAGGCACTTCTAGAGATTTTTGTCATTTCATCTGTGTACCTATATTAGGATGAAATTAGCTGAGCTCTAGATGCGTCAATTTCTCCCCATCATGTGTTAAAAGGGGTATATTCACTGGTATCATTGATGCAAAAATCTGCACAGCAGGCCTTTGTATTTAGCCAGGTGAATCATACTGACAGTATCTATATGATTTCAACTCTTCCCCATCCTTTCTAATGTAGACTTCTTTTTACTTGCATTGACACAAAATAAGAGAATTTCATTTCAGAAAGGAACACCCATGACGGTACACAAGAAGCAGCACTTAGAGGGAGAGAATTCTGCACTCTTCATTGTTCCACAGTTCTTTCTGCTTCAGAGACATCAAAATAACAGGAAATTACTATATTTTTTGACCTTCAGCCCTCATAATCTTTATTGCTAACAAATCAGATGGCTGTGGTAAGACAGAAATAAAACTTGTGTGCAATGTATTCCAAATCAAATTTGGAAATCCTGACATTTAAGGAAATCACATTTCATTTCCATGTCACTATTTTAAAAGTGCAGGTGAATTTTCTCTATTATAGTTTAAAATGGAAGGCAAGACCTTGAAAATGTGTTTCAAACAAGGTTAGTCTTGCATCTAAATATGTGAAATAACAAAAGCTGTTACAAATTAAGGCAGCAAAAATGTGGGATTCAGAGCTGAGCCCTTGGAAATTAATAAATGTCTGTGTTACCATTTCTAGATAAACCTTACTAGAAACCCACATTTTATGTGCATTATAGGATCATCTTTAGTTACATCAGCATATTTTTAACTTCTTTTGTAGGCACTGGTCTCTTCTCACAAATAACTGGTGATATAACGAGAGGAAATGGCCTCAAGCTGCACCAGTGGAGATTAATGCTAGACATTAGGAAGAACTTTTTCACTGAAGGGGTTGTCAGACTTTGGAACATGATGTCCAGGGAGGCGGTTGAGTCACTATTCCTGTATCTGCTTAAAAGTCATCTAGATGTGGTGCTTTGGGACATGGCTCTGTGATGGACTTGGTAGAGTAGGATTGATGGTTGGACTAAATGATCTTGAAGGTCTTTTCCAACCTAAGTGATTCTGTGATTCTGTGATTCTTTTTCAGCATTTCACTCCTTCTTCATACATGGCATAGGATGGATATAGTGTTTTAAGGACATTGATAAATCTGCCATTTGCTGAGTTTCAAGAACCTGCTTGGGAATTTTTAAGACAACTAAGACAATCATTTTTCTTTTTTTTCTCCATTCTGGAGTTTGTTGTCCTGAACCACCGGACAAAGACATAAACACAGAGTGAAATGTGTTTCCTAACAAAGCCACTTTCACAAGACTCCTCAACTCCTACCCGAGGAGATAATTTCAAGAAAGGAAATAAGTTTAATTTAGCCTCTGAGCTTTTTCTCTTCTCATTTCTCTGATGAGACGTTCAATTCACTCCATTTTGTTGTCAGTTCTGTGACATAGAAGCCTGTCTCTGAGCAATGAGTCTAAAACCAATATCTCATTTCACATAAGCCACTAAGCAGTCATCACATGGCAATGCTTTCCAGCCACTATGGGTGCAATGGCTGTGAGCTTTCATCTATAAATTCTTCTTTAGTTGCTCATTTCTGTCAAGCTGGTCTAATCTACTTACACCTGGCACATTAATTCTTATCTTTTCCCTGCAACATTGTAATTATATGTTATTTACAGCAATAATTAATTCTCTCTCAGGCGGGCTTTTTATAGCTTATAAGTCAAGGTGGGCTGCACCATACTAAATAATTAATTCAGACTGTGTTTTATGTAATGACATACCATGCAGCCCCGGGGTGTAATTGTTACAGAAGTCTTTTGAGAAGAAAGTCCTTGGCTCTCAGGGGCTGTACAGACCAGGAAACACCAATGACAATGGTTAGTTCTCTCAGGCCAGCAGTAGGTGTGTTCAGTTCTTTCTACTAAAAATCTATTTATGGTAGTTATTTCCAGAAGGTCTTGCTATAGTAGAAACCTACAGCAACATGCAGCTGCACACCATATGAATGAGTCCAAACTGTAGGTAAGTCCCTTCAGGGAAGCTTGCAACAGTTCACACACTTGTTTACAATGTCTTTTATCTCTTTGGTTTCTTAATAATACACAAAAGGGACACTCACATCACAAAAAATGTGATACCAAATTGTAGCTATGTAAAGCTGTGTCCATAGAAAACTAAATCATTAAACAAAACTCAATAGCTAGATACATTATCTTACCTAGAGGAAATGCAGCCTCAAATATCTCACCACTCCAGAAGTACAGCACATGCACACACAATTAAAACAAACAAATAAATAGCTTTAAAACTAGCCAGGAAGACAGATTAAGTAACAAGTCTGGAAGTTGCAGTATGCCCAGAAGGATTTGTGGGAATCCAATGAGACAATGTTTGAGAGACGAAATAGTTCTATTAATAGGAAAAATATAATTACCAGTCATGAGCTACAAATAATGCAAATATATTAAACACAGAATTATAACGCACACTTCTTTATCAGGGGAAGGATAACACCTGCACAAGGAAGAGAAAGAACAGAGACCAATATTGTAGAGAAAACATGAATAGTAGCAATTTAAATTGTTTGTGTATAGTGAAGCATCAGAAGAGAACAAATTTGAAGAATGCTAATTCTAGATACCTTAAAGCAATAGCTCCCAAATTCACTTTGTTTTGTTTTCTCTCAGCTGCTGATGTGAGCAGTGGCAGTAATAACACCAGGTCCCAGCTTCCCTTTTGTCCACACAAAGTCTTTCAGCTATTTCAGGAGTGGTACACTTACCTCTAGTACAACCTGTACCATCACCACAGGATTGTTCAAGGAGTCAGCCTAATTGAAGTACCAATTTTTTTTTCCTTTGAGATCATGTGGTCAGCAAGGAAGAGTAACCCAGAGCAAAGTAATATTCAGTTTTATTGATAGAAAAAAAACCACAAAACACAACACTTGTCATAACACATTATGTAAAACGAAGAGTTCAAAACCATTTATATCCTATGGAAAGACATGAGTAGCCTAGGCAAACCAAAGTCTTGACTCAAACTGACCATAATCTTCTTTTTTTTCAGGTAAGATTTTTTCTTATTAATCTGTCTAATTTTCTGATTCCAGTTGTACTGGATTGGACAGCTCAAAAGGAACCTGTGATAGCAACAGGACTGTAAATTTAGATGTTCTCTGAGGGGTAATTATGTAACATGCTGTCATCCTTTATTTTTGTACTAAAAAGTAGTTATGATCCTGAATTAATAAAAAGCATGTATGATTCACAAAATGGCAATGAAAGAAAATATAGTAATGTCCTTTATTCAGCTGTTGCTACAAGTAGCTCTGTATATCTTTGTATCTTCTAAGTGTGTGAAGATTCCAATTAAGGGTTTTCATTGCATCTCTTTTCATTGCATCTTTGAAGATGGAAGAGGTTCTTGTAAAGCCCATTCTAATTCTATGCTTGTTAGATAATGACTGTGAGGCAGAGCTGGTGGCTGAAATATGACCATCACATTTGAGAAGGGACTGATGTTTACAGCACTTTTTCTTTATTTCCAAGAAGAGGAAGATAGTGAGCTCTATCTTATGGCACAATCTAGAACTGCTGGACCACTGGACCACAGCACATCAGCTTTGTCCCCACAGGCTAAAACAGAGTGTAAAGAAGGATAAGAGTATTTCAAAGTGCTTGAAAGTACCTGCAACAGATTTGTACATCATTAAGAGAGAAAGGTGACAGCCAGTGGAAGGGAGCCACATGGAGCCAAGGATGTATTCTGCAGTAATGAGACAAGGGCAGAATTGTCCCTGAATGTGATCAATCATAATGGCAGGTTGTCTATGTGTACCCTCCCAAGGAAATTGCCTTGAGTTCTCAAACTTCATAAGGAAGCATCATGTCCTGAAGTTATCAAGCCAAGGTGCTCCTTCACTATTTCTATTTGCATGATAAAGTTCCAGCCATCAGACATCTCTGAGTACTGTAAGCAGGTTAGTGGCCTGACAATTAATGATGACCTTCAGCAATAAGGCTGCAAGGAGGATCAGAGCCACCCCGCAGCCCCTCAATATGCAAAGCACTGGCAATATTTTCTTTACTTTAAAGTTGTGGTAAGTAGGTGAGGGCTAAACAGTATGAAAACATCAATCATTTCTGCAGCAGACTGGTAATGAAAAGTGCATGACACATTTTTTTCTGCTGCAGGTGTCACACAGAGCTTGGAGTTTTGCATTTGTGTCATCTCAGGAAAATGACTAGATGTTTCAGTCCTCCTTATATTTGATTTATATATATATATTTTAAGAGAGAAAGGTGACAGCCAGTGGAAGGGAGCCACATGGAGCCAAGGATGTATTCTGCAGTAATGAGACAAGGGCAGAATTGTCCCTGAATGTGATCAATCATAATGGCAGGTTGTCTATGTGTACCCTCCCAAGGAAATTGCCTTGAGTTCTCAAACTTCATAAGGAAGCATCATGTCCTGAAGTTATCAAGCCAAGGTGCTCCTTCACTATTTCTATTTGCATGATAAAGTTCCAGCCATCAGACATCTCTGAGTACTGTAAGCAGGTTAGTGGCCTGACAATTAATGATGACCTTCAGCAATAAGGCTGCAAGGAGGATCAGAGCCACCCCGCAGCCCCTCAATATGCAAAGCACTGGCAATATTTTCTTTACTTTAAAGTTGTGGTAAGTAGGTGAGGGCTAAACAGTATGAAAACATCAATCATTTCTGCAGCAGACTGGTAATGAAAAGTGCATGACACATTTTTTTCTGCTGCAGGTGTCACACAGAGCTTGGAGTTTTGCATTTGTGTCATCTCAGGAAAATGACTAGATGTTTCAGTCCTCCTTATATTTGATTTATATATATATATATATTTATTTTTTTTTTCAAATGAGTTAGAAAGTAAAGGGTTATATGTGGTCAAGAAGGAGGAAGGTCTTTGGACATAAAGATAAAAGCCACATATTTTTCACCTTCTAAGTGACAAAATCCTTAAGAACTGGCAAAAAGCCAAACCTATGTCAACTTCTTGTCTAAATATGAAAATTTCCTGACAGCTCCATTATGCATAATTTTTTACATCCCATGAGGGTCCTGATGCCTATAAAGAGCATGTTTGCTGTCTGCTTTCCCTCACAGAAGGAAGGTAAATGCAGCTTCTTAAAAAGGCTGAATAGGAGCAAAGTTACATCCCTTGCATTTTATGAACTGCCTCACAAGGTTATTTGTGTTGTTATAGATGTTTGTTCATTGTGTTATTTATACCATGGCATCTGGCCACATTATGAACATTAAAATAAAATATATGTTCATGAGGTAGCTATAATTGTCATCTTCCTATTAGCCACCTCTACTTATTGTGCAGAAAGAAGACAGCTGCTGCATTTTAGCTTGGCCTCACTGATCTGAAGGGATGGGACAAGACTCATCTCACGTTCTGAACAGCAACAAGCCTCAGTCATAATCAACATCTAGAAATGAAGTACTGGAAATTCCATGCATTCAGTTAGAAAATTAATGCTGATGATTCCAGCAAATATCCAAATAGATTTTATGAGCTTGGTTATGATGATGACTATGGACAGTCCTTTGAGGCAAAGGTATGTATAGCACAAGCTTAGCAAAGGAGGACCAGGCTGAATATATACAGCTCATACTGGCATTAAGGAAACTTGCAGATCCTGGACACCAGTAATTAAAATTTCTTAAAGTCTTGATTCTTTATCCATGGTTTATCAAGTAGGTAGAAGATGAACAAAGAAAAAAGAAGTTTTCACATTACTTACCCCTTTTCTAACCATGCCATCTTCTTGTTTTAAAAAGAAGCATTTATTATATTCTCTTTGAGACCTAGGAGAAGGGTTTGTCTGAAGGGTAATGTGTGTTTTGCATGGTTTGAAGGGTGGTGGGAGATAAGTGATCTTAATTCACTGTGTGAAGTCTAATCAGGAACACCAACACCTTGAAATAACATGGAAGACTATTGTATTAATGGCTTTGTTCTACCTGGAACAGTAACTGGCTTCATTAATTCATTACAGATAACTCAGAACTACATGAAACCAAGATTTTGAAGAACTTCAAGAAATGCTATGAAAGAGAAAAGTGATCAATATAAATAGTCTTTGCAATAGTATGGGAGAAAGGAAGAGCTCAGGGGAATGGGATAAACATTCCCTTAAGCATGCATGATTCCCTCTGATGGATACAAGAATTGGGCAGAATTGTACATAATGTCTGTTTTCAAATTGTTCAATTATTGGCAAAGAGTCACTAGGCTTTGCACCTGCGTCCATCTCTGAGATGAAATAAAATTGGAGATCTTAATCTTTCTCCATTTCCTTCCCTAGCTTATCTGCAACACTGATTTGCTTTTTTTATTTTGCTGTGTGTACAGTGTAATATTAGGCAGATAGTTAACTCAGTAGCCTACCACAGCTACTCCAGGTTGCCTACTACTTCCTACCTTTTGCTCTGTTAGTATTTAGGGCTAGGAATCACAGAAGATAGAAACTTATATGTGAAATCATAACTTAGTAAAAACTGCACTAAAGATATCCAATCATCATATCTTTTTTTAAAATATTGCTAATACATTTTAGATAAATTTTAATCTTAACATTTGTTTTTCAATAGATTTCTTTGGTTCACAATTTGCTAAGCATATTTCCAGGACTGGTTTAAAAAAAACAAACAACTACAAGCAACCAAACAAAACCCCAGCCATTTAAACCATTCATGTCATTGTTGATAGTAGTTTACATCTTTTACTTCAAAAATGCATATTAGTGTTTCAAATAATATATCCTAGAATTATGTTATAGTTTTGCTTGGAAAAGACCCTTAAGATCATCAAGTTCAACCATTAACCTGGCACTGCCAAGGCCACTGCTAAACCATCTCCCCAAGCACCACATACCACAAGGCTGGTGACTCCACCAGTTTCCTGGGCACCATGTTCCAGTGCCTGACAACTATTTAAATAAAAAAAATCTTTCTCAATATCCAATCTAAACCTCCTCTGGCACAATCTGAGGCCAGTTCCTCTTTTCCTGGTGCTTATTACTTGGGAGAAAAGACTCATGCCCACTTTGCTATGACCTCTTTTGAGGTAGTTGTAGAGAGTGATAAGGTCTCTCTTCAGTCTCCTTTTCTCCAGATTTAACAACCCCAGTTCCCTCAGATGCTTCTCATAAGACATACCCCTTCACCAGCTTTGTTGTCCTTCTCTGCACATGGTCCATCACCTCAATGTTCTTCTTGTAGTGAGGGGCCCAGAAATGAACACAGGACTCGAGGTGTAGCCATACCAGTGCTGAGTACAGGGGCATCATTCCTCCCCTGGTCCTGCTGGCCATGTTATTTCTGATACAAGTCAGGATGCTATTGGCCTTCTTAGCCACCTGGGCAGCTTTCCAGCCATCCTTCCTCAAGCCTGTAATGTTGCTTGGGGTTGTTGTGAACCAAGTGCAGGACTCAGCCCTTGGTCTGCTTGAGCCTCATACAGCTGACCTCAGCCCATTGATCCAGCCTGTCCAGTTCCCTCTGTAGAACTTTTCTACCCTCAGGAAAGAAAATATATTCAATTCCATTTACAAAATTTGTCTGACTTTCATTCTATTTTTGTGGAACTAAAATTAAGACATTCAGGAACATGTTTTAGTAGAATAAAACGTACTGACTTTTAAAAAAGTTTTAATGAAAAGACAGTCTGGCCTTGTTCTTTTGTTTATAATTCCTTGGAGTTTAAGCAGTATAAGCCTGAAATCAGTTAATCTTATGCTGATGTGAACCTATGTGAAGAGGACCTCTGGAGGATTGTTTAGCATTGCTTAATATGTATATAACTCAAATACTAATACACAGATCCAGTTTTTGGTTGATTGCCTCACAGAAATTGGTAGATGTAATGCACTTTGCAGCATGAATCGATCCATTGTTTTGATTTCAACTGTACTGGGCCATGCATAATTTCGATTGATTCTTGTGAGCATTCACAAATTCACATAATGAAGAGTTTAGTATAGCAATAGAATCAATAGAGAATAAAGATTTGTCAATGTTATTTAAGATTTTACAATTAAAATCACAAAAAGAATCTCAGACAAGTTAATGTTTCAATGTCCAATTTAACATTCCCCAGTTGCTGTTTCATTGGCATTCATTTTATAACAGAAAGAGACAAGAATATAAATAAGAAGAAAACCAATATGTGTTTATGTCTACATCCACATGGTAGTGTCCTAGTTGCCACTCACAGAACAATGTTTGAGTTAGTGGTAAAGTTTGCAACAACACTGATATTCAGGCTTGAAAAGAAAAATACCTGGTAACTAGAAACCAGGATCCATGTGAAAGATCATAGCTGGTCTTGTGCTCTTGTTGCCAGTTAAGACCATGATGCTGTTCAATAGGCCTCTTGGTTTGCTAGGACATCCTTGGCTGTACCTGTGTTGTTTGCACTGTGGGTGTGGATTGCATAGCCTACATATATAGCCTATAAGTTTAGGCTGTATCCATATTTTGTCCAAGCGTGAAACCTTCTAATTTGATTTTCTGTACCACTGAGAGGTTACAGTAGTCTCTGACACAGTTTGGTTTGTGCAACTTGCATTTCTCCAAACATTTCCAAGCCAGAGTGCAAGAGTCAGAGAGGGTCAGAAAAAAGCTACCCTGGGTATTTTCCAGGTGTTCTCATCTTTGTTAGGCTGGGAGAATTCAGTGAAAAAGATGTGGGCTGTTTCATGCCCTGGAGCTGCAATGCCATCAGAATGTTGCTTTATTAGAGTAGCTGTAGAATATCTAAATGTCAGTCAGTTTGGCTCTCCCACCTTTTTCTTTTGTTTCATTTGAGTTAGAATTTTGCATCTGTATATGTTCTGGGAAGCAGGGCATTTTGTTTTCTCTGTACTCTTCTTTTCATAAGTGGGACAATTAAAAAAAAAAACCCACAAGCAAACTAGAGGAAAAGTGTGGAAAAGGTCCTGTGTTTAAACATGTTTAACTGAAATAAGAACACACAAAAGGGAAGGTCTTTTTTGATCAACAATTCCAGCCCCCTGTTGCCATTGGCACAGACATACAATCCCTCCCTTAAATGGGTGCAGTTCAGTGACTGCAGTTAGTCTCTGAAGTCCTCAGCTCAGTGAGTTGAACAGGTCAGCTTCCAGTCTTGTCACTGTTAATATGAGAGAAGACTCTTTTCCAAAAGTTCTGAACATAAAGGAAGGAGGGGAGGAGAGAGGATACGAACACATTTTAAACCAGGAGATTTTTTATTTTCCAGATTTGCAGGATCCTGGGAAGACACTACTGGTTTTTTTCCACAACCACGATTTTTTGGTAATTATATCAAGGGTATTTGGGAATAGATTTTGCAATACATACTTTAGGGAATCATGGTATGTTTTTTTTCATGTAAATTGTCTAGTTAGCTCTGGTAGGACTCCTATCCAAAATCTGGGAGCTTCAAAATCTGAATTAGAAATTACACAGTTGTGTACCTATGGTTTATATTTGTATTGTTAATAACTAGGCCTATCTAGAATGGAACTATGATCATAACAATACTGAGCATCCTGATAAAACCAGGTTTACCCTATTCTTACATTTCCCTTGCTTACAGCCACTGTGGAAATGGGATATTGGGCTGCACAGACCTTGGACTAGTGAGACTGTTCTTGTGTTCTCTATTTTCATTAAATTGTGCTAGAAATCTAATCACATTCTCATTGCACAGTGACATTTTCTCATTTATTGCTTAATTTGAAATTACTTCCAATTTTCAGGAAACATTTATTCCTACTTCTGGTCTTTAAATGAAGATGTTAGAATGTTTTGTTCAGTTGAAGATTAAGAAATCTAAATTTAGTTATCTAGCATAGATGTCTACTGTTACACTAGGTGTCTATGATCCTGTTACAATCAATGAAGGCCTAGTCAATACAGATCATAGAGTCTCTCCAGCTCTCTAGTCTTTATAGACTGAATTGATTTAATCTCAATTAAAGATAATGGGAGTTTATATAATGATTTTAATTCAGTTTCCTAAACATAGGTGTCTAATACCCTTTGTGATGCACTGCTATATCCCCTGGCAGCTGACTGCTGATTCAAAAGGATGCACATGTCCTCCAGCAGGTCCTTTGTGAGATCTACAAGCCCATTTGTGGATCTCTAGATGGTTTGAAAAAGGGCAGTGCATGCCTCTATTGAGACAGCAGAACTGAGCCTGTTGCACGGAGGTGGACACCTGAATTTAGTAGGATAATGAGAACCTCACCACAGATTTTATTGCCTATAGGTTGGTATTGATGCTTACAGTTCAGTAGAATTTCTTAGTGTGAAATGAAAAAAAAATTATACCAGTCCTTCTTGGGTGCTGAATGGAATCTGAGATTTCATTTTCTCAGTTCTCTGAGTGTCTGCAGTTCTGTTGTAGTAGGAGACTTATAATGAAGGTAACTGAAAAATGACAACTAAGAAGGACTTGGTGCATATGTTGCCTTGTTGCTTCATTCAACTGTTTTGTTTTTAATGTATTATGTTTGCCTGGGGGTTTTAACTGACAGGGTAAGGAAGAATTCTCATACTTTTAGATTTTCCCCACACACTAGACCCAGAAGCATTTTCAGTAAATGGCTTCAGTATGTGTTCAAGACCATAATAATTGACATAATACCCTTCAGCAGAAGACTGCCTAAAGCACTGTGTTGACAACACCATTATTTAAATATAAGTGAAAGTTCAATAGTGTCAACTTCAGTATTCAGGAAATGTGAATCAGGAACCCTGCAATGGTGTAATAGAATCAAGCATATTATTACTTACCCTTTTGTCCAGCATCTGCACTGCACACACGTGCCACATTTGCAAGAATCTCTGCAACCAGAAATTTGAAACTGGAACACAGACACACACAACAGGACAAAATCTGAGATTCCACATTGCTGGTTTCTATAGGAATGGAAGATTTAGGTTAAAAAAAAAGACATTTTTTATGACTATTACATTAATTTTGCAGGATCTCATTATACCTCTGGTTGCCCAGCTTCTTCCTGAGGAATACAAATGGCTATTCATTGCATTTGAAGATCCTGTGGCCAACTTCAGTGGTCCAACTGAGGAATTATTATCCTTAATCACAGCACACATTACACATTTTGCTTCCCAACTGACAAATGTAGAGACACTAACGAAGACTTTCCCTATGAAGTTAAGGAACTTTTTGTTCAACAATCCCTCTTATGAGCAGGACTTTAAGAGCAGAACCTGAAGAATTAACAAACAGAACTGGTTTTGCTTCTTATTGTCACTGTAAAAAGTACTTACATTTAGAACAGTTGCTAAGAGAAGCTGAAAAAGCCATCACAAAGTTTTTTTTAACATACTAAGCCCTGAGAATCTTCCCTAAGGAAAAAGACAAATCTGGGGAGGTGAGTTACATTTTCTAGTCCATCTTATTACTGAACAGAGGAGAAAAAAAGGTATCTGCATAGATAGCAATGGCCTGTTATCCTCAAGATAAGAAGTTGAGCATGAAGGGTAGCAGTTTTAGGAAAGTTGCAGGTTTAGCTACCTAAAAAGTAGAAGAGATTCTGTCAATGTGCAAAAGCCAGGGGGTTTGCTGCTTTTATACCAGCCAAGTGGATTTTCTTTTTCTTACTTTTTGTCTGAAAAATGACCTTTCGGTCCAAATAAACCAGTGGAAAATGACCCCTCAAAGCCTGTTTGCCTTACAGTTGTCTAATTCTTCATAACTCCTTTAAAATGAAAATGCTTCCTTAACCAAAACTAGAAGGCAATAGAAGTGGTACTAGATTCTTCTAGGATTGATCCTATGTTATGGAGAGAGATAAGTCATGGTACACATTCAGATGAATAAGGTGAATTCTCATAACAATCTTCCTCTTGATGTTGAACCGTTGCAATATTTCAGCCTAACCTCTATCCTGCCAGTGGGAAATGAAACTACCTGTTGAATGATGAAATATAAATATAGAGGGGGATCTGCACAGACAGGGATTATTCAACAAACTCTTTATCTGAAAATATCCAGCACCAGCTGTTTCCACAAAGAAGCCAGGATCCAGACAAAAAACTACCACCAAAACTTGCAACAATCATTCTGATAACTTGTAAGAAAAATGAGCATTAAAGTAGAAGAGCAATTATTGCATATTTCTAGCCTTCCACCTAGCAGAATTCAAGGTTTGCTTCAAGATGACATGATGAACCATATTTAATCGGTCCAGTCAGAAGCAGGTAGCAGGTCAGGAAGAACTGGGAAAGAGGGATCTATTTTGTCACATCATTTTCTTGGCTCTAAGGACTGGCACACCCTAAACATCCTGTGCTGCTGTACTGCCAAGTACAAGACAGACTATTGACTACAACTCTGACCATTCTTATTTTCTAGATGAAATGTCCATTC
>NW_009954102.1:4071023-4117903 GCF_000747805.2 Chaetura pelagica | reverse complement strand
CCATGTGGATATGGCCGGTTTAGCCGTGTACCTGTAAAGAAGTGACAGTGTATAGACAGGAGGATGCACTGTCTTCATCAACAGAAGACATACTATTTCTGGCAACTGCTGATCAGTGTGAGTTTGTGATGGAAAATTGTGTGGAGATGACTGTGGGAAGTAATGTCAGCAAACTCTCTCATGAGTTTAGAGGCACAAGTCAAGAGGAGTGTTAATAGAAATGGAGGTATGATCAGAACAGATAGGAAATTAGATGAAGCAGCAGCTCCTGTCAGAAACTTCTGGGCATTTATTAATTTATTATTTTTTTAACAAACAAACAGGGCATGCAATGTTGCAAAATGTGCCTTTTGTAAATAGCAAAACAAACAGCATTAACGTAATTTTACATCTCTTTAACCAGCTGCAGCCCAAATGATCTTTCCAAAGAGGTAGTTGAAACACTTATCTTGATGATCTGCAACTCGTGCTCTTAGGAGTTCACAGATCCTTACTGATCCCTTGGAGCAGAAGGGAGGGCTGTGATAAACAACCCTTGCTTTGTCCCAGCAGGATCTCATCTCTACTGTTGAACTGAGATTACATTTCTTGTGAGATACTTAACTGGAATCTGTATGAAAACACTATTGTACTGTGGGATTAATCCTTTCAAAAACTGTGAACCTAACTGGTGCAAACTGGAATCATCACTTATATACTTGAACACAAATCTGTTTCTCTGGAAATGTCACAACTGCATATTATAAGGCACAAATTCATTTGTATGCAATAAGAAGGAAGGGGCAGTAAATTAATTAGATAGTGATTATAAATAATTCTGTAGGTGAGTCAAAAGGACAAAACAGGAAATCTTGACCCTAGGACTCTTTTTAATCATTGGTTCACACAAGCTTTCCCTTGCCTGGATATTCTTCTCACCTTGTTTTCAGCTCAGTATTTCAGTATTTGAAAATCTGAATTTTCAGGTTGAATGCATCATGAATTTTGCACGAGTAGATGCACGTGATCCACAAAGAGGAGCACTATATTCACATTGCCAAGATTCCATCCACAAAGAGGAACCATGTAGAAATTGACAAGTTAGCCCCACAGTACCAGTATCTTTTTGCTAGATACTTTCATGTGAGATCACTTTGTGAGGAGGAGATGGAGAGAGGCAAATCTGAAAAGCGATAAACTATGGCGTGATGGTGACAGGAGAAGAGACGGGTGGGTGGAGGAGACTTTCACTCTTCAGACTTGAGAGGTCTCCTTTCAGGTGTGAGCTACTGTTGGATAAAGAGACAAACTTGCAGTGATGTGTCTGTCAGCCCTGCTTAGCATGAAGGAACAAGGAAGAAATTGCTCAGGAGTCTATTACTGTTGCCTTCCAGGTAGGCTGTAGAAGAGCAGGCATGTAAAGGAAGAGCTGCAGTTTACAGTCACAGTTTGGCAGCTATTCCCAGCCTGTCTTTATGTACTTAAAATTCCTTTCAGTTCAAACATATGAAGAATCTCTCTCACTCCCTCACCACTGTGACAGCTCATTTAAGGAGACAAAGAAAAAAACAATAAATAAATTGTGTGTTCAGGTCTGTATCCATTTTAAATGCTGGGCACTCTGTTTCCTCTATTTTTGTGTATGTATGCATCTCACAGATTTTTAAATTGTTATTTTTATAAGGACAAAAATGGGGGAATGAGGCTGTAAACCTGGACTACGTCCCTGTTAACAACTTGCTGTTCTCTGTTTTACCCTGCCCTTCTCCCCATCCGTTCCCACTGCTGCCAATAACAAATACAGGCTCTGTATTCCTGTGCTTTTCAAAGCCCAGATCCTGTGAAACTACAAACTGCAGCCCCTCAGGAGAGATGATCCATTAAAGGGTGAAGCCTTAGGCACGAAAGTAACTTTTACTGTCTTCTGGGTTGCAGTCTATACTGTAGCTCCAAAAGAGGCAATTTCTGATGTTCAGTTTGGGACATGGCGGCCAAGGTGCTGTTGATTACCAGATATCCCACTGCTGTTGCAGGAGGAGTGGCTTCCTACCCTCAGCCTTCACACACTTCCCTGAGAGGGCCACAAGGGATTAGAAATCATGTCATCCCTCAATTTGAGTCTGATGAGATCTGGAAGGTGTAAAGTATGTTTGGTCATTACTTCTTTTCCTTTTGTTCGTCTCTGTCTAGTACAATCTGGCCTTTGGAGCACTTAGGGGAATTTTGTCACTTGGCTCTGCTAGCAGGCCAGTAGTATTTCATTAAGACACTGATAAATGCAAAGACATTATTTTACATTCTTATTGCTATCATGGATAACATATAAAATAATGTAATAGAATTAAAGCGTATCTAATAAAATTGATAGGCTTAGTACTGTTTAGTGCTTTTGGCAGGTATTATATGTTGAGGTTTTTTTGGTTATTTTATGTTGAATTTAGGGGAGGAGATAAGTTATTTTTTGAATGATTGAATTGTAAAGTCTCATGTTTTACAAATGATACTTAGAAGAACAGAGAAGAAAATTAAATGTAGCTAATAGAGTCCTGTCTGAATAAGCCTTAAACAGCAGTTAAGAGGTGACTGGATTGTGAGCAATGTCTGGGAGATATTATGATTTAATACCTTCCCTTTTTTAGCATGATCTCATGCTTTCCTTGACTGACTCACTACAGGATACTCCTGGTTCAATGAGCTACCATGAAGGTGTGCCTTTGCTTTTCTCCACCAGCTGGAGATTCAGCTGATGGCAGCAAAATAATGCCAAACAGCTAGAAGGTTTTCTACATTGGCAAAAAGGTGGTGTCCAAGACCTGCTCTAACCAAATATTTCTATGAGAAGGTGGGAGCCTATACAGAAGCTAAGAATTTATCCATTTGCTTAAATAATAAAATCTTCCAGACTACCAACTTAAGACATAAAGGCAGCAGAAAGCAGCTAACATGTCTTACATTTAGGCTATTTAGTTGTGTTGTGAAAGAGTCAAACTCTGGGGAAGAATGAATGTTGGCTTTTGTCTAATGTTTTTCATCTGCTAGAAAGAGATGCAACTGCACTTCTTGGTTCTGGGTAATGGTAACTCAGGGAATCTCAGTATTTAAGTTGGAAGAGACCTCTTGAAAGTTCCTAGTCCAGTCTACTTTGAGAGTTAATAATGATTTCTGAGCCTGATAAATGGAATAAATGTGCCAGGGCAAAACGCCCCATCTTTACCTCAGTTCCTCTGAATTCTTAAAAGAACAGTACTATAATTATGCTTTGGTTTTGGTTTTGTGCTTTTGTTTGGGTTTGTTTTTTTTTTTACCTTTTCTAATTCAATGGATTTCTGGGTAAGTATGAAATTTGATTTCTCATGCGTTAAGATTATCTGAGATCCAGTATTGTAGAAATAATTTATGAGGACAGACTACTGGAAAATGGAAGATGTCATAGAGCAGTTTTCTTCTTATGCAAATAACAGTCAAGTTTACTCACTAGTTGGTCATTAATTGTGATTGCACCTGCACTTCACATTTAGGAACAACAGAATATGTGTCTTCTCACTCCCATCCTTCCTGTGGTGTGCTGGCACACAGCTCAAACACCAGTCTACGACACTGTAGTTTCTTTTCTGGATTGCTGTGTAGAGATATGTTAAGAAGCCCTAGGGTGCACTGAACCCTAACATGATGGAGAACCCAAATGCAGAAAGTTAACTTTAAACATGGCCAGCTTTCTGCCTCAAAGTAGAGAGCAATTATTCCATCAATTTATCATAATATTTATGCAGCCTCTAATACTCTACTAATTGATTACTTCACAGTCTTTGAAGAAATTATACCCACAATACCTTTCAAAGTTAGGAAAACTTTAGTATCTCAGTTTTTCACAGAGGATAGCAAGCTACAGACAAAGTAAAGGCTATATTTCTAGAGAGAGTGAGGCACATAAAATAAGAGAACAGGTGCCAAGCTGATTATTCAGAAACAGTTAAGTAATACGAAAATCCCATCAGGACCCTATCATCATTTTTAAATGGCTAAATACCTCTAAAATTCTGTCCCATGGCCACAGCACCATATGCTAATAGACTACAAACAGGAATACATCCTTTTTAAGGTGGTAGCGTTTTCTTAATGGAGCTGATACTTTCACTCCAAAATTGAAACAAATTAGTTTATCTGTTTTTAGCTCCCTCTCAACCCTCCTCCCTGAGCACTTTAAATGTCACTATTTGCACTGGAACTGAGGACATGCTGAAAAGCATGTCCTGCCCAGAAATATGATAATGTCTCTTCAATGTTTGGCAACAAGTATCTATTAATTAAGAATCTATCATTTGTACTCTGTAATTATATTTATTAAACCCTAACTCATATCCTAACTATAATTAGTTCCTGCTAATTAATTTTATCAAATCCCTCTAGATTAATATCTTAAGTAAATATTGAGTAGCCCTACACTAATTATTTCAATCAACGTGGAGTGCATTTCAAATGACTGTGAAGAGTTTTTATTAATTACATTTCATATAAAATAAATAGTCTATATACTAAATTTGTAAATGTTAAGATTTTAAGATAAAACATAATAAAAGACTGATATAATGTGAACTGCTCATTTGCATATTAGACCAGGTTAAATAAAGCAGTTCTGTTTATGGCAAAATTTTTACACAGGAAAACAAAGGTATTTTTAGATAAGAAATATGTGAAGAAGTATGGCTTAGTACCATAAAGGTTTTCTGTATCCCTTGAAACATATGGGAATCCCTAGATTTTTTAAAAACCTAATTTAATTTTTTAAAATGTGTGAAGTTACATAATGCTTATGGAAGTATATGTGCAAGTAAAGACAGAACATGATAATGGAACAGGAGCACACATTTAGATGAGGTGCAATCTTTTTGTCAGAACAAACTGGGGAAAGTGTCCTTACCCACCAATACTGAGACAACTTGCTTGATTACCTTGCTATCCATAAATCAACTTGGTCTATACAGCAAATAAAATTATGGTGTTAATTTGTGTTTCTAAAGGAAATTTGTTTAAATGTGGCAGCAACCAGAAGTCAGCTTTCAAATTGTAGCAATTTTGGACTCAGTGGAGTATCCTTGACCTTTACCTGGAAGGTTATGTGTGTCCTGTAGGCTCTGTCTTGTATTTTCTATCCATCTGCATATGTCTCAAATAACCCAAGGTACCTAAAATGATCCTGCATTGAGGCTGCTGCAACCTGCTGAAAGTTTCTAGGATAATCTAGGCTGCAACCCAAGCTACTTACTGGACTTAAAACTCTAAAGATCTTTTGTCAAAGCTTTAACCCACGTGAGCTATATGACATATCCCTAAATTTATACACTAGAGTTAGAAAACCTTTGAGATATTTCACATCTCTGCTGTTCCAGAAAAAGACGAGGCAGAGAAGGATTCATCTCTCCTAGTCTGAGAAGTATGAGAAGTCTGCTGCACTTTCCATTCTCGTCTTCCTCTAAATGAAGCAGGCACTTTCATCTGTCCTACTTTAGACAATGCTTATAAAAAAGGAAGAATCACATCCTAGAAGTGTTTCTTTATTTTTGTTGTTTCTAGTTGGAGGTGGAGTGATAAGATCAGATAGAAGCATTTCTAGTGTGGATGCCTGACTTTGATAATAATACTCCTGCCCGTTGAGACTGTGGAGGCTTCGAGCTATGTTGAGTAAAATAAGAATGGAAGTAACTTTGTTTTTTGTCTTGTTTTTCTCCTCCTCTTTTGACTTCCTGGAACTACAGCTTTCATAAAGTGTGGCGACTGGGAAGAAGAGCCTGTATATTTTTTGAAGGGTGACAGTTTTCTGTCATGGAGTGTTACAGAAGTTGCAACTTTTGGTGACAAAAGGAGAACAGATTTCAGCTCTGTAGCTGCAGTGGGTTAGTTTTTACTTCAACTGCTGTAACACAGGTCAAGTATAAAGTAGCTTCCATCTGTGAATATTTGATTTTAATTAGCAAAGGATACAGGCTACAAGAAGTTAAATCCTAATCCAAGCAGGAGGATGTGGCACTCTGTGATACAGATATATCACACTACCTCATTTTAATCTTTCACTTCATAATTTACAGTATCACCTCCTAATTGACAATATTACAGTCACTTGCTGCAGAGACCATGACAGCAAGGTACGTTTTTCTGAGTTTAGAGAGAACCTCAGAGGTTTTTCTTTTGTTTGTTTGTTTGTTTACTTTAAACATGTATACACACACACCTCAACAAGCTTTAACCAATTTATTCTGGTTTGTATCACTCTGCATATTGATATCAATGGTTTATTTTCATATGCCATTTGTTATCACTTTATGTCTCTAAAGGTGCTTCAAGGAGAGCTCTACAGATTTATAGGATAGAGACACCACCAGTTCAAATTTTCTGGTGAGATATATTTTCACAGACTTTAGATTTCCTGCAGCTGCTTCTGTTTTGAGCTCAGTAACATGTACTTATATAAAATATTTATTTTCCAGAAAGATATGCAATCTTATTTTTGAAAGTATCAACAGATGGTGCGTCCACCTCCTCTCTCAATAGTTGGTTCCAGTGGTTTATTGTTTATGCCATATGCTTAAAATTAATGTCACATTTCCCATCTGATTTTGTCTGACTACAATGAAGCTACATTAATTTCCTGTCCAGTCAGTTGTTTACCCATCATCAGGCTTTTTGAGTCATTCAGGGAGAATCCATGTCCTTCACATTTGAAGCATTTGGGATATACCTGTTTGCCTGCAACCATTTTCTGTAACATAGAAGCATTAGTCAACCCAGTATCAGTGAACACTTCTGCTTTTATCAGCTTCAGGAGTCTCTGTTTTGATGGCTGCTTTACTCAATTAGTTATTGCTTTTTTGATCTTTTAACTTTGTCATCCAGTTGCATTCAGCCTCCAAATATTCACTTTTTTACTGCCCTTTTTCTTCTTTCATCCATCTCATATGCAGTTCTGTCTCTCCTGCCCTTTTTGTATCAATCTACCTATATTATAAGTCTTAATTTCTTTCTGTTAGCATTACCTCTATATTCTCTCTCTCTCTCTCTCTCTTTTTTTTTTTTTTTTTTTTTTGGGTGCCACTTTTTCTTCTTTGCATTTAGATATGAGCTCTCTCGATCTGTTTATTTTATTTGACAATTGAAGAATCCGGTCAATTTGTGAATATTAGGGGGAAAGAATCCCAAAAAACATCACCAAAAAACAGATTAAGAGATAATGCTTTAATTTTCCTTAGTTAGTGACAAGTGTTTGTAAAAGCTCAGTCTCTGGGCAGAAAACATTTGTTTTTCTTAATGGTTGGTCAAAACCCGTAGGATTTCTTCAGACATTTGGTCCTTTTTCTTTCACTGATGTTAAATCTGGGAGCCCATCCAAGAATTGCTGTCCTCAAGGAGGTGGAAGAGGAAGATTGAGATCTGTATGAAAGGAAGTGTGAAAAAAATGACAGCAGTCTTGCTGGCAAAGCTTCTGGTGACCATGTCTTTCACACCCAGAGATTTTTCTGCATTTTCACAGCCATTTTTGATGGGTATTCCGATATGAGCACATACAGAAATGTTTTCTTTGCTAGCCATCTCTGACATATAGCTGGCAATGTTACCCACTGACTGCAGTACTATTTTAGGTCAGTGTAACCTTGTAAGAAAGGAAGTCAAAGCATTTAGGAGGAACAAGCAGTTGGAAACATTTCCTAAAATAGTCTTTTTTTTGTGTGTTTGTGTCTACGAAGGTGATTGATAATTTTGTTATAATAGTATCATCAACCTTAAATGGCTGTGGTGTATATGCTTTGTCCATGTTGTATCATCTTGCCTTCACCAAAGGCAGCACCATCAAGACTGACTGGTAATTTGAAACAAGAGCTACTTTTCTTTGGTAGTTTCAGGACCGTGTATTATTTTTCTTCTCCTTTTGATCCACTGTGGTTCTTGAGCAATCAGATTACAAAGTGCTGGCTTTATCCATTACAAAATGATTTTAACATTTAACAAATAATTAGCAAAAATCTCACTAGTGTAGGAGGAAAGCCCATTGAGTGCCAGTTCATAAGTATAACAGCTATTCTAGAATTCCCCCTGGTTTGACATACTTATGCTGCCTCCTCCATCTACATGCAAATGTGGGTATGGTTGTATTTGTTGCAGAACTATTTGAAAATGTACTGAACTAGATTCTTTCCTTCTTCCTTGAAGCAAAAGTAGATTATTCTGGTAGCACTGGGAATCATGCTGAAGTCTGAAGAATGAGAAGTCTCTGGCTGATGGGTGAAGTAAAAATTGCAAGGGAAAAGCTGTTTCTCTCAGAGTTGTCCTTTTTTTTTCTCAGCCTGCTGGATGACACATACCCTGGATTGTCTAAGGAGAAGACTGAACAGATCTATTCCATGGAATTTCAGCAATGCATTAGTATTTGAACAGATATGGTACAATCCATTACTCCTCAAAAGAAGAAAAAAATGCTGTACTTGTTAACACATGGCACAGCAGCTCTAACTAATATTATATGTAACTTGCTACTTGTCTTTTAATTATGATTTGTCTTTAACACATTACTTTAGCAGTTCTTTGGGCCATTGGACATGCAATGCAGCCCTTCTTGTAACATCTGTCCATGTCACAGAAAGCCCCATCTCCTTCTGTCCTACTACCTTCTAAATTATAATGCGACTGCAACAAGTGAAAAGGCTCAGTAGAGCATTTCCTGCCTAGCAGGGAGCCTCTTCCTGACCTAATGCTCATAGACTTGTTTGCATCCATGTCCATGCTGATGCTCTGCTCATGGTAGGCTGCATAAGGCACAGATGTTTCTGTCGTGCTATTACACAGCTATTTTCAACCTGTTTCTCAGAACAGATGTTCCTATGTGTGTTGTCCCTCCTTTCTCTGCTGACACACTCTCTGTACAAACAGCAGCGAGCATTTCTGCAGTCCTGGTTTGTGGAGAGAATGAAAATCAATACCAGTGACAGTATTTTTCTTTCCAGGCTGCTCTGCAATGAGACATTTGAGCCTGGCCTTCTTTTAGTCTTTTCTCACCACTAGAGAGATGCTTCAACTCTTCATTTGTCTGGTTTTAACCCATTTTCTTCATTGTATGGGATGCTATTTGGAAGTGTTGTGTGTTTTGTAATACAGAAATCTATCTCCTTCAATGTGCCAACTAGTGGTTGTTCCTTCTTTCTAACCACAAATGGCAGTGTAAATTCAACAGTATGTATGCTGGGATTTACTGTAAAGAGAGAAGCAGCACAGTAATAAAATCTCATTTCCTGCCATCTGTCTCCTGCATATTTCTTTACAGTCCAAATGCATTATATTTGAGCCCAAATGCTTCAGTGTTGGCAGTGCTGTCCAGTTGTGGTAAGAAATCCCTCATGAGTTGAAATATAAAATGAAGGTGACATACGGACAAAACACACCAGGGATGGTAAGGGCTGGAGTTTTATTGCTAACGTGCTGGAAGTTACTAAGACTTCTGAATAATCTCACTGCTGGTTAATAGCAGCATGGATATATTTTGCACTCTGCCTTGGTTCTGTAGCCCTACAACCAGGAGCAAGTGGGAAAATATAAGGAAGGAAGGAAAAGTAAACTGAACCCCACAGTGCATTGGATTCCAGATCCTTTGAGAACAATTAATTAGGACTGGACAAGGACAGATTGTGTTTCTTTCACTGAAGAGGGATGTAGGATGTTCAGTTTCAAATCAGGCTTGTTGTTCCTGAAAGGGTGACAGTGAGCAATGGATCACTTAGAAATGACACGACTGTACCTTCCATCTTGCTCATTTGTGTGGAAGACGTTGCTTTCCTCTGTTGGAATGTGCTGCTTTCTAACATATAAAGAGCTTTAGAAACTGGAGACTGGTCAGCCTTTCTTCATGTAAAGTCTTAGCAGGTTGAATTAACATTCAACCACAAAATGCAGCTGTGAGGAATGCATTAAATTAGAAAACCAACACATATAAATTTGCATTGTTTGGGCATTGCCCCCCAAGAATAACAAAACCAAGGTTTATTATTAAAAGTTGCAACTGAACTGATAATTTTGTGTAAAGAAATGAAGTACAGGAGATCAAAACTGGACTTTTTAGTGACAAACAGTGAATTTGGTCCTGTCATGAAAAAATACACTAAAAAAAATTAGAAACACTGTTAACACAGTCGAGGTATTTGTTTACCTGTAAACATGCATTGAAGCAATTTGTAGAGTAAATATGATAAGAAACTGAAGGGAAGTCACTAGGGGGAGGACTGATTTGCTCCACATCTGATGACTAAAAGGGAAAAATGTAAGTATGTTATCTGATGCTTTCCTCAATTAATGCATAATAATAATGATAATGATGATGATAATAATAATAATAATAATAATAATATTAATAATACCCAAACAACTGGACATCTACCTCCAGGGTTATTCAGGCATTCATTTGTATTTTTGATGGGAAGAGAAACTGGCCTGCTTTGGCTGTTAAATATTGAAAATGAGATGAAATAAATCACATTTATATTTTTCTCTTTCTGTTTGGGAGTTCAGTAGACCGGAAAACTTGGCCAACTGGGCCAAAATTTTAAAAATTGCCAAATCAGGTGTGATTAACTTCTTTTAACTTACACTATATAAAGTCCAGCATCTAGGCTCGTCTCCTAGACAGTCAGAGGAGAAAAAAAGTTTGCCCAGAGAACAATCCAGTTTATATTGAGGTTAAGTGAGATGCATTATCCTTTAGAGATGCATGAATATGTGGACTACAGGAGCAGGCTCTGAACTGAGAAGTCTAATCCTTAGATGGCCAAAAATAGCTGGGATTAATCTTACTCTGTGTGTTTCATTAATTATCAAGAGCTGCAGAGGTGATACCTGTGGTGGTCAAATGACATGGCAGGACACTTTAGAGTCTATTTAAGAACCAGCAGGAGCTCACTGAGAGTATATAAATAGGCTATAGAGCCATAGTGAAATTCTTATGAGTACAGAGACCTATTGTAAAGATAGTTTTCTAGGGACTTGGTTGATTTATGGGATTTTGACAGCAGGTGCCCCTGCCTGATTGGAAGAGAACAAGAGGAAAAGAGGATTCTACTAACTGCAGATTAAAGCACTTTATATTTTCCCCCCCCTATTTTTTTTTTTTATTTTTTTTATTTTTTTTTTTCTGCTGCAAGAAGCAGCTGTTCCTTGAGGAAAATTTGGATGTTGCTCCACTTAGTCCAGGAAGGCTAAATCCTATCATAAAAGAGCTTTGAGGCAGTTCATGGAGGTGTTTTAGCCCAGCATCGGTCGTATTCGAACTAGTGCAAGTAAATACTAAATATTAAATCCTTAAAAGAAGAAGAAGCAGGACAGGAGGGTGTGAACAAAAATTTCTTAGCATTACAACAGACCACACTCACAGGCATTTCATGGCTACAGCTAAATCTTTTTTTGTGTGCTTAGATCAGCAACATGTAGATGGTTTTTGCACATATATCGTAAAATCTGCTCATAGTTTTGGAGATGTTTATAAACCTTTTCTGACCCATTTAGGAGTCCAGTGTCATTTCAGACAACCTGGACTTATGTCAGGCATTAACAGAGGGCTGGCAGGCATCAAAAAAGACTTGTAGGAAACTTTGTGCCATCCTGGTGTGGCAAATAGGTGCTGTGAGTAGCACTGCAGCATTTCATACAGCTCTGGACACTAATCTGTGAGCAACCGAATTGACCTCCTAGCAACTAAATAGATTTCTAATGTGTGGCTCAGTGGCTATTATTTCCAGTCAGCAATAGCATCTGCAAACAATTGAGACTCTTATTGTGGTAGAAGACCTATAAATTGATGTGAACTCTTTTTGCACAAGTAGAAATAGTGCTCTGTTGAAGGGTGTTAATAGCTCACAGCTGGTGGGTTTCAGATCCACAGGGACATTGCTAGAGGCTGTTAGTGGGCCAAGTACTATGCTTCAGACATAACCCAAGTGCTATACAAATCATAGAATCATAAAATGGTTTGGGTTGGAAAGGACCTTAAAGATCATCTAGTTCCAACCCACCTGCATGGGCAGGGACACCTCCCGCCAGACCAAGTTGCTCAGAGCTCCATCCAGCCTGGCCTTTAAGACCTCCAGGGAGGGGGCTTCCACAACCTCCCTGGGCAACCTGTTCCAGCATCTCACCACCCTCATAGGAAATAACTTTTTTTAATGTTCAACCTGAATGTACCCTCTTTATCTTCAAACCATTGCCCCTTGTCTTCTTACTATACACCTGAGTATATGGACCCTTTGAACAGCAAAACCCAGCTGCAGCAGCAGGAGTTACCACCCAGAGCAATAAACGTGCATGGCAGCCAAAACTAACTTTGGTTCACAGTGTGCAGGTCATCCTTGGTTATAAATGCATAGGTTAAGGTGGATCCATATGGATTTTAGTGGGGAAAGCCAGAAGAAAGAGATGAAAGTTGAGCTTTATAACTATGTCTTCATGATCTATGACTAAAGCTGATGTGAACAGATTTTTTTTTTTACTCTTTGAGGTTTCTTTCTACACTGGGATTGAGCCAGAGAGTGCTGAACCTGAGCAAGAAATTCTGCCTGGTCACAGGGTTTGTTAATTCAACTACAGATTTATCATAATTGTTCAATTAATATTTAATTTATTATTTTTTTTTAGTTGGAAAACCAGAGGTGCTTGTTACACTTGGGCATTCCAATGAAAGGAAAAGTCTAGCTGTTGCTTGACTCTTCTGCCTTGTATCAATCAGGACTTCTTCCAGATTCCTTATGGACATGCAAGACAATGCAGTATCTTATCTGATTCTTTGTTGCCTTTGTGGAGACAGGAGTGTGAAGGAGAACAGCATAAATGGAAGGATCTCAGGTTATCTCATCCTGAAAATTGTGACTGCAAAACAACTTGACAATCAATTCCCTGATCAGTGGGTGACAAATTTATGCATGGGATTTACCAAGCAGAAACATGCACATTTGGAATAAACTAAGGACTTCTGGTGTTCACTGGGCAACCACACTCTCGCTGACCTGGCCACTTAGCAGGCCATGTAAATCTGACATTTGCTAAAAACATCAGATTTGCTGCATTTTGGGAGCAGAATACCTTGCACCAGAGGCCAAAGACTCCCTATCTACATATGTTGTCTACATTTGCAGTGTGTGTGCACAAGACAGACTGTGAATTCTGCACATTCCTGCAGCTGATGCTCCAAACAAGCTGCCAGATGTCAGGAAATCCTGAAGGAAATTTAGTCCAAGTTCCTTGAATTCCAGTTGTACAAAATTTAGAAAAAGGAAAGACCAAGTTTCTGCTAGTGTTACCTTGAGTCCAAGATCTAGATACTTCATAACATGTCATTCATTTGCATGAGGTTACAGTCTGTTGTACTTCAGCTTTCTGGCAGGAGAAACAATTTAGATATCACCTATGTGACCACATAAGTTCAGTTACAGTAATAGATATCACCTATGTGACCACATAAGTTCAGTAACTGTGAGCTGGGAAATTTACCCTACCCAAACACGATGTAATTTTTGTGTTCATCTGTCTAGGGGCTACATGAATCTGATTATAAACTGTTAGATATTTAGAAATAGTAGTAGAAATGTACCTCTCAGAAGTTAGAAAATACATATTGGTATGTATTAGGGAAAAGATAACTGGCATTGCTTCAGACATCCACTCATCTTTTCCATCCTCCAAAAGCACACTACAGGTCTTACTCTTTTAATACACTGGACGAACTCCTAGTGGCTTTTTAAAAACTGATTTTTATTTAATCACTCACAACATCAGATGTACCCATAAAATCTGTCTTCCCCTACTGGAGCCTGGTCCTGATGAGATCTGCGTGTTCCTGCCTCCTCCACCCTCACAGTTCTTTCTGATGCCCTCTTCGTGGCTGCTCTTACCATGTTGGTGTACCTATCTCCTGGATGTGCAGCTCAGGGAAAGCAACACTGGGCACAATCAGAGCAGTAACAGCAAAAGCAGCAATGGTGATGGCAGCAGATGTTGTGGTGGCAGCAGGAACAGCCTCACTGGCAGCACCTGAGAAATAAAAGCTGTTTTCTAAACCTACAAGTGTGAGATTAAATGTTCGCCTGCGTGATTTATAACTGGCACAACCTACAGATGACAGACCACTTATGTTGTGGAATGGGTTGAAGATGTTAGGGGCCAAACCTCTAGTGAATGCAGTGTGATTTAAAGCTCAGTTTTCCTTGAACACCTTCTAACACTGGTTTTATGAATGTAATTTTATGAATGTATGTGTTTGCATGTTGGATTACAGAAACAGTCTAGGAATACATGCTAGGTTTAGACGGCAAGTTAGTCTTAGCAGGTAGCAAAAACACTGTACCATTTTTTTCCACACATGGTTCCTGAAAACGAAAAAACCCTCAAGCTTTCAATCACAGGTTATGTAGTTGACCCACAGAAGACTCAGATGGTTCCATTCTTCAAGTTGCTGAGTGGTCTCAGCTGTATTTGGTATCTAAACAGCTTAATATTTTACAGATTATTTATGCTCCAGAAATGCAGATCAGCATGCAAATAGTTGCATAATGGGTAACAAATATTCGCTTCCTGAAGTCCCTTGCGCCTGTGTGAGTGACTCTTCCCATAGCTCATCTTTCTGAAGGCTGGCCCCAGTGGTGCATTCTGAGGTGTCCAGTTTTGCATCCTTGACTTCCACTGACTTTAATGAGCATTAGAGCTGTAAGCTGGAGAGACAACAGCCTTCCAAATGTCAGAGAGCATGCTGCTGTTTAACACTGCCTTTAACCTAAGCAGTACTGCAAAGTGCTGTCAAGTAAAGAGATAATTCCAGGTGATTCCCATGCTAGGAACCCTTTAGGCTTTTCCAGGAACTGTAGGTATGATTGCCACACTTTGGAACATTCACTCTTCAGGGTCAGCACAGTAGGTGTTCATCATGGAGGAAATCCATTTTCCTTCATACGGTTGATACAGATTCTTCTTTCCTTCTTTCTGTTCCTCTGGGAAAGCTGGCATACTGAATTGCTCTCCAGCATTGCATTCGGGCAAATTTCATCCAATACTTTGTTCATTCTTAAATGATGTTGCTGCCCTGAAAGAAATTAGAGAGTTCCATCAGAGTGGTGGAGAAGGATTACACTGCCTTACACGACAGTTTCATGGAGAAGCCTCTTTATACTGTAAAGCAAACCTGTATCTTGGACAGTACAGGTCATATTAATAATATAAAATTTTAGATTTCTACAGCCTAAATATTTACATCTGAGATAATAATCTAGTTACGGTTTCTTGCAATTTTGAAGAATCAAGCATTTCTTTGATACAAGTCACCTCATCTCAAGGTAGATCTCTAAGATAGCTAAGATGAATCATGCTTTAGAGATGCTAATTTCTCTCCACTGACTATAAAAGGAACCTGGCTCATATGGGAGTTGAAGAGGATTCCATCCATCCCCTAAAAGGTTTTAGGACTACAGGGAGTAGTGTTTTATCTCAGTAGAGTGCTGCAACGTTGAGAGCTCCAGTAGCTTCTGGACTATGAGTAGGAACAGTTTGAGGAGGGACATGCTCTGAGATGTACATAGTACAAGTGTTACCAGAAATGTAGTATAGTTCTGGTTTTGTACTTGGAAGAAGGAAAAGCCTCAATCTGTTAATGAAACATATTTCCTTTGGGATGTCTCAGGGTATCCATGCCATCTCCACACAGCTGATGCAGGATGATGGTAGTCTCTTGCCTGCTTGGTATGGCAGCTGAACAACCAGGATACCCAAGAATATCTTAAGTGGCAATAAATGTCTGCATGTGTGAGCTACTAATTTTAAAGCCCTACTCAATACAGCAAATAATCTAGGGAGTGATTCATCTCACCTAGTTTCAGTTAGCTGATTTCCTCTCTAGTATTTTCATCTCTGAATTGACCAGATTGTTGTTGACTGTAAAGTTAATTTAAATGTGCATGTGAAATACAGGTGCACATGTAAGGTGTATTTTACATGTGCATGTGAGATTATGCAATTAAGGTGACTAAGTTTGGAATTTATGGCATGATTCCTTTGTCTAAACATTGGTTTCCATTTAGGATCTTCTGGGATAACTTGCCTGGACTCTAGCTTCTTGCCAGAAGGTCTGTGTGTCTTTTGGAAGTCTCTGCCTGTACTGTGTTATGTCTCAGATGCCTGTGGATATCACAAATACTTGCTTGATATTTATGAAAATTAGTCAAGTCATGTATTTTAAGCTGTATCTGAATTCTGTACTGTCTTCTATTTTAAAACAGATATTGAAAAACTGCAGAGACTTTAGAAGCAGCTAACTATTTATTTTTGAATTAGAGAAAATACAAAAGAAAATGTTATTTCAATCAATTTAATTTATCAGAACAGTGACCAAAGATAGAAGTGATTACAGAGTGGAAATATTTTCACTGGATAGAAAGTACCATGTACTTTAATATAAATGAAAAATAGAACATGAATGAACAAGTGGATGAAAAGTATTGACAATTTCACTTCAGACTTTAGGAGGTAAACCTCTTTTTGATTCACTAATGGGAAAAATGACCAAGGGAATTAATAAACTCTATGTTCCTTGAAGTCTTCAAGTTAAGACAGGACAGCTTTCCTAGAATTATGCTTTTGCTGAAGGCAAGATAGTGATTTCAGTACAAGGTTAACTGGGGGAAGTTTGGCAGTGTATGGCAGGCTGCAGATTAGACTAGATGGCCTGTTGATCTCTTCTGGCACTAGACACCACAAATTAGGCCAAAATAAGAACAGTATGACATGAATTCAGCTGTGCTTGCTGTATATCAATTATTTTTCATCAGAAAATTGGAAACAGGATTGACTTGGATAATCTCTGTATCAGTTCCTTCTTCCTACTTTCCACTAATTATCTGTGAAGAAACTGCAAAATTCTTAAGGATATTTGTTGTTTGCAGATGTTTGTATGCTACACAATAAGATCTGTATTTGTTAACTTTCTTCAAACCTTTCTTGTTGCTTTCTGTACCTTTTTCTTTGTTTATTCACCTGTTGCACATCATCCAACTCCCAGAGTTCAGAATCTCTGGAAATATATCACCTTCACTGACTATTTTTTTTAACTGAAATTTCTTTCATTAGTAATAGTAATTCAATACTTTTATTTCAAACAAAGTAATTTTTCAGCAAATTGGAGGATGAAGATTATTCACTAACAATTGTTTGACAATGAAATCCTGTCTGTGTCAGTCAGCTGTGGTAATCAGTGTAGAATAAGATCCTCCATTAGCAGATGAAATATGCAGCTTTGTATCTGTTCTCAGACTGTTAACTTCTTATTCAGTAATCCTAGAATCAAATTATGTTACATCTCCCTAAAATGTTTACCTTGCACTCAAGATTTTTATATACCTCTGAGTGTACTTATCATCAGAACAGCACAAGGAACTGCAAGATCCTCCTTATCTCAGTCATTGGGGGTGACTTTGTATTGCCTTTTTCATACCTTTGCATATTCTCATATGAGTCTCAGTCCCAATTGCCCACTTCACTATGTGCACTGATGTGTAGCAGCTGGTCTTCTTGTCAAAGGAACTTAAATATGAGTTTAGATGTTGCCACTGAAATAGGTGCAAATCAAGCTAGCAAATTCCCTGGTATTTACACTCCTAAAGATACCATCAGATTGCAAGTATGTTTTTCAGAAGCAACAAGGTTCTGGATCCAACAAAATAAATTAGGAACGTAAAATCTGCTCTCTAGACAGAAAATTATCAGTTCCCTCATTTATCTTTTGCATGCATTTCTGTAGCATCTGAGCACTCTAAAAATGTTAACTACACTGCTTGATATTCCTATGGGGGAAGAGATGGTACTATTGCTATTTTACTGACAGTGAGATGCAGCATTAAATAAGTTTTTGAAAGTCATTAAAAACTCTGATTATTTTATTTTCAGTTTTTGTTGTTTTTTTTCTTTTCAAAAATCTTACAATCCCTGAAGCAACCTGAGTTCTGGTTTTCTGAACTTCTAAGCGATTGATTCTGCAACGTACTTTGCCACCTTCTTGAATGGATGACATTTGTTGTCAAACTCCAACCTAGCAACTTCCGGACCTCTCTCCAGCCTACCTGTCTCATTTTCTTAATTTAATTGCCTGGCTAGTTCTACTTCTTAACCCCTCAAATCCTCTTTCAATCTCGTTTCCTCCTTTCTTTTACTTGTATGTCACGTTCTCCACTCTTCTATGTTATCTCCACTGTTGCTATGTACGTCTCCCTCTTACCAAGCCTGAATCCTCTAATTATAGTGTCCTGAAACTGATTCTTTGTCTCAGTCTGCTCTCCTTGCCTTATTATTCTTTTCCTGTGGTCCAGCTTTCCTTTGTGCTTTCTAGTTTGTACAGCTGAAGAGTCATTGAAGACTCACGAGACAATAACCCTGCAGCCATTTCCTCTGGCTGACTTCAGAGGGAAAATTGCCATAATTTCAGTGAATTCCCTCCCCTCTGAATGTGTTCAGCTACATCAGAGCTATTTGTGAGGAAGCTTCAGTAACTCTAGAGTGAATACGTATTTTTTCCCCCAAAGCTGACTTTTGATTTGTGTATTTTTGCTGTGGTAGTAGAAGCTGTAGTTCTGCTATCACTGTCACTGCATAAAGAATAAGTGCTGGATGGAAAATAATAAACTACCAGAGTGTTTTATTTTGTTTTGTTGTTCGTTCTTCTGGGTTTTTTTTAAAAAGTAGAAAGGTCACAAACTTTTTCTTTTTTTTTTTTTTCACATAAAGAAAATAGTGTCTCTTTTATCTTCTCCTACTCTTGGTTTAAGCAGAGCAGCCAACAGGAATACCTTTCAATCATAGAATCATAGAATGATTTAGATTGGAAGGGACCTAGAAGATCATTTAGTTCCAACCTCCCTCAAGGGCAGGGACACCTCTCACCAGACCATTTTGCTCCAAGCGCCATCCAACATGCCCTTCAGCACCTCCATGGATGGGGCATCCACAACATCCCTGGGCAACCTGTGCCAGTGTCTCACCACCCTAACAGGAAAGAATTTCTTCTTAACATCTGCCTAAATCTACCCTCTTCCAGTTTAAAAAAATTACCCCTTATCCTATCACTACATACTCTGGTATTTAGCATAATGCCAAATATCCTGACCGAAAAATACATAAATTTAAAACAAACCCCAAACTAGTGAGGATGAATATCTTAAACTGAAAAATATCTGCAAATGATAGAATGAGAAACCATTGTAGGTCCTTTCCCACTTTGCATCACCATGTGCATCAAAATGACTTGTTCTGGTTGCAATATAGGGAAATGAATACAATATTTGCCCTCAGCTTCAGACTTACTCGCTGAGTTGTGCTGTGCAGAATGGATCATTACAATGATGCTTTCAAAATCCTTGGATAGCAATGCAGTTTTTGTAATGGAAACTGTGACAAACCTGGTAGCATTTGTAAGCACTTTTAACCCCGGCTTGCTGCAAACTTCACCATCTGTTTTGCATCAGATTTATTAGCTGAATACAACACTTCAGATCTCTAGAACCTTTTCCTGTGTGTCCATAAAATTAGATAATAAGCAGAATGCTGCCTCACACACTCAGTATGGGTGCTATGTAGTAATTTATTTTAAGGTAAGCCAAAATTGAGAAGGTCTCCTGTGCAAAAGATATTTGCATTCCACCTGACCTGCCACAACCAAATCTAAATCTAACAGAAAACACCTATAAACGGAAACTTAAGATTCCAAATACAGATGTACTGCATATTTTTGTACACACCAAGTTTAACCCTGAATCTTCCAGTTCATGAGTACAGAGTGAGCATGAAATAATGGCCACCTGATCGTTTTCTCCCTGCTTCAGAAGCAATTGGCTTTAAGTCTTATTCTCTTTACATGATGGATTTAAAACATGAGTAAGCATTTGAAATAAGGTGTATAAAAATATCTTCAGGAGCCAGTGTGATGCCAATGTTTGCAGCTCTGTACTTGACATTGTGAAACTCGGGAGCTCAGCTTGAGACCAAAACATCAACATGCAAATAACTGCATGTGGTTTCTAAATGTGTACTAAATATCAGCTCCCCTTGCAGGCAGTGCCTCTGAGTCTTATTTGTGATAATAGCTACAGAAGAGGTGCTGAGGCAGAGTTAAACCTTCTTGGAAGGCAGCTGAAGGTCAGGAAAACAAGAAGGGCTTTCAAAAAGACAGCAAGTGCCTACATTAGAATCATGGGATCATAGAATAGCTCAAGTTAGAGGGGACCCAAAAGTATCATCAAATCCAACTCTCTGCACTTCACAGGACTACCTGAAACTAAATCATATAGCTAAGAGCATCATGCAATCCATTCTGGTGATGCTCCATTAACACTGACAGGCTTGATGCTGTGACCACTTTCCTGAGGAGCCTCTTCCACTCACCAGTCACCAAAGTGAGGAAACTTTTCCTAAAGTCCAATACAAACTTCCACTCCGTGAGAGCTTTGTGAAGTAGTTTTGTCCTGTGATGTCAGAGAAGGAGGCACAGATGGGCATCCCTGTTTTCCCTCTGGCTGCTTCAGGGACAGGTATTTGCATGTTTGCAGGATGGGAAACACCTCACACACACTGCTTACTCCTTGCAGTGTCCCTGGTGGAGCTCCTGTTTTGCAGAACAACAGGTTTGTTTTATCTGCTAGTTAGAATGTCCTACAAATGGAAACAAAACAAAGAAACAACAACAAATCCCCACGCATCTCTTTGTAACTTTGGTTCAGCCAAACATACTGGAGACTCTCATCAGATAGATTATAATTTGTCCTCCAAAATACTTGATCTTGCAAACTTATTTTACAAAGCCTTTTCCATTATCCCCTCTCCAACAGCTGGGATTTCTTTCTCCTGTTAACAATCCCAATTAGGGTAAACACTCTAAAATTGTAGTGGAAAAAGACACACTGAAAACAACTGCTTTATTTCTTCCAGTTATATCTTCTTGTGGGTAAATACTTAAGCAATTTATCTCTGCCTGATCTCTTTCTCAAAGGAGAGTTCAGTTAAACAAGGACAATCATAAATCAGTATAATCCAGCTTTTTTGTTAGCCCCTTCTTTTTAATGCCCAAAATAACGAGATAATGGTGAACTATGTTAACAGTGATATTTATTATTATACTCTTCTCTAAAGCATCTGTTGGCATGATAGATGGTCATCCTACAAAATCAAAAAGAAGTCAGCAAAATCTTATGAAGAAGAGTCCTCTGTTCTTTCTCTTACACTCTCCAGTTCATCTTTTTATACAGTTGAGATAAATGTCAGCTGCTGAATGTATGAGGAGCTGTGTTGAATAACTTATTAAATAATTCTAACTATGTATCACACTCTGAAAATACAAAACCTGAGTTGCAGGCATACAAATGGCTCTTCCTTGGAGAACAGATGGTTCTTGAGTCTTGCAGAAAATCAGACGTGAGCCTCTCCAGCCACCATTTGTGATCTGAGCAGCAACTACAGCAGAGAAAAAGTGTGATCAGAACATTTTCAATCTTCTACAACATGAAAATATTAATCTGGATGTGAGCCTGTAAAAAGCTTCTGGCTACTCAGACCAGGCCAGGAACTAAAGAGTCCATAATTGTAGCAGTAAGGAAGCACAGGCTGTGATTCTGTGTTTTAAAGGTTAAAGAGCTAATAGGAAGGAAAAGGACCAGACTAAATGCTTCAGTCCATTAGTAAGGATGTTCTTTACCAAGACTGATTTTACACAATGTGATGAGACCATAAAACCTCATTTATTCTTTACTTTTTACCCCAAAGAATCATTACATTTAGTGTCTATCAGAACTGTGTGGCTTAGATCTGCTTACCATCACAAACCTATAAAAGAAACATGGAAGACATATGAAGACATCATCTGTTGCAAATCTGTGCTCAGAAACAGGCTTTGCTGTTCCTTAACCATCCCTGATACACTTCTGGGTAATCTGTTTCTGAAAATCTCTACCAACAAAAAGGACTGAAATGAAAATTGAAACGAAACCCTTCCAGAACTTTGAAGAAATTAATTTTAAGACCTACACACTAGTAAACAAACCTGCCTCAGATCCCACAGCTAAAAAGCTCTTGCTGACAGATTTGCAACTTGCCAATCAGGCAGCAGACTGAAGTTAGTATCAGAGGAGCAGCAGACAGAAGAAGGTCACATAGCTCTCTTCCCTTGTTCTGCCAGACACAAGCACTGAGACTTTCTTGTTTGAGAACATTTAACAGGGTTTCAAGACACTGTTGCTGAGAGACATGTCTGCTGCTTCATTTTGTAGCATCTGGGAAAGATGATGCTCCAGAAAAAATAACGAAAGAGTAAAAGGAATTTTTGAGTGTTATGAGAAGTCATTGGACTAATTTATGTCTTGTTTTGCCCTTGTGTTCATGTCAAAACCTCTCCTTCTGATAAAAACATGCACAAATTAGACATTATAAAGTCAAATGTGTCCTTTAAAGGCTGCTTTGTGACAAACATTCTTAGCCATGGCTACATAGCCAATTACAAGGATTTACAGGAAAAGTTCTCCTCAGATGCACAACATGATGGTAGCTATCCATGTGGTGTGTAAACTTTTCAGGCCCCACAGAGCATGGAGTTCCAAAAGTACCCACTGATCAATGGGAAGAGAAGCAGCTAGCAATAGAAAGTAATTTTATTTTTTAAATTTCATTTCAGATTTGGAGAAATATGGGAAGAAAACTCAGTAATAATGGATGGACCTTAAAAAAGAACAATTATTAAAGTCTCTATGGTTCTCACATTTGAGATTAACAAATTTCTATCCTTCTTTTGCATTAGGCTCCCCTGCCCCCATCACAGACACAGAGAAAGCTTCTTGCCACAGCTACATACAGTGGCACAAGCATCTCTAGGTCAATCACAAGTTCTTCAACTACTAGAACCTGGAGAATTTAGCAAACATCAACTGATGTTTAAAGATGTGAGTGATGTTATTTATGCCACTTCTCACTGGACTTGTATAATTTGGTTATGTTAAAGATGAGAATCTGGGTGTGTTTTTTTTCCAAAGTGTAGAGAGCAACAGTACTAATGTAATTCATGAACAAGTTTCTTGTTGTGAATGTAAAAAATTACATACATCTCTCAGGCCTACCAGAGAGGTTATAATTAAAAAGGACTAATGTTACCTGGAATATTTAGTGGGTTTTGTTCAGGTGATCATTCTAACTCACAAAAGAGTCTTAATTAGGTGTACCTTGCTCAATCGAAATGTTAGAACAGAACAATATAAAGCCAAACAAATGAACAACTAGCCCAGAAGATGTACTAGAAAAGCAAGCAAATACAGTCAGGAGAGAATATGTAATATAATGTTTCAGGACTGCCTTCGTCTTATGTCTTGATACATTGAAATAACCATGGGTAAAATATCTATTGAATTAGCTAACCCTTAAACTAATCCCTACAAATTTGCAGTGCTCAGAAAGTCATCTGGGAATAGTCACACACAGGCTGCTTTGTTCTAAATAAATCTGCACCTAGTCCAACTCCCAGTGGGAGAGTCCTACTGAGATCAAAGATCTATTGATCAGGCATCTTGGTGATAAATCTAAATTTCAGAAGCTGGGTTCTTGCCTACCCTGTGGAGTCTTTGAGAAATGAAATGGGGAAAAAACATTCAGAAGCCTTGATTATACTCTCCATGAATTGTCTGAAAGTGTTTGTTGTCACAGATTTTCAAAACAGTAAATGGCAACAATATGAGAACTTAAAAGCCCAAAACCCTGATGAAAATAAACAAGCCTTCCCAGCCCAAAAAACTAGTTAAAAATACATTGCATACATAGTATATGTTAAAAACATTACCTGCATGATTTTAACTGTTTTTAATAGGAAAAAGGACAAATATTTTCTTCCAGGTCTTCTCTCAGGACCTTCTTTTTTCCAGGTTCAATGGTGTGAAACCACATTCACAAAAATGCTCATCCACAGTAACTACTGTCATATAGCCCAGTCTGACCTAAAAACCCTGCCAGACATCCCATACACACTTCCAGTGCCCAACTGCAGGTGCAAAAGTAGTTTTAGGACCTTTTCGAACCACTCAGTTCTGACCTAATTAGAAAAGACATGGTTTTCACTACCACTCAGATAGTTGCTTTCCTGTTCACAGCTTGTGAGCATTGTTCTCTCTGCACTTTTTCATCTGCAGGCTAAGCATGCAGGTGTTGACATTGCTATCCCATATTGCCTGAAGGTTGTGTTCACCAAACATGCTCACCCTGAAGGGCAACAGCAATGTCCTAGCATAAAAAACAACCTCCTTTTCCACACAGTACGGGATGTGGGATGGTTAGGGCAGTTTACGAGCAAATCAGGTAGCAGACTTACACCAACAGAAGTGTATACACATATATCAAAAGAAGTCTGGCCAGCAGATGGAGAGAGGTGATTCTGCCCCTCCACTCTGCCCTGGTGAGACCTCACCTGGAGTAGTGTGTATAGCTCTGGAGCCCTCAACACCAGATAGATGTGGACCTGTTGAAGCGTGTCCAGAGAAGGGCCACCAAAATGACCAGGAGGCTGGAGCACCTCTCTTATGAAAACGGGCTGATGTTGTTTATCCTGAAGAAAATGAGACTTTCTGGGGACTTTATAGCAATCTTCCAATATCTGAAAGGACCCTATAGGAAGGCTGAGACAGAGCCATTAACAAGGGCATGTAACAATAGGACAAGAGGTAACAATCTTAAGCTAGAAAATGGTGGATTTAGGTTGGGTCTGAGGAAAAAAATCTTTACTATGAGGGTGGAGGATCAGTGGAAGAGGTTGCCTAGAGAGCTGGTGGGGACAGCCCACACTGGAGACATTCAGGGTCAGCCTTGACGGGGCTCTGACCAATCTGTTCTAGTTGGCAATGTCCCTGCTTGTTGTAGGGGGGTTGGACAAGATGACTTTAGAGGTCCCTTCCAACCCACTACATTTTATGATTCTATGATTATGTTATATTCTGATTTTCAGTGACTATTTCTATAGAGATGACTGTTGCTCTTGTACAAAAAACTCTTCCAGCCTTGAAAAAAAATCATATAATACCATGAAGAAGCAGAACGTCACTACCTCATGGATGTTGTAAACATAAGGTTTGTGAAGTGCTGAGATATTAAACCTGCATCCCTGTGATTAAGAAAAACAGTACAATAAACTTGTTTTTGCATGCCCACCCTGCAGAAGAGCAAAAAGATGGAGATACTGTAAATATTCAAGTTATCAAAAAAAGGCACGTAGCACCATAAGTAATTTTATTATTTTTCTTTTGCTAGCTTTGAGCAAGGAAGGCTATTACAAAGGAGAGAAACATCAGTATAATTTCTAAAGCCACATTATTATTTTCCAGACTTCCTACCTACAGACCACTTCAGACTGGCTGCCAGTGCTCTGGGGAAAAAAATAACAAACCAGCACATACATTTATTAGTGATGTAATATGAAGTGTTACTCTGCAGAAAGAGGCTTTCCAATTTATTTTAGGACTTAGGATATGCCATCCTTCAGCTCTCTGTGACTTGGTTGAATTACACGACAATGGGATGCACATATGAAATTTACTACATGTTTTAAAGTGCCTTGAGATAGGTGAGTTGTAATAGATACAGTGTGAAGATTTAAAATACTCTAAAAGGATGATAATTATTTTCATATGGATGAGAACTTTCACCATCTCCCCAATCTACCCTCTCCTAAAATGACTCAAACAAAAAAAAATAATCAGGAAGCACAACTCCTTTTCAAATAAACTAGAAATACTCAACACTCTTTGAAAAGAACGACTAGGGGTTTACTTGGTGTTTCAAAGAATTTGTCTCCACGTGTGCTTGTCATCTCCCTTTAGACAACCTATACATGATATAATGGAAACAGTGTCGAGGGTGATGAAAATGCCAGAGCATCTGTCAGTGGATCACCTTATGACAGCAAGTGATAAGCCTCCTAATGCTGAAGTGATGAATGTGCCCGAATGTTGATGCTGTGCTTGTGCTAGACAGCTGAAAACACAAATATGAACAACTAGAGTTGAGGACATGCCTCTGGGGAGACCCCACTAGTTTTTTGTAGTACTTGACTGATTCTAGAAAGAAGCACATTTTTACCATAAAGAAAGATAAGTGTGCTTATCAATACTGCACCATGGCTCAGAAGAGGAGTAGTTGGGATGCAGCAAAGCATCAACCCTATCTAAGTATCAAATATGATCTTCTGTATAAGTTCTCCTTACAAATGATCTTTTATTTTCTGTACCTTCAAAGTTTTCCTAATGCATTTGGAGTGTTTTATAATTGAGCAGTAATATAAAAACAAGCTGCAGCAGGCTTATTTAAGCATAATTGCATATATTAAATGCTGGTTATCAAAGCAGAAATTACTTAACTTCAAGAAAGGAAGTATGGGGGTCCTGTTTGTAGTCACAAACAAAACACAGTATATAAGTAGAGTATAATTTACAGTGTGTGAAGGTCTAGTGCAGATAAACATGTTTTCATAGGAAACTGGAAAAGTATAGGTCAGGAGATCTGGTTTTAATATATAGTAAAAGAGGATGCATATACTGCTGGGAAATATGAATTTATATTTTCCAAGCTGAGTCAAGAATACATGATGTATTTGCACTGGAAGAGCTTTAAACACTGGGTTTATTGAACTATTTTACAAGATATATGCATTGAATTATGTATCAAAATTATTCAACATATGTAATGACAGTAAATATGATAAGGAAAGACCTATCAGCTGAATTCCCACAAGAATAAATTTTATTATATTAAAAATGGATGCAGAAATCTATATTACAAGTGGATATAAACAAATTCATTTGTATTTCTTTGAACAAGATGTTCAAGAGAGTAATCCATATTATTGACTTGACACTAATAATTTTTGCTTTAGATTGGTCCACTTAAACTCACAAATCTCAGCAACCCTTCACAATCATCATTCTAACTTTTGACTAAGTATTTTGATCAATAACTTCTTATATACCAAAGAAACAAGCCCACCACCTGCAGTAGTTTGTTCTCAAAAGGCAATAGGCATTTTCTCAGTTTCTAATAAATGAATAAGGTAGTATTGACTGGTTGGTAATTAACATGTTTGAACAGACAAAACTTTTTCTTTGTTTACTGCTGCACTTTATTCCACACAAGGAGAGAGGGAGGGTTCTCTGCTGCCAGAAAATGGGCAACACTGAGGAGGCACCTGTGCAAGCTTTTCTCTGTCCTCTCAGGTAGATGGAGAAGAGAACAGGGCTCTCTTTGCAGCTAATTCAGGACAATGCTAAACAGAAAAGGAAGGAGAGGGGTGAGACTGAGATTGTGTTTGCACTGGTAGGTGAACAGGATGGGTTTCATCCTGGGTAAAGGAACAAAGAAAGACCTAGTTCATGAGTAGAACCTGTCTTCAGTTCTTCTTCCAGGACACAAGCCACTTGTGTTTTCAGCTGTTGCAGAAGCAGCACAAGCACAAGAAACCAGAACCTACGTGTGGGAACAGCAAAGGTACATGCCTTGTCTGCAGGGTCAGGGAAGGGGGAGGCTGGCTCTGCCAGAGCTTTACACTCAGTGTATCAGTGACAGAACTACTTGATCAGGACTGAGGTGACTTTTTTCTGTGTGTAGACCTGAGGAGTTATTTTCTGCAAGTCTGAAAAGTAGACAGAGAGCACAGGTGGGCTTTGTTCTGCTCCTTCCAGTATGGGGCTACGTTTTCTGCTCACTTCACACCACAGATCACTGCTCAGAGGGCTCCAACAGTGGAAAAACTCCTGCGGAGAGACTGAAAATGGGATGCCAAGGGAACTTCTTGGGAAAAAAAAACAAAATTAAGAAGATCACAAGTGTGGCCACTATTGTGCTCTTCTCCAATCCCAATACAGTTCCAATCACCTTACTACTTCCCAAATCATTCTCTGCACACAGAATTTCTGACCTGCTTGAAGCAGATTTTCACCTTCTTGGTACTGATTCTCACCAGCTGCTCAGTCTCTGCTCTCATATGCACTGAAGGCAATTAATCAAAAGTAAAACTTAAAAAAACACTTCCCCTTTCTTCCTCATTATTTTAAAAAATGTCTCTGACTGAGAAGAACTATGGACAATTTTGGCTTGAAAAGTAACCCTCACACAAAGTTATAAGCCGATTCTGAACGTGACCTTTCAATTGGAAAGCTATATAACTTTAACCAGGCTTCATGCTGGGTCCCTAGAATATTTCAAAGAAATTTCTTTCAGTCTAGCCTATTTTTCCATCAGTCTGTGCTATGGTAAGTTTGGATTCCTATTTCTTTGATCCATGAGGCAAATACTTTACATAGTTTAAAAATAGATCCATGAAGCTCTAGCTATACTCTTTAGCACTGAAAGAAAAGTGAGTTAATAACCAGTGCAACAGTCTAACAGTAGTGTACTCCTAGTGATGCTCTCATTGGAACAAATTCATTCCTGCTGTAACTCCAGAGACTTTAACAAAGCTACCAGCTGAGATGAATTTGCCACATTTTCGTTAAGCACTTTAGAATTTGATGTCATAATTCTCAAAAGACACCCTAGGAAAGATGTCTCTTTGCCTTTCTAGGTGTGTGTTCATGCACATGCCAGTTTTCCCAGCTTCTTATGTTCTTTACTTTTCCTTTCACATCATCTCCCCACGCTCTTTGAGACTCTCCTGTTGAGCAGATATTATATAGCAGATACCCTTTGAAAATACCTGCATTGAGCTAATTATAAGACTATTCTTATTTTTATATGTGCAGGTGAATTCAGCAGCAGAGACTGAAAAATGAACCCTGTTTCAGAGGATCTCAGGAAAAATTGTCCATTTTCAAAAGGGCTGAATGTCCCATTGCTCAAAAACATTCTCATGGCACAGGCTGCACTAAGATGTTATTTTCCAAAAATGGCCACTGCTTAAAGTTAGCTGAAAAGCTGATGATATGAAATGAAGTGATGAACTTACAGATAAGAACACATAACTGAAGCAGGTTGTACAAAATGTTCTACAACTTTTATTTTTCTAGAAAAGGCCAATTTCTTGGTGCTGAGTATATTTGCAATAAAGTGGGTAGTTTAAATTTCTTTTAAAAAACCTTCCACATTCATCTAGTATCTCAAATTTGTGATTTAAAATGACCTTCTGGATTTTATTTTGTGTTAAATGCAGCACTCTTTAAGTTATCAGAACTGAGTTAAGAATTTCAAGTCAAACTGAATGCTATTTTATATTTCAGTTTTTTAGCACTTTGTTTTTTTCTGCCTTTCAATTCTGGTTTGGGAATGGAGAAAAAAAACAAACCTATAATATTTAAATAAGATGAGAAAACTCTTTCTACATAGAGTTTTTATAAAAGTTGGTGATAAAGCTTACATTTTTTTCTATCAAATATGATCAGCCACAGCTTTTTGTTGACTTTCTAACCATGGCTCCCATCACATCACTGTGGTTGCAACATACAGAACGACTCCTGAAACAACTGTAAAGGTCAGTAGCATCTGAAATGCCACTTAGTGCATATTTTGTTTATTTGATTTACTTTATATTAATTAGAGCATTTGATGTGTAGCTGTAAAAACTATTTTGAAGACAGAGTGTTCCTGTTAAATCACTAAATAATAACTTCGACTAGTAAAAAGATCTCATTTTTAGCCTCAGAAGATTGTATGGTTGTTCCTTTAAGCAGCATGACTGAATACAGGCTCTATATTTCATATACTGCAGGCCTGGAGGAAATATTTTCTGGCACTATCCAATAAATCATGTTTTCTTCAACAGCAAATAATAGAATTGTACAGTACATTATATCTGCAGCAGCAACAAATAATTCATCATCTCTGACCTTTCCATAATGACAACAATCTGAAGAATAGAGACTAATTTAAATTTTTATATAATGTTGAATATTTAAGGACTAAATTTCCTTTGTACTAGATCTCTTCACACTGCCCAGGTAATAAAAAGACTCCTTAAAGTGAAAACAATTATAATATTATTTTTTTTCTCTTCCAGCTCTTACAAATTAGCAGAGCATGGGTTTCTCGGAGGACCTGGACTTAAATGCAACTCTGGTGAAAATACCCAAGCTAATTTTTAAATCATGCAGTAACAAATACAGTGTAGCCCATGGACCCTGAGGATTTATACTCTGTAGTTGTCTATGCTGTTTCAGTCACATATCTGTGAAAAAAAAATCCTCACACTGATTTTTGTCTCCTTCCATCTGCTCACACATGATCTATATGTTGCTTTATTTAATCCTGGGAAGGGGGGTTTACTAACCAACAGACTAACCAGCAAGGTATAGTAAACTGTTACATATCTAAAACAATCTTGCAGTGCAATAATCAATTTCCCAGTCTTATGCTACACAGCCATGGGACTAGTCACTATTTGCATAGAAATCTAATTTAAAAAAGAATGAAAATTTCAGTGCAGACTCTATAAATAGTTTAATTGCACAAAAATGGTAAACCTCTTCGTTCTGCACCACCCCCTGACATCAAACCCAAGCAGGCAGAGATACCAGTCATAATCAAATAATACCATTCATCACCAGTCCCTCTAATGCACATCAGCATTTGCAAGCCACATTGCAGCTGCTTCTCTAAAGCTGTACAGATTTTGGCTCTTTCATGTCTAAAGTTCTAGCTGTTTCCAAAGAAATGTCACCACAATCCCTTTACCATCAACAGAGCTCATTTATTTATTTATTTATTTTAAAAAACAACAACAAAAAACCCCAAAATATCCCCCCAAAAAACCCAACAGCTTCATCTTAAGAACAGATGTGCCCTATGGTCTTTGTGGAAACTACTAGAGGGTTCACAGAAGTGTATCACAAAATCTTTTATAAGCATTTGTGTTCCTAATACAGCCAGGAAAGATGAGGCAATGTACCTCAGGATCCCGTAACTGAATGCATTCAGAAGCAGCTACTGCAGGACTGGAAATATTAAAGTTGTTTCTGATCCTTAAAAGTGACCTGTTCAATGCTGAGGTGAAAGGACAACGACTGCACTGCCTCTCACTGCAAGGGCAGCCAGTGTGACATCCCACCTTGCACCTTGTTTCACCCCATGAAAGAAACACAAGGGTGCAAGTGAGCAACCTCTCCCATTCAGGGGAGATTTGAAACTAGTTGATGCTTTATCTTGGTTTGAGGTCAAATGAGATGATTCCTCCCCTTAGAACAAGAGGAAATACTTCTGGCAACCTGAATAAATTGCTGTTTTTCATAGGTCTTTGAAAGTTATCACCTCAGGATATCTTCTAGATACTCTCTACAGATGGTGATGCACATGGCACTATCTCCATTAGCTCAAATTCTTTCAAGTACTCTACACAAATACTACTCCAAAAGCATCAGATGTCTGTAGTCTTTAATGAAAACTCTACTGCCCCTACACCTCATTATTGTACGTGTCCTTGTGCAAAAGTTACCTTCTTTGCCTGCTGTAGAAATAACTCCACATGCTGAAGCCAAATATTTGTCTTTATTGTTGCAAGAAAACAAAGATCAAACCCACAATTATTCAAAGAGCTTCTTTGCAGCACAGAGCATTTAAATAAAAGAAAAATAATTCTTGATTATTGTATCTGTACAATTATTTGGAATGTATATTGTATAATTAAGACTGATTATCATCTTACATTTCTTGGCTTTGCTTTTTGAGGAGACTGTCTGCTGTGGACATGAGGTTACTGAAACTATACACCAGTGAGGGAACAAAACAAAACAGATGGTGCATTAATAATGGAAGTATTAGAAAAAGGGTACTCTTCCAGATTTCAATGTATTCATTAATACATTTCAGACAATTTAATTGCTTCCTGAAACACTAATTGAAAGAGTTTCATTTGCAAAAACCTAGTCCTGGTAATATAAACTAGGCACGGTGCCACAAAGAGCTTGAAAGCTGTAATAAGGAAATGAATAGAAGGGTTTTGGATTTCTTTAATCTATGTATGTTTATTTCTTTTAACAAAATCTTTACAAAGGCACACAAAAAAACTCAAAAAAAAATTTGCAAAGGGAAAGGCACCTTTAAGAAGTACACGATGTTTAGAAAATGTGAAGAGTATTTTTGGTTTTTGAAAAGTCAGCCTCTATCAAGGGAGTGTGGGTTGGATTTAAGACCACAGGAGTCTGACACAGTCTAATTTTACCAACATTATACAGTCCTATATTTGGATTGTCTATCAATATAGGTAACAGATACTTTTAAAATATGTTATTCTGGAAGAATCTACTTTAGCTTCTTCAATGTCACTCCTAAGGATAGGTAGGCAGGCAAGTTTTGCCTGATTTTGAATCCTCTCACCTGTTGCAAGTTGAAATATTTGAGTCAAACTTTACTATGATCATTCATTCATCCATCACTCATCTCCAAGAGAGCGGAGATGAAGGATAGGCAGGAAGGTGGAAGAAATCATACTACATAAGTGCGCTGAATAAAAGAGGTGGAGTTTGTCAAAGAGAATACATAAAGAAAAGGCAAAAAAACAATGCAGAAAAACAAGAAAAAAAAGATCAATAATAAAGAGGAAAACCAAATAGAAAAACACATTTTCTTGAGTATCTGCTTTTCAAAGTCTTCCAGAGACAGTTCAAAATGATGCAGAAGATGCTGTAAAGTAGTTCCTCTGAGGAGATGTTTTCACAGCTGCGCATAAGAAGTTTAGTTCCCACTCATACCCAACATTTCATACTTGGGTGCTGTGTTACTTCCCAGTCACCAAGGATCTAACACTAGTAGGATCTTACTTGTCTAGTTTGAAGCAAGTTAGGTTAACAGTTGGACTTAATGATCCAAAAGGTCTTTCCCAACCAGAATTCTTCAGAATTTTCACCTGTTTCTGCAGCTGGAAGACAAGCACATGCTCAGTCCATGGTCAGACATGCTGTACGGGTTGCACCTGAGCTAGACTGAGATGGACAATCTGATCATTAGTGCTCCCTACCCAGGAATTACTGTTCGCTTACATCTGCCTGTAAAATGATGCTCCCAACCTGCTTATGCCAAAATGATTAAAAACAGCAGTCACTGTTGATATTAGGGTCACAGTGTCACTGGGTTTTCACTTTTATCATTTGGACAAGGGGTAACCCTGCACGGATTTTTTTCTAGCAGATTTGATGGGTATTGATGCTTGCTGAGGAAGTCAGGGACTGGTGAGAACAAGATGGGAATGCTTTTCTCTTATCTTGACCTATCTGTGCACAAAGACCATATCTAAATGCAGCCTCATGCTCCAGTAGACCCTTCCCACTCATCGATTTTGTATAACAACATTAGTTAGCAGTGTGATTTTTTCTAATTATGTAGTTATAAGAGAACAAATCCCTTTCTGGATGTCATTATATCAATGCAAAAGTGCCTCATGCTAAAACAGATGGCAGAGCTATATGAATATGCTACAAAGCAAGACAGGGCCTGGATTAACAGAGCATTCTCTGCTAGGTTGTACCTGTCCTTTCTTCTCTCAAATATAATGAGATATTTTTTGAAAGCTTAGAAAAAGTTTCTTGATCAGGCAAACAACCTCTGCCATCCTACGTGTTCATACACATATGATTACAAAAGAATGAGTTTTATATATATATATATATATGATATAGAGAAGCCATACATCAAAATTTGGCTTTGTCCAAGAGTGAAACTCAAAATGAACACAAAGAAAATTATTAGTGAATGAAAATATTAAAAAATATTTCTGAAATAGCAAATAGCAACACGGTTGTTGGAGAAATAAAGAAGAAAGGAAAAGAAAAGAAAAGAAAAGAAAAGAAAGGAAAAGAAAAGAAAAGAAAAGAAAAGAAAAGAAAAGAAAAGAAAAGAAAAGAAAAGAAAAGAAAAGAAAAGAAAAGAAAAGAAAAGAAAAGAAAAGAAAAGAAAAGAAAAGAAAAGAAAAGAAAAGAAAAGAAAAGAAAAGAAAAGAAAAGAAAAGAAAAGAAAAGAAAAGAAAAGAAAAGAAAAGAAAAGAAAAGAAAAGAAAAGAAAAAAAAAGAAAAGAAAAGGGAAAGAAAGAAAGGAAAAGAAAAGAAAAGGGAAAGAAAGAAAGGAAAGAAAGGAAGGAAAGAAAGGAAAGAAAGGAAAGAAAGAAAGAAAGGAAAGAAAGAAAGAAAGGAAGAAAGGAAAGAAAGAAAGAAAGGAAGAAAAGAAAGAAAGAAAGAAAGAAAGAAAGAAAGAAAGAAAGAAAGAAAGAAAGAAAGAAAGAAAGAAAGAAAGAAAGAAAGAAAGAAAGAAAGAAAGAAAGAAAGAAAGAAAGAAGAAAAGGAAGAAAAGGAAGAAAAGGAAGAAAAGGAAGAAAAGGAAGAAAAGGAAGAAAGAATCACCTATTTTTTTCCACTGAAAATCACAGTAACAGAAAATTATGACCAATTTTAAGAGCTTTAGCCTAGTGCCATTTTGAAATCCCTCTGAGGTTTATGAAAGGTTAAGCACACAAATCTAGTTTCACTTTTCATTCCAAAGAAGGCATTTTTTTCCAGATCTGTTTTCATCTACCAGCATTAACATATGTAAGTAAATAAACGTAGTGAGACTGAGTCAACAAAACCTGCACCACAATTTAATTGCTCACAGTCGGCCACAAAATTACTGGCAGCTTTAATATTTAATATCTGTTTTGGTTTCTATAGAATCTAAGGGCTTTTATACCTCATCTAAAAGAAATTGCAAAACTAATGCATAAATAAGTCTAGGCCCTCCAAAACCTAAGAAGAAACTTGTTTTATGAATCATTACTGTCCTTTCCAAATTACCAAGGAAGAAACAGTAGCATGTTTTATGAATGTGGCATTTTAAAATCATGGTAAAGAAATTTAAGAGTTTAACTCTAAACACTTATTTTTCCTAGGTTCCTTAGAGATACTGTCTTGAGTTACACTTACAGTAAATTCCTCGTTGATCCAGAAAATCTATTCTAAAGCAAAAAGTTTTCTTCATGCTGTTCTGGAACTTTCTCCATATATGCTAAAAGACTAGTTAAGATTTTGTTTTATTTTGTTGGGTCTTTTAACAGAATATAGGAAACTTCAGAATCTGGACTGTCAGCAATAGCCACATTTCATCTCAATAATCCACTCTCTTGGCTACCTGATTTGTAAGCATGATCTCTGGAACCTGGCTGAATACCAGCTCTGATATTTACACCTTAAACCGGGCAAATAAAGAAAAAGGTCTGTGTTCCAGCTCTTAAAGTAAACAAATGAAATCTGTTTCCTGGTAACAGTTCGAGTAACACGTGTAAGTTGTCTGCTGGTTTAGGTGAGGGAAGGGTCTGCAGAAATGTGGAGGTAATATATTCCTCATCTAACATTGAGATAATGAGAAAGTAGAAGAAAATATAAGAACCAAAAACGCTTATATAAAAGTTCTTAAGAATGTCTCCACATAGGTAAGGATACTGCAAATATTTCTGTAGTTGATCTGGTGAGCAGAGCATATGTTTTCTGAACATAGTCAATACATAGAAAAGTCTAAGTGCACCCCAAATATGAGTTAAAGACTGTGGAAAGCTAAAAGAAAATGGAAGAAATGCAAATAATATTTCATAATGAAACTTCAAATGGAAAGAAGGAGAAAGGAAATTTTACCTTTTCTGGGCATTGTAAGGTTGAGCTGTATAATTCCTGTTAGCTGCCATTGACCTTCAGACACCAAAACTAGGCCAGTAGGTTTTTTTGAAAGACAGGAGAAGCTTTCAAGAAATGCCAGAATTGAAGGTACAATGGAAAATGCTCAAACTTTAGACTGTAGAAAGTATTCTAACTTAGTGTGTACATCTTCAAATATATTAATAATAAAACTAAAGGAGAAGGAGGAAATTGCAGCAACAAGAATGTCACAGTTAACAATGTTAGCCTCAAGAAAGCTCTTGCTATTGGGTTGCTCAGTCTGTGATCTTTCCTGTATGAAATGTGTCATTGCTGTCTTGGCTACAGTAACCTGGATTACTGTAACATGCTCTATTTGACTATTTTGAGGGCTTTTAGTGATATGGAAATGTATCCCTCTGGGTTGAAAACTTGGGGAAACCTGCCTTTGATGGGATGAATTATTTAAATTTCTGCCTGTTGTTCATATTTGCCTAACCTCTGATACAGTAGGACTTCAATTTAGACAGTATTTTATGGGTGTTGTATAAGGAATGTAGTGAATTAAGAAATAACAATAAATAATAATTGAAAAACCTTAAAATAATGAAAGAGGAGTTGATGATTTGGGTTAAACTGAGATGGCAGCCAAACTACACACTGGCACTTGCTCACTCCACCTCCCAGTGTTAACATCCCTGTGTCATCAACACTGTTTTGGTGACAAATCCAAACCATGGCACCAGACAAGCTGTTATGAAAAAAACCCACAAAACTCCATCTCTACCAGACCTGGTCTGGTTTAAATAGCTGATACACTAAGCATTGTCTCTGTGTCTGTTTGTCAGTCTGTAAGGATGATACTGAGTTGCTGCCCTGAAAAATATTGTATTTTTTGCTTGCACTAAGGTGAGAAGTCAGATTGGCTCAAATTAAAATTGCAATTAAAAATAACAGGAAAAAAAAGAAGTTGTATCAGGTCTTTGTTTAACAGTTAATCTAGAGTTTCCTCTTTCTCATCATCTGTTAAGGTTTTGTCATTGTAATTAATAAATGGGAAATCACTGACTGACATATGTTGTTGTCACTGCTTAGCCTTTTGAAGTGTTAATTGATCAGTTTGGCTGTTCATATTTCTTTTTATTGTGAACCTAGTTGTGAAGAGGTAGAAAGTTTGATAACAGTTTTACTAATTTTTAAATTAAAATACTTTCATTCTAAAAAGGAAAATATTGACAGAGTTAATAACTTGAAAGATATAGACTTCCTTTCTAAAAGAAAGGGTAATTGAGAAAGAAAAGGCTTAACTCAGAAAACATTGCCTGGATTTAATGGCATTTTAAATATAACAGTAACTTTGTGGATTAAAAAAAAAAAAAAGCTACAGAAATTTGTAAGATTGTAGAAGCTGCTGCAAGGGTCCAACAATGTGATATCTCAGCCAATTCAGGGTTTTGTCAAATATCTTCAGAAAAATTTTGCTTAAGAATATGAAAGAGATTAAATTGCAGCCTAAAGCTGATAGTCTCATTCAGCTGATATCACATAAATAGCATTTTCTCTTTGTGGGAACTCATTTCTGGACACCTCATTTTAATTTAGATAGAACACAATGATACAGTTGGAAACTCATATATAGAGATTTAGGCAACAACATAGGCAGGCAGTTCAGTCCAGGAAACCTGCACTGTCTTCTAGCTGAGAGCAGAGCACAGTGGCACAGGCTGGAGCCAAGAGCTGGGGCAATGGGCTTTGGAACCACAGCTCCTGGCAGGCTGTGCAGAGCCACACGTGATGATGTTTGAGACTGAGCTGGCTCAGAGCAAACACCCCACCACAAAACAAAATACTTTGCCTTGAACTTTTAAATTTATTTCCTGAGAATTTCTGTTTCACCTTGCCATTGTCTTTCAGGCAAAAATGAACAACAAGCCTTAAAGCTGTTGTAACGGACTTTTCTCTAGGAAAGATATTCTTATTTTTACCTGGCTTTGCCTGGTTTTCTCTGTAAGAATACAATCTGGCAAACAAATTGAATATTTACCTTATTCTTCTCCTTCCTCCTCTTAATTATATGAGGTTCCCCCACAACTAGCAGAATGAAAATTATAATTTGATTCACTCTACCATAAACTGTAATTTATACAGCTCCCTACTTACTGCACATATATATGTTATATATGTATATCTACTATGCATATATGTTTGCTATACCTATATATGTTGACTGTGTCATATATGATGATCAGCACTAGATTTTCCTCTATTTCAGGCATTATTGGAGTGCTCTGAACAGTGGGATCCCTTTTTGTGTCACTGACTTTCTATCATTTGTACTGCTTTGATCTCTTCTAATGTCCTAGAGTTATCTATATGTTTCTGAGATCGAGTTTCATTTATGTTTGAAGTGGCAGTTCTTGGAACTTGGGTCTCCAAGACCTATGTTTGTTCAGACTGCTTCCTCATTACAGTTTCCCATCTGTTTACAGGAGCAGTCCGTAGACAAGGAACTTAGTTTAGAGCCACAGATGTGAGCTGGACAAAGTTGGATAAGGCAATGAATGTACGTGACTGCAAGGAACTGACTTAAATGATCTAGGTGATTTCTTCCAGTCACAGGCTTCAGTTTCTCAAGGCAGTGTTCTAGCCCTTCATTTGCTGATAGCAGCTTTTAAGCAGACTTCATTTCTTTGGTATGTTTTTTTCTTGTCTTGCAACCAGCTTATCAATATCCCAATGATATGTTGCTTTTCAGCAGCTGTTGCCCCTGCCTGTTGTATAACAGATTACATAATAGGGGAATATGTCCCAAGGAAAATATTTTTGGGAAAGCAGCTGATAATTTTACAAATGACAAGTAACAGCATGTTCTCTCCATTCCACATTTTCTCTTCTCTTTATTCTAAAACTATCAGAAAGACAGAAAGGACTTCCATGGGAATGTCGTATCAAACAAATGAGTTTTACTTTCAGAACTGGAAGGACTTGGAGCCATACAGACCTACAGCATGAGTGTGGTATTGAATTTGAATTTTATCATGGAGAACATTCTGCTGTGTATCATAAATGCCCTATTTGGAGCCATTTAGACTTATGCATATAGGTGGAAAGCAGCAATCTTGGAAGCTGAGGAGTTGTGGGTTTGTTTTTTTTCCTTCTCTCTGCTCATTTTCTGTTACTCAGAGCTAGTTTCCTCTGTTCTCTACAGTTCTCAAATTACCTTAAATTACATTATTTAAGGTAATTTATATTAAATGTTCTTCCTGTACCAAAGTCACGTCAGTACACAGATGAAACCAGAAGTTGCTTTCAATAAGGTTAATTTTTCTGAAATTCAATTGGTCTTGAGGATACATTGTCCAACAATTGTATATAATTAAAAAAAACAAAACAAAAAGACAAGAAACACCTGGGTTTTTTTGCCACTTAAGAGGCTGATTTTATTCTAGCAATCCACTGGGTGTCTATTTTTATGTTTGTGAAATAAATCATGCAAAATTATTTACAGTGGAATTTATTAATGCTGCACTAGTTTAGATTGAAACTAACTTTGTTGTCTAACTTGATAGTTCAGTAACATTCACTTTTAAAAGAAAATAATTATGAAACTTGACAAAGCAACTATAGATGCAAAAGCAAAAAAACCCCATTTTTTCATCAGCTTTCTCTTTACTGACTAAAAGGCACTTTTAAATTTTTAGTTTCATGGATTGATGCTGAATGCTTTAAGCTGGAGTAATAAATTATGAATTAGTGGCCTCATTTAACATTGTGGTAGCCCTGGCTGAAGCACTCCCTTAGGAAATGTCAGTTTTTAGCCATGCATACAGAGCAATAAAAACATACACCCTGGTGTTCTCAACATTTTCTATAATATGGAAGCTGTGTGGCATAATTTATAAAGTGCACTCCAGTATCACAAAGCTTTTTTTGAAATTACTACATTGATAGTAATTAATAGAGAACCTGCAAAGCTTCACTTTCTAACTATAGTTGAATGAGCTCTCAGTGGCAAGAAATTAAAAAAATAAATAAATAAAAAATCAGCTGAAATTGTGAGAAAATAAAAAATCTCTTGAAATAGCAAGAAAACAAAAGCCAGGAAGATCAATAGGTAGACCAAGCATGTCTGATCTCAGCTATTACTCTGCTAGTTTAATCAGGTCTCAGTTCTACAAGATGCTGATTTTCCTCACCCTGATTCAGCAAATCAGTCACAGTCATAACTACAAACAAGAGAGTAATCAGCCCGAGTATAACTAAACTAAACACTTGCTGAATATTGAATCCCTCGGGACAGATCCAGAAGTGTGTGTGTAAATATATATATGCACACACACACACATACACATTTTGCAGTTACTTTTTAACAAGAGTACAGGGACTGTAGCAGGAGCAAAGTGTCTAAATAAATTACTCATATCCCTGATGCATTTGTGTCGCATCTCTTGTGCTGCACATCAGAAATCTCCTTTTTTTTTCAGTTCCGATCCTCAGGTTTGGTTTTGTTTGGTTTTTTTTCTGTGTTGATTTAGTGATCAGTTCAGTGATACTTGCCACTCTAAAAACTGCAGCATCAGGATTAAAAAAACAAAACATAAAAAAAATCCATTTTTTATTTCCTACCATTAGTGCAGTTATCTTAAAAATAACCCTCACTTCTGTTATAAAACACTTTATGTTGAATAGAATCCAAATAAATATATCCACTATTATTCACCCCCTTCATTACTTTAAGTCTCTGTTCTGACACTATTATTTCAGTCTAAGTGACCTATTTTGATATAGTTTAAAGTTGATTCATTTCCAATTTAGCTAAATTTATACAAAGGCACTTTTATGTTGAAATAAGAGGGTCCACACAAAGCTTCAACCCCAAATAGGAAAAGCTGTGAATTGCTATTAAGATTGTTATTACTGTTCCACTCATGCTGCAGATAAACCCCAAATCATGAAAGTGGGTATTAGTGCCAAATAGGCACAAAAGAAGAACACAACTGGCAGAGGCTGCATGTTTTATGTTCTGCTCTGCTCCTCACTGGAGTTTTCATCTACATGTAACACCAATAAATGCAACAGATTTCATCACATATTGATTTCTTTGAAAAGATATTAATTGTTACAGATAAGAAACTATTTGTTTTCTTTTGGGACCTCTGCTCTGTTATGAAATATATCAGTGTTTGGCTGGAGTCATTTCTGACTCATATAAAGTTTCTGACACTAATAGCCTTCAAATATTATATGAATATCTGGTGATTATCTAAATCCATGCAGAGCAAGACAGAACATGTTATATTTTGGCAATAGGGTTCTGGCCTTTGAAGAGTCACTAGCTGCTTTTCTCATGACAATTAGGTTTGTGAATTTAGCAAACCTGTATAGTGTTAGTATTTAATTTGTTTTTGGTGTTTCCAATAGGGAATAAATAAACTATTTGTCCTGCAGTGGTGTTCATGCAGCCTAATTGCCACAATAGTTAAATTTATTTTCACCTCAACAGATCTTACTTGTGATGCATTATCAGAATTCCAGCCATTGATTTCAGGTTTTCAAGGATTATCTGCAGGTAAAGATTTCTGTTAAAGTGCCTAAAATTTCTTCACGGGGATAAAAGGCGGGAAATTATTCTCACATTTCAAGTTTTGAAGTTGGATTCTGAGCTAGGAATCAATGTGGAGGTGGTGTGAATTTCTTGCTATTTCAAGTAGAACATGATGGATGCAGAAGTCAATGAAGCTGATCAGAAACAGCATTAGACTTGCCTATGAAGACAGGTGAGGAAATATACTGTATGGTGGATACCCCTGAACTGGGTGAGAAGCACATAGGTTAAAAGGCAAAAATTTCAGATGCTTTCATATTAAAAAAATATATATATTAAAAAAATCATAAAAGTTTAAAAAGGAAAATAGAAAAGAAGAAAAAACAGTTAAAGAAATAATCCAGAGACCCAGTAGGGAATATCAAGATAGGATATTAAATTGGGTTTAGAAAAACTGTACTCATAAGATTATGTGAAGGCAAAGATTTGAGGATCAAAAGAAATAGAGTTAAATGGCTCAAATGCTTTCACATGACTCTAAATCGACTCAGCACGAGCAGCTTGCGACGTTCTGTCTGCCAATCTTCCCTGGATATGTGCATTCTCTTCTTAAAGCCCTCATTGTGATCTTTGTGAAAGAAATTCACATACTAATGATGTCCCTTAGTGTACCTTATGAAACATTCAAAATGGGCTCTTAAGGATATGGAGTTTAACAGGGAGCAACTAATTGTTTATGCTGGGTTAGCCTGAGGGGGTTTCATTTTAAAACTTTAAAATTGTAAGGCCTGAATTTCCAGGGTAAAGCTTCTCTAATAGATGGTTCAATAGCACATAGCTAGTCAGTGAAAGGCCTACTGTGCATATTTATTTTTTTTATATTAAACTCTCCATAGACCATGTGCTGTTTATTTATGAGGCTGAGGTCTGGCTATGCTAATAGCTGGGAAAAAAAATCAGACAGCCACCCTACCTGCTAGCATACTAGAATGCCTGTTGTGCCACCTTCCAAGCTGCTGTTTTATTAATGATCTTGAAACTGAAATAGTAGGGCATGAAGAAGTGTTAAAATGACTTACTGATATGTCACAGACATTTGCCAAGAAAATGAAATGCACTGAGAGGAAAAAGCACCAGGGAGGCCAATGAGGAACCAAATGTTCCATATTCTGATTTGTCTGACCTTCGCCTTCCTGAGCTCTAAAGAGAAACAAAGCTGCCTTGCTTTACTGTGCAAACTTGTTATCTTTAGGCTCCAAAACAGTGCAGATTATATACAGAATTTGCTTTTTTACATTAAAAATAGTTCTGCTTTAAATTGAACACTACCTTTGCTTTGTTAAAACAGAAAAACAGATACATCACGTTGCCTCAGACCCACTGATGCTTTATGCTCATTTCTGACCATTTCTAGTGAGAATTTTTAGACAGAAAACAATTAGGGAAATGCTGATATTGGAGTCTGTCATAACGTAGGAAGAAGCAGAAGTATAAACAGTTACATAGTTTCAAACAGCAGACAACAATTGTCACATTTTCTTTTTTCTATTTAGTACTTCTAGTGACCCTAAGGTTTTTCAGGGCAATAAACTGCCTATTTTATGCCTATGTCACAGTACACAGTATAACAGGCCTGTGTCCTTGATAGAGGTGCTCTGGTGGTGAACTGAGATCCGTTTTCTAGCAGTGTGACAATGAAGACTTCTTCCCAGTTGGTTGTTACACTGAAAAGCAGTGTTTGTAACTCATTTCTGACATCAACTCTCTGATCTGTTCAAGCTCAGGTCAGCTAATAGACACAGAAAATTTCACCAGAATCTCTGTAGAGATGGAGGCATTCTAGCTGGATCTGGAGAAGGACTCCTGTACACACATTTTGATCATTTGGTCTCCAAGGAAATCAAGATAATGTCTCAACAATACAGATTTTCTCAAGTGCCTAAATTGCTGAAAGTGCCATACCTTAAATAATTAAAAAATCTGAAAGAGGGCCGAGAAATCCACAAACCACACAGTCTTGTCAGAGGGAACATAAATTTTGATGGAGATTATTTTTTCCCATGCTGTCAGAAGGCACTTGGAAGCAAACAAGGCTGTTATCTTTCTCTTCTGTGGACTACACTTCTCATGCCTTTTCTTGCATGCGTTTCCCTGCTATTTTTTTAAACTTTTGCTCTGAGATTAACATACTTGAAATATATAAGAGTATTTCAGGTGAATGGGTGGCTTCATTTTGCCAGCAAATGAAATAATGCTTGTCTATGCCTCACATATGAAGTGCTTCAGGGAGCTTAAACGACTCTCCATAAATACGGTATCTGAAATTATTACATACCATAATGTCTATATGGCATCCTGTAGCCAAAATTGGAGCTGTAACTCTGAATCTCTGCAGTGAACAGATATTAGAGACACTGAATGATTCTAAGGTGGTTTAGACCCTGCTGTTTGTCAGATAGATTTGGCACTCTTGGAGGGAAATGATTTGCTTTTGGAGGCAGCAGACCTTTACCCACAGCTCATGCACTGGGTGGATGGCAGCAGTGCCACCCCACATGCCTCCTGACAGGTTGTGGCACCAGCTGGGTAGGTCTCTTTGTAGAAAGGGAAGATGAAGTCTGGAGTCACAGCATCCCTGTGGAGGTCACTAGCAAACACGTCTGGTGCTGCTCGCAGAGCGCCTGCATGTCTAAGCTGATCACAGGAACAGGGTTTAGAATCCCAATTCATTTCTAATTGCTTTTCAGTCTGATGACCAAATTTTAGATCTGCTTGAATTCCAGCAATCCTGCTTGTTTCCACGAGGCTCGAAAGGGCAAAAGTAGTGCAGAGTTTAATTCTCCGTCATGACTAATTGAAGCAAGTTTTAGACTATTAACCCAGAGGTCAAAGGTTCACTCTGTTATCACAACATCACCAAGTCCTTCAGCCTTTCTCTGTCTTTTGATACTTAATTGTGTTTGGTTTCTGTTAAGAGGCCCAGAATGATTGTTAAATGCTAAAAAGGTGTAAAACATAATGCAGTACTGTCTCCAACTAGTACTCTGGCAAGCACAAACAGTTCATCTTAGACCATGTTAGTATTGATCTTGGGTCAGATCACATTAGCACTTCCTACACTACCTGGCTAGAGCCTGCCAGGGAGTTAGCAGTGCATAGAAAGACAGAGCCAGGCAGGCAGATCGATGGATTAATGATGTCTGTCTCCTTTCTGCAATTTTACTTCCTACATATCTTTCTTGGTCCCCTTGTGCCCTCCCTGGTAATGAACTTTCTGAAAGTTCAAAAGACACATAACACAACTGCATGCAAGTAATGTCTGTAAAACAGCAAACATTAAAAATAAAAAAGGATGGAAATAATACGTCTAGATCTGTGTATACACCTAAATTCACATGTATATGGTTTTGCTCTCTTAGAAATTTTTCTTTATGAATATGTTTTCTGCTCTTACATCTTAGGCTAATGTGCAGATTTTCAGGAAAAGCAGGTTATCTGTGGCAGATGGTCATGTTTACATGATACAGAGAACTGTATAAAACAGCTTGTAAAATTTCCAGTGTGTGGATGAATAATAACTGTAAACTATCCTAAAGGATTTCTAGGTTCCTTCTCACATTTCTTTCATGTCTATCTTATTTTGTATTAGCATTTCTTGTTACTAATTGGCTATATACACCCATCTTCACACACTCATGGGTGGATTGAAAATAAGTTTCTTACACTATCAATGAATTATTATGTCAGTTTGTTCTAGTTTTTAAGTTAACACACAGTTTTCAAAAAACAGCATGTTGTACGTAATACTTCACTGTATGTTACTCTACATGTTAATCTGCTATTTCCTCCCAAAACAAATCTCCATTCCCATGTGACCATATCTTTACACTTTTACTCAAACCCTCCTGTTTATGAATCTTTCCGCTTGAATTATTGACAAAGACATGTCAGGTCTTTGTGATTTATATTCATTGGAAGGGATCTGCCAGGGAGATACATGTGTAAAGTTTCATATCTACAAATATCACCCTCTTGTAAATTAACTACTTGGGTTTTTTTCTATCTATACCACTCTACCACCTCTACTTGCAACATTCTTCAACATTTTCACCACGGATTTTCAGTGTCCCTTATTTGATATTCCTTACATAAGTTTCATTGCCTTAAACCTATTTTCCCAAGCCCTTCTGAGAATCTCAATCTTGTATTTGTGATTATTTGTATTAAATCAATAGATATGGGACCTAGATGAAATCAGAGCTCTATTTTATTACCACAAATTCATACTGAGAAACAATATTTACTCTGAAGACTTGATAACAGTGGGATCCAGTCTTGGACCCTTCTGAGACATAAGAATTTTCAGTATATAGTGAGGTGGTAAATTAAGTACTTGACTTACTCACACAGTCAGAGGGAAGGAGAAAGTGCCCCGAGGACTGGAGCAACCTCCCTAGGGAGGTAGAAAACCCATTGATGGAGGTTTTTAAGGTGTAATCAAACAGGATAGCTTATAATCTAGGGTCCCTTTCCCATGAAAGGTTGGACCAGATGATCTTTAAAGGTACCTTCCAAACTAGGCTGTTCCAAACTGGGCTGTTCTTCTCCTTGTAAGCCTTTGAGGGCCTCCACCTCCTTCACTGACCACCCATGTACACCAGGCTTAGTGTTTATCTTCTTATATTAGTTGGAATTTGTCCTCACATCAAAGCCTAATCTCCCTGAGCACCAACGCAGTGTGTATGCCCCTTATTTGTCTGTCTCTAGATTGATGAAAACCCACTGGTTCCCTCAAGGGGAAACCCCAGCAGAGGTGGGTGATGGGTGACACTGGACTCTCATTCCTACCCAGGTGATAAAACCTTAGACCTGGACCTTGAAACAGCACAGCAGCTAAGGCGGCACAGATGTCGGTAGCCCATTACTGGAAAGGAAATCTCCATTAAAATCTTTTTAAAAACACATATTTGGCATTTCAGTTATGAGTGCTAGATCTGACCATGATTCAGTAAATGAAAGACTAGAAAAGGAAACAGAATGGAAGTGATTCACCCAAAGTTGTGCATCTGGTTAGAGTCTAGCACAGTGCTGGCTGGGCTCCCTTGTCTCCAATCTGAGGAGCAGTTTCTTGCATTTACTGAGCACTAGACAAAAATGTATTCCCTTGTGTTTTATTTTTCTGTTACAGATTTCCTAGAGTGTTTTTATTGATTTCGTTTTGTTGTGTTTTCTGGCAATCTAATCTCTTCAAGAATCACACACTTCTTTGGGCAGAGTATGGGCAAATAACCCAAGTCTTTCTGAGTCAGCCAGGATAGGCACCTGGAACTAGTACAGAAAGTTCTCTCCAAAGGAAAGAGAAGTAAGAGCTGTGATAACATTCATAGCAAAACCAAGGCCTTTGTGACTCAAAGGTCCTGCCTAAAGGTGCCATGAAGGTTTTTCTAGCCTGTATGGGAACTGTACTGAGGTTTGGTGAGGGGCTCATAAATTCAAATAATAACTCTGACATACCACAGAGCTGCTTTCATTTTTGTTCCCCAGAAGAGTTTCATGCAAGGAAGGATGGATTCTGTCCTCAGTTATGACCATGATTATCTATGGCTTCATTATATATACAACAGATTCAGTTTCTTATCCTATGAGAATGGGTTCCTATAAGTATAACTGTAAGCTCACAAAGATGCTGAATATTTTATGAAACTGTGCTT
>NW_009954102.1:4032402-4070974 GCF_000747805.2 Chaetura pelagica | reverse complement strand
CTTTTTAAAACATGATGATGCTCCTGACAAACCTTTCAAGGCTAAGCAATTTCTTTCAAAACAGGAAATAAATTACGCATCTAAAAATTGTTCACACACTTGATCTATCCTGATCAAAACCCCTATCCCTCAAGACTGGACAGGTTTTCTTCAAGGCACTTTATACCAGGTCCAAGTTCTTCTTGTTAATTTAAGAAAAATGCTGTAGGCCAACTATATTCTATTATTTATGACTATTTTCAAAAACTCATTTCCCTTTCGCTATCCCTCTATGAGAACACTGGTGGCATTCTGCTTTATGTAGTTCATATTGACATTTCTGCTAGCTCCAAGCTCAAACTGGAGGATTTAAAACTGCTGCCCATCACAATACTGTTTGAACACCTATTCTTCAGAGTCCCATCTAACAAGCTGCTCCTTCCATCAATGTAGAGATCCTTTGGCTTGTCTCTCTTCTTATACATGAGGAAGAAACAGATAGTGGGTAAGATTTACAAGTGAAAGTAATTTCATACCAGAAGTTAAGTAAATTCCTTAGGCATTAGGCTCCTTGTGCAGCATGGCCAAACATCCACATTTTGGTATCACCTAGAGTCTTATATGATCCATAAATGTGGTATTTTAACAAGTGAAGAAGTGCACTTAGATTAAAGTGTTTGAGCATACAATATTCATCTTTGTTCATGCTGAATACAAGTACAGACTATCCTGAGAATAATGAATCTGAAGAAAGCCTGTATTGTAATTCTGTTTATCCTGCAAGGGTATCTGTATAATTTTTCCAGGCTAAACATGAGTAAATCATTCAATGGCAAGGAAAAATATACATGTATTTGCAAGTTATTTGAGATTAAATCCTTATTGTGCTAATTAATATTCAGACGTAGAGTCAGCCTGTGCCCCTGACTTTAGGACTTGACTTAAAAAATACAGAAGGCAAATACTGAAAAGGGGAAGCAGAGATAAAAAAGCTTGATGAAGATTACATAAGTCAGTGGCCAAAGTGAGACTGAAACATTGTTCTTCAAGCCCAGCCTAAGGCAAATCTTTGTTCATCAAACCATGCTGCATTTTATTAAAATGAAAAAAAAGGACCTGGAAATGCCTGGCACTTGCTATGAGGTCTAACTTTTTGGAAGTTACAGAGTCACAGTCACAGAATGTCAGGGGTTGAAAAGGACCTCTAGAAATCATCATAGTCTAACCTAATGCCAGAGCAGGGTCACCCAGAGTAGGTAGCACAAGATGACATGCAGACAGGTTTGGAATGTCTGCAGAGAAAGAGAGTCCACAACCTCTCTGGGTGGCCTGTCCAAGTGCTCTGCCAGCCTCACAGTAAAGAAGTTCCTCCTCATGTTTAGATGGAACTTCCTCTCTGCAAGTTTGTGCCCGTTACCTCTTCTCCTGTCACTGGGCACCACTGAAAAAAACCTGGCCCTGTCCTTAATGCTGTTGTTTGTCCCCAGAGATGAAGTATTTCACAATTCCCAGATGCTGCCCAGGAAAGTTTGTGTCCCAATACTAGCTCTTCTTTCCAGGAAGAATCTGCCAGCAGCTCCTGGGCTCTTACTTTTGTAAGAAGTTGTTTCTCACTGTGCAGTGGCTGTAAGGTTATTCATTACTTAATGGAAACAGGAAAATAACACATATTTGCTGAAGTTGAACACTAACTGAGCGTTCAGAAAATCTATTAGGACTCAAAGAAATCCTATAGTTTTTATAATGAGCAAATAATATTCTGGTTCTGGGTTGTTTGGTCTGTTTGGGAATTTTTCTCCAAAAGATAAAAGCATTTTGCTGTCTTAAGTGATTATTACTTATTACCTCCATCCTTACTTCCCTGGCTTTGTGGGATTTACGTCAGGATTATGTTTTTCATGAATGAAACACAAAAGTGTTATTTTGTGTGTTCAGGTAAAATTGGAATGTGCATGTCCTTTGCAAAACTGTACTTTTTTTGATTGTTGTGCAAGTGCTTTTACTTAATGTCGTGGTTTGGGCCCAATAGGAGAGCAAAGGAACAGCCCCATGGCTGCTCACACAACTCCCCCCATCACACACACTCTGGAATGAGAAGGACAAAGCTCATAGGTCAAGACAAAGGACAAGGAGGGATCTTCACCAATTAAGATCCCGGGCAAAACAGACTCAACCTGGGGGAAAAAAACAATAATTTAATTTCACACTAAACAAACACACAGAGAACATTAACACACATAGAGCAGGGCTTCATTATGTTACCCCACCCCTGCCTTCTTCCAGGGCCCAAATCCCTTTGTTCCCAGTTTCTCTCCCTCCTTCCCCCCAGGCACAGGGGATGGGGATGGGGTTTAGAGTCAGTTCACAGGCTGGTGGTTCCTGCTGCTCCTTCCTCCTCAGGGAGAAGGATTCCTTACAGCCCTGCCCTGCTTCCCCACAGGGTCCCTCCCATGGCAGATCCTCCACCAACCTCTCCTCCATGAGCCCTTCCCACCAGCCCCGGAGCTGCTCCAGCCTGGGCTTCCCACAGAGTTACGGCTGCTTTGGGAACAAACTCCCCTGGCCTGGGGGTTTCCAAAGCTGAACAATCTGAGTCCACAGGCAGCAAATCCACTGGCTACAAAATCCAAGTCCAGTGGCCAAGTTCACCCCTCCTGGCCCCTTCAGGGAATGTCCCAGCACATTCCCCCATGAGTGCAGGGGCACAGCTGCCATCTCGCCATTGGCTGCAGGGAAAATTCTGCTTGGGCACCTTCTTCCCCTTCTTCCTCACCAACCACCAGCACCGCTTGCCTCCTCTGGCACAGCTCCTCTCCTCCAGCACAACTCTTCTCCCCCAAGTGCTTCTCTGCTCAGGTGTTATGTTGATTCTTTCATACATTAATCACAGAGGCACATCTATTGTCTCTCTAATGGCTCCTTGGCTGGGTTTGGAGCACGGGGAGCTTCTCAGCTTCTTACTGGAGCCACTCTTGTTCCTCCCCCACTACCAAAAAAACCCCCAAACCAGAACACTTAAACAATAACAAAAGGGAAAAATGAGAGTAATTGTGGTGACAAGGAGATTTTATTTTCCTTTCAAACTGGGTTGAGGATTATGGAACATGTATTAAGTGGATCTGCATTGTTTGGTAAAAGGGCTATTCAGATGTAAAAAGGATAAACCAAGTGCCCACGGGAGAGGGTTGGAACTAGGTGACCTTTATGGTGTCTTTCAAACCAAACCCTTCTAAGAGTCCAAGTTCTATGAAATGCATCACTCAAGTAAATATAACTGCATTAGTGATATTACACCATCCTTATTTCTTAAAGTTGCTGTACAAGTGAAACCAAAAATATGTATGCAATTATACACAAAACCGACAGTATCCCAACACTACAGTGCCAATTTTGAAGACTTTATCTCATTATAATCAAGTGGATTCCATTGAGATTAAAGAAAGGTTAATTACACAGAGAGTGATTTAGGTTTGTGAATGTAGTCAGACTTTTTCAACAAAATTATTTTATTTTTCAAGGATCTGTATTTGAGAATAAAATTCCTATTTTTCTATTTTTTAAAATGTAATCATGAAATGTTATAAAATTAATTTAAAAAATGGGTCTTGGCTGGGACTCACAATAAAGTTTTGAATAATATTTTTTAATTAAAAAAAAACAAACAGGGAAAAAACAGAAAAATGAAACAAGAACTTATTCAAAGAAATTATAATGTAGCACCTTAAAAATGTTACAGGAAAATCACTTGGAAGTTCTCTTAGGGAAAATATTCTTTTTCTCTGACCAACTCATTGAACTGTTTTACTTATTCTTTGTCTAAACCTGGTAGCACTGCAAGATTTCAGTCCAAGGAATTAACTGGTATCTAATATAAATTCTTTTCATACTGACTGACTACAAGAAGATTCATTACACCTGGTAAAAAATTTGGAAGTTATCTCAAGTTCTTAGAAAACAGTGATCACATTTTCTTACAAGTCTCTAGTCCGAACCTCAAATCTGCACACATCTGTCATGGTCTGGACCTGGTTCTGGATCAAAGCCACCTGATCTCAGGGCACAATCGCTGTGTTTGTTTATCAAGATTTCTGACACCAAGTAGATATATTCAAGATAGCCTTTCCATTATTTTGGTGGGTTGTCCCTATTTGGGAGCCCCTTTTCTTCCACTGGGTATAGAACTGATTGACAAGCTCCTCTGGGAAGCACACACGTACACACAAAGATTATGTGTTTAAAATACCACTTTACAGTAAAAACCACTTTACAGTGGTTTAAAATACCACTTTACAGTGTGTGTGTGGGGAAAAGATGGATATGTAAATGTACAAGACAGACAGAAAGACAGACAGAAAGACAGAAAGACGGACAGAAAGAAAGAAAGAAAGAAAGAAAGAAAGAAAGAAAGAAAGAAAGAAAGAAAGAAAGAAAGAAAGAAAGAAAGAAAGAAAGAAAGAAAGAAAGAAAGAAAGAAAGAAAGAAAGAAAGAAAGAAAGAAAGAAAGAAAGAAAGAAAGAAAGAAAGAAAGAAAGAAAGAAAGAAAGAAAGAAAGAAAGAAAGAAAGAAAGAAAGAAAGAAAGAAAGAAAGAAAGAAAGAAAGAAAGAAAGAAAGAAAGAAAGAAAGGGAAACAGTAAAACTATTATAGTTTGGGGTAGGGAGAGCCTGAAGCATTCCCATAGAGGGGTTGATGAGGTGCATGTGAGTGAGGGACCAATGACACACCCAGCGGAAGGTGTTAGAGGTGAAAGGTTTGGGTGGTGATGTTGTGCTCAGTGAGAGGTGAAAGAAGTGGATGGTGATGTTGTGCTCAGTTACAGGTGGAAGGTGTGGATGGTGATGTTGTGCTCACACCCTCCTGGAGCCGGGGAGTGAGGTGAGTTGTGGCAGCGGTGGCAGGTCCAGCGCAGGTGGCACCGGCGGCAGGGACAGCAGGGGCTGAAGCAGCTGCTGCCTTCGTCCTTCTGGTGCCTCTGGCAGCTGAGCTGCCGTGTGCCTGGGCACAGGGGATGGCTCTTTTGGAGTCTGGGCACGGGTGGCAGGGCCACTCGCTGCTGTCACCCTGAAGAGCTTTCTGCTGATGCAGCGCTGAAGAGGCTGGAGCCTGACGCTGTTTTCCTCATGGGACCTGGGTCTGGTAGCAAAGTCACAGCCTGTGGTGGTCTCAGCCAGGGCTGCTTTCAGCTTGGTTCCTTTCATTTGGTTTTCCTTCTCCTCTCTCTTGTATTATTCTCTCTCCTTGGGACCAGCAGCAGCAGACAATGAACACGGTAACAACCCACAAACAATTGTCTTTATGGGCCTCACATTCGTTGCTTTGCAGTCTTAGGCCGCCACTCTTAGGCCTAGTACAGCTCCTGATGAAGTCCCAGCTGTGTCCCCTGCCCCGCAGGGTTGCCACTGTTTCTCCTTTATTTTTATTTTTTAATTTTATTTTTATTTTATTTCTTCCCTTACGTTTCTCTATGACAGTCAATTGCAGTGAGAGACAGTTTTTTGGAGGCCACCTCTCCACAACATCTTACTCAAAAGTTTCACAATTCTAACATCATGTTTATTTTTTTGCTTATAAACTGTGCCTAAATTTTTTTGTAATTTAAAAATGTATTTTAAAAGCGTAAAAAAAAATAAAAATTACATTCAGTTCTCCAGCACTACAGAGCAGTTAAGAGAATTTTACTCTTACTTTCCAGACAAGTTCACTAATAAGGTGCATTTCAAACTGGAAGCAGGATGTTAGAGGAATTTCAAAGTTTCTGAAGAGGCAGGTTGTTAAAAACATCTTTGTCAGGTTTACTGAACGATGAAGCTGGTCAGCCAGCACATCCCTCTATTTGTGTGCATCACAAAATAGCTGAACTATGAAGGGTGATTTTACAGCTGTACATGAGGGAAGTTTAGGGATTTGGAACAAGGGAGATTTTCAGTGGCTGTGGTAATCCAGACCAAGCAGTCTGGTAAGGCTCTAAACTAATTTTTGATCAATTTCTTTAATAGTAATAACTTCTTTGCCAGGCTTTGTGGTCTTACGTAGCAAAGGTTGGGTTTGGGGTTTTTTTTGTGCAGGAAGATTGTTGCCATTATCTCTGTTATGGAGAATGAGACAAAATAGCTTGCCCAAAATCACCTTGGAGATGAGAGGCAGAGTCTTTTGCAGGAAACATGATCTGAGAATTTCCAGCCTGTTCTGAAAGACATTACACAGCGCTTAACCATCCTGCTGCAAACCACACGGCTTAGCACAGGGACAGAAAATTGGAGGTTTATAAACATCTGAAGAGGATAGGCTGTATATTTTGTAAGGACAGAAACTTCCTTAGATTCTAACGTGGAGGACAGGACCCTAATGTCTGATCCTGTCCTGTTCTTAGCTTCCTGGTTTAAAGCTGAAAATCTATTTTCTAAGCTGTCACAGCTTGCTTGTGACTGCAGTGTTAGGAGGGAGGACAAAAAATACAAAATCCCAAAGCAAAACAAAAAAGCCCCACAGCAATGCGTAGATGTATATCAGAGGCAAGTTTAAATTCGTGTGCTGAGAATAGTAAAAATAATAAAAATTATCACAGTAATGTAAAAACAAGAGAAAATACTCAATACCTGTGGCAGAAGGTGGATCCTCTCTTGGATAAGACGTTGTCAGTCAGTTTCTGATTTGTCCATGGTATAGAAAACACCAAATCCCTCAAAGTTCTTTCTTTTAAAGTACTAATGTAAAAATGAATACAACAACAAATTGATTCACTCAGGGACATGGGAGAGTAATTACAATCTATTTTAAAGTTATTTTGAGATCTTCATGTCAAAGCTAATTAAATATACTAATTTCAGTAAAGTTTCATCTATGTAGACATACAGAAAGACCTGAAAATAGAAATGAGTAGTTGTGAAGTAGTATTCTGATACCATCTGCACTTCTGTAATTTAAATTCTGGTTAGTATTTTGTGTGTTTGAACAGTTCTCTAAATATATACAGCTAAGACATTATTTAAATGGCTACATTTTCAAATTAGGATACCAGTTAGGACTGGCAATCTAATTATGAGGGAGGAAAAACGTTATTCTTGTAGTCCATATTATCCTTTTTTTTTTAATTTGTACTCCCAGACAATATTAGACATTCAAATTGAAAAGCTCAGTGCTGAATCAGTCCAAGGTCATCATAGTTTGTCTGTTACAGTCTCCCTCAAGTTTGATGAGAGTGCTACATTAATGAAAATGCATTAGACTAAAAAAATAAAACCCAGAACACTGCTATGTTCTAGTATTAGTGATGATAATTTAGCATTTGACACAGAGTTAAAAAAAAAAATTCTCCATTTGATGTTGTATTAATATCTGGAGTGTCAAATCCTTCAGCACATACTATACCTGCCATTGCCTGGAGGGAAACCTAAGGACATTCTAAAGAGCACTGCAGAGGGAAGTTGTAAAGAAGTACTTGGTTTGGAGTTGTTAGACTGAAAACAAGCAGAACAGTTTGATGTATGGCCAGAAGGCTTTATCTTCTCAAAAAGTTTATAATCAAACACAAAGGAGAGACTACTACACATTTTGTTGTTCAGCAAACACGAAAAGTTGTTTTCCTTTCATTAATGCATCTCTCTTTACACTTAACCTTATCCAAAGCAGCACACTCTGTAGATCTTGGTACTTCTTAAAGTCCAGGATTAATCCACATCAGTGAAACTTTGATTCCTTTTAAAAATTGTTTCTAAGCTGAGTTTGGCAGAGACGCTTAAATCAGGAGTCAGAGAAAGGAAAGTACACGTGAATACTGCAACCTTTTCCAAACCTTCCTTTCAAATTCTCAGAAAGATTTCAAAAACATTGTGAACCAGCTCCCTTAAACACCTGATGTAGAAAGGTAAGTGTTGCCCCCTTTTCCCCAGGGAAAATATGGCTTAAGGAACTAGTTAAGGTGTTACATATATCTCAGAGTTGAACTGAAAATACCCCATGTGTCTCTATTAAGGTTCCATTGAATTTATAGGATGAGTCACACAAACTCACAGATGCACAAATACTCACACATGCACCCTTATTAAAGTTGTTTGTGAGTTGTACCTTACCATGTCTACAGCATAGATGTCTTCAACCTCAGAACTCATTCCAAGTTTCCCTTGAAATAAATGGAGAGATGGGCATTTTAAGATATGATCCACCTAATCTTACTAGGTGTCAGCTTTAGGAGGGGTTAGTCACAGTCTCAAATGCCAGTCTTTCTTTTATGATGCTAAATAGAATCCAGACAAGTAGCTCAAATGTAGACTCAGAAAACCCTGCCCATGATAAGTACTGGAGTGTTTCACAACATATTTCTGTGATATTTCATTAGAAACAATTGACATGTACATACCTGTGAACATTAAGCAACCTTTTAAGGTGCCCATTCTCAGTTTTGAAAGCATGTATATCAGTTAGGGTTATAGTTTTAAAGGAATTTAGACATCTAAAGGTGAGATGAAAATTATGTGTGTTTTCTTACTTTTTAGCAATAAATAAGAAATATTAATGATATCAATGATTTTGGGCAGAAATGTGACAAGAAGTATGACAAAGTTTGAAGCTATATGAATAAGTAATTTTAGAGATATATTGCCTTAAGATGAGAGATGCTGAATAATATCTTGGCTAGAGGGTAAGATTTTTCCTCTGGCCTTACAAAGTACTGAGTAATTAGCTGTAAATACAAACCTGGGCTTAGTCTGCAGGTTTTGTTCTTAAGTGTCCACAGAACAGTGTTCTATTATGTATAGATGAAAAATAATTGTCCTCACATATACTCAGTGCTGGATAGGAAACTGAAAGATATGGCTAAGAGTTTATAACTTGGCTAAAAAAGAAATATAAAAAAATCAATTGGCATTGAGTTGAATGTGGTGAGATTTTATATTTCAACTTGAGTGTCATAGAGTGGCAAATACGTTGGCCAGCAGAGTTAAAGAGAAGAATATATTTCATCAGGGTAAAAAAAAAAAGGAAGGAAGGAAGAAAAAGAGAAGCCTACTTTGTTTTCCCATCAGTTTGCATGTTCTCTGGATGAAAAGAAAAGAGACCATTTTGATAGTACTTAAAGAAGAATTAGAAGAATGAGTAAGAGATGGGTCTAGGGAGAAAAAACTAAAATGGCAAAATCTACAAAGTGGGTATAAGATCCTGTGTAGCATAAATGGACACAGAGTAAGACACTAATGTAATTCACCACTTTAACCTCACTGTCTTCCTCTACAGCATGTCTCTTTTTTGAAGTGCAGACCTCAGCCTGAGCAGGATCTCTTCTGCTCAGCTTGAACAGAGCATCATTTAAAGAATCTTAATAACATTAGAAATAATGGTGTGAAGAAAGAGAAAGGTAACTTTAAGCTGAGTATTAAGCCAAAATTCCAGAGAGTGAAATCTATTCAAACATGTGATAGTATAGTATTGAAAAAGCACAAGGAATCATACTCCTGGGAGCATTCCAGTATTGGCAGCTAAATTGCTATATGACCTTCCAGTCTCAGTACCTATGATCTTATGATAGCTCTTCAGTTTATCTTTTTCTCCTTGCTCCTGTTTCAGTTTGTGCTGCTGTCTAATGTAGCAAAGGAGTGAGGAACTTCCTTGATAATGACTGGGCATGTTTATTTGATAAAGAATCATCAACCTTTTTTTTTTTTTTTGGGGGGTATCACTGAAGGATTCATTCACAGAGATGGCACAGGGTGTGATTTTTGGGCCCATGCCTGTAGCGCCGTGCATCACTGTGGCTGTAGCACAACATTTATGTTTCAGTTTCTCAGAAGCTGTCCAGCATCCTGGGTCAGGAGCTTAGGCTCCCTATACAATGTACATGGAAAGCTGAACCTACCAAAGTAATATCCTTAAGGAAGCTGCTGCTCAAAGAAATAAAGTTCTGGGTTAGGTATTAATTTGCTGAATTCATTATTCTTTCTTGTTAAGATGCATTTCCTTCCGTTTGGGTTTCACAGACCTGTTGTCCTAAGGCTTCTCTCAGTGCTCTAGAAGGGATTCTAAAACAGTCTTCTTTGCATGTTAGAATAGCACTGACAACATCAACCTTGCTTATACTCTGCTTCTATAAATGAGCAGTTCTAAGAAAAGACTGAAAGTCCTCTTGCTTTTTCCTTCTGCCTCCCTGTACAAATCCACAAAGGGCATATAGAACAAAACACAATTTTTCTTCATTCATGCACTGTTTTCTCTGGGTATGATGCAAATTTTAATGGTTTGGGGCCATTTCTAACTGTGTTTCTGAAATATTTTAGCTCAGTGAGGATGAATTACAGTTAAAACCTGTGCTACTTTAATGCAGAAGGTAGAAGGAGCTTTCATTTTTCAGTGGTGGCCTTTAATTTGTATAAATAGAAATCATATCTTGTGTTCACTTTTCTAGTATTTTAGGTTTAGGCAGCTAATCCAGAAATAGAGACAGTTTTGTGACACCCCACCTGGAGTAACATGTCCATATCTGGAGCATCCAACATAAGAAGTACATGGAGCTGTTGGAGCAAGTCCAGAGAAGGCCCATGAAGATAATCAGAGGACTGGAGGACCTCTTCTGTGAAGACAGGTGAAGAGTTGGGGTGTTCAGCCTAGAGGAATCTCCAGGGAGACCCTATAGCACCTTCCAGTACCTGAAGGAGCTACAGGAAAGCTGGGGAGGGACCTTTAACAAGGGCATGGAGTAAGAGTACAAGGGGTAATGGTTTTAATATGGAAGAGGGTAGATTTAGATTAGACATTGGGAAGAAATTTTTCATTCTGGCCCAGGTTGCCCAGAGAAGCTGTGGCTGCCCCATCCCTGGAAGTGTCGAAGGCTAGGTTGGATGGGGCTCTGAGCAACCTGGTCTGGTGGGAGGTGTCCCTGTCCATGCAGGGGGGTTAGAACTACATAATCTTTAAGGTCCCTTCCAACTCAAACCATTGTATGATTCTATGCTTACATTTTAGAAACACACCAACATTTATTTTAGACACTGAAAAATACTGACTTTTAAGATACAGCTTTTGGTTCTGTGTGTTGAACTTTTTTTTTTTTTTTTTTCCTAAGAAAAAAACAAACCCTTGTCTCTTGCTTTTATGGACAAAGTATTCAGCTTTCAGGACATTCATTCAATCTGCAGATAAAAGCCATTTAGAAAATAATCATATGCAATAAAATCTTATCTCCCAGAAAATGAAACCTTAACATCTTATATTTTGTAATACAAACCATTAATGTGGCTTTGGTTTTTTTAAATATAATTTCCAATCTATGGTAATCAAAACACAGAAAGAAACAAAGTGTTACATTTATGCTAAAATGTCATGTTTATTTAGCTTATTTTATTATAAAGGATTCTCATGCTATTTAAAGCCAAGAAAGAAACATTGAGATTTTGATGCTGAAAACAGAGCAATAATTCAGGAAGAAAGCACATTTCCAAAATGGAGTTGAGAGGATGGAGTGTTGCCCAGTCTGATATCTATCCAGAAGAGACACTCATAACTTTCTAGAGTACTGCAGTTATTAAAGGCTTTACTCTGTTTCAAGTGGTTGGAGACTGCGAATTCAAGTGGAAGATCCTGAGTAATGTGGCCATAGTATTATGACATAGCTATGGTATTTTGCCAGGCAAAATGTCACAATCTATGTGGTTTTTTCAGGTGTGTCTTTCTTTTATTAGAATAAACTCAACCAACCCCCCAAAAACCACACAAACCAACAAAAAAACACAGAAAAGAAAACAATAACAATAAAACCCCCGAACAACAACAACAAAACCCCCACAACGAACAAACCCCAAACCAACCAAACAGCAAAGCCAGAAATGAAACAAACAAACAAACAAACAACCCCAGAATAAAACCACATTCTAACATTTTAATCATCTCCCATGGTCAGGATTTGAGTCTTGCGTCTCACCCAAAAGATTGATTATGCTCTTGCCACATTCCCATGCCAGAAGTGTACTGTATTGATTGAACAGCTACTGCTTTTAGCAGTTAATAAATCCCAAGTTAGTGTTTACTAGCTTAAAGAAAAGGAGACACAATAACACTGCATATATTAATTGTGCTTTTGAAATTAAATGTCGGTAGCGCATCGGAAAGGTGGAATTATTTTCAATAATGCACCAGGTTGACAGCGAGTTGCATTAAGAAAGTTCAGCAAAATGTCTTCAGTGTCCCTGGGATGTTCATAAAAATAAATTAGCCTGTGAAGACGTAGCATGCTTGGGAAATTCTAACACATATAATTGTACTGGCATATAAAGCAAGCCAGAAGTTTGCTGAAATGATGATCACTTAACTAGGTTTGGAATATCAACAAGTATTTTACATATCCATAATTTATTATCATTTCTTCAGGTTGACTACAAATTACTCTGATGTCAATTCAGAGTGAAGAATGTTTATTTAACCTTAGTTTTCTTTTCTTAGTTGACTTCTTTTAACTGCATGATCTCTGATCATGGGCAGCACAACCCAAAAGAAAGGTGTTGAATAAATGACAGAAGACTGCTTAGGACAGCTCTGTTCTGTTTGTGCTTTGATGTCAGTAGTCAGGGTGGGAATGATATTTGCATCAATTAGCTTAACAGGACAAATAATCCAAAAACTTGTTTCTCTGTTGCAGAATGAGTTAGAATAACTTCAGGAACGAAATGTGTGGACAATTTGCTAAGCAGAAATCTAGCTTAAAGGTAGAACTGTGAATCTCATTCAGGATGCCTGGAGTTAGCAACCTAAAAGTCAGGTGTCCAGAGTAAGGTGATCAGTGAGGCACTTTTTATAGGCAAGACAGACAGTTACTCATCCCCTTCTGAAACAGACACATCCTGAAGGTAATCTGAATTACAGCAACTGATTTGCTGTTCTCTTTGTCTTCAAATACAGTAGAGGGGACTTAAATGGTTAATGGGGAACATGTCTACCTTTACTCAACTGCTCCAATAAGATGTTTTTCATCCTGACATGGGTCACTGATTCATGAATTATTATAGCATTTATTGCAGCATATTACAGGACACATTATTCCACAAAGGTAGATAAGGATTAAGTGACTTCCAGTGACCTGGGCAGATGGACATCATTATTTTTGAGACTGTTCTGACCTGGGTACAGTATCCTCAATCCATTATCTCCTTTTTATTCCCTCCTCTAGAAAGTAAAATAGAAGCAAAAATAAAGTGATCTTGTGATCAACTGAGAGACAAAGTATGAAAATCAAACAGCTAGCACACAGGAGTAAAATAAGAAAATCAGGTTATGGGGAAAAAGACCTTGGAACACACAAAATAAAGAAGTACTGGAATATAGCCATCATGAAGAGTATCCTAAATATATATTGATAGAACAGAAATTATCAAAGCATATTTCTCTGTATTATTGGCTGACAGTCTCAACATCAAGAGACATCGATTTACACAAACTTCTAAGTATACTTATTTATGGACACAAAAGAAACACGTGACCTGACCTAGATAGTAGATCATTATTGTTAATAATACCAAAGCTAAGAAAAAACAATGTATCTAAATGCTGAGGGAAATTTTGCTATTATGAGACACAACTTTTGAAACAAATAGCTGCAAGCAGGAAAGGAACAGAAAACAGAGAGTACAGTTTGCTTAGTAAGTAGGGAATGTGTAGAAGGGGTAAAAAAACCTGAAAAATCATCTACATTATAAAAATGTATGTAATGCTAGATATTTCATCAGCCAAGTTTGTGTCTAGAATAGATATAATTCCATAATTCTTTATGTTGAAGATGTTACTGCAGCAAAACTAGAAACTTGTAGTCAGCTATGATGTTCCTGTTTTGAATAGGCTACTGAAAAAAGGAAAAAGAATCTGAAAAGAATCCATAAAACAATCAGGAGCTAGAGAAAGAAGCTAGCCTGCTAAAATGCTCAGGCTATTTAAGAATGATGACAGGTGGCTTGATTACACTCTGTATGTTCTTTCAATGAGAGAAAATACAAAATATTGAAGAGGTTTTTAACTTTGGAGTCACAATAAAAGCCAGTGGCTTCAAACTGCAAATAAACAGTTTTTAATTTAAAGTGAATAACATTGATGACATTAACATCACAAGGAAGAAAAACTAGTGAGTATAATTTTTTTAGTTCTGAAGGCCAGTGTTGTGTTTGGCATTGATTTGGGTGCTGAGGAAGAAAATATAAAATTATTCTTCTCTTTAATGAAAACCCCTCTTACTTCCATAAAGTTATAAGGAAGCAAATCAACAACCAGAGTGAGACCATCATCACCTTCCTTGTCTTCTACCCCCTGCCCCACCACCCAGGAAAAAAACAAACAAAAAAGCCAGTAGCACTGTAGAAAAAATCGTGGCATTTCTTTTATATATGAGATTAAATTAGCTTAATTTCCCTCCATTCAGCATCTTTGAAGAGGTTTTAGCAGTGCAAGGGCAGAATGACAATTCATAACATCCTGAATAAGTGGAAAAAAAAAATGCTTACTGAAAGTACCTCCCCTTCTGTTCAGCTGGATAAAATTAGCTGCCCAGTTTCAACGAGCTGAAATAAAGTGGGAAAAATCCCATCATAAGAAGAATTCTGTGGAAAGTAATCGGTGAGAAAAGGTATGCTTTGTTTGAAAAGTACTTACCAGAATTCATTTGGTGTAATTATAGTTTGCTTTTCAAACTGTAATGACCAGTGGTTCATACAAATAGTAGGTTAAAACATGATTGATTTAGTTATTATTTCCTTCAGCATTAATTTTGATATAGGTATTGTTAAAACTTGGAATGTTAACAGCATTGAATTTGCATCTTTGGCTAGTTGGCTACTTAGCTTCCAGCACTTTATTATATTTGGAAACATTCATGTTTGAAGATATTCATACAGAAGTGCCTTTACTTTTCAGACATTTTTTCCTTCCTCCCATTTCTTAGCATCCCAAATAGCAGAAATAGTGAGATGAGAAGTGCACACCTGCAAAAACTCAGAGAGAATATCAACTGGGGGAATCATAGAATGGTTTGGGTTGGAAGGGACCTTAAAGATCATCTAGTTCCAATCCCACTTCATGAGCAGGAACACTACCCACTTGATCAGGTTGCTCAAAGTCCTGTTCAATCTGGCTGTGAGCACTTCCAGGGATGGGGCATCCTATGTAAAAGTATGGAGTTACAGAGCATACAGCTGTTTTGCTTAGACTTCCCAGTGCTGGGCACAGAGCCAAGAAATAAACCCAGGTGGGCTGCCCAGGAAGGGTTGGCTTTGGGAGACAGAGGGCTTTAAACAGTTCACAGTAGGAGTGCTTGAGAGAAAAAGGCAACAAAATGGTTTAAAAGCTGAAAGATATTTTTACAGCTTGCTAAGGATAAACACATTCTTCCCAGCTGTGGCTGGAACTAAGAGAAACTCCCTGACTTGACCACATCTGCCATGTACTTGTGGGAGAAGGTTTGTTGAGAGGGAATGAATGGGAAGTGGACAGGATAATAACACTATTGTGAAATCTTCTCTTGGGTATCATGAAAGCTTCCTATAATTCTGATACTATGTATGAGTATATATTACTGAAACATGAACCAAAGTGTAAAACATTCTGATCTATCAGTATCATGCAGAATAACTTTTTTTTTTTTTTAATCCTTTGCAGCAGTCTTTAAATTTATGGTTGTACCAAGACTGTCTGTTTGACTGTTGTGTATTGGTAACATTTGCAAGGAGGCTTTGAAATAGTCAGTTTCTACAGCTGTTAGAAAGATGGCTGTGGCAACACAAAATTTGCTGTTGTGTTTAAAATATGCCCTTGAGACAGGAAGGAGGACAACATAATAAACCTTATCTACCTTCCAGGTTTTAGTCACAAGAGATCTGTCAATACATGTAGTTTCATTCTGGTAGTCCCTTGTAATGCCTGTTTGCACACCCAAGTTGGAATGAGGTGACACTTCACCCTCAAACTTTGAAATATATAGCAGATTGTCCTAAACTTAGGTTGTCAGGGGTGCAGTGGATGTCAACACCTATCTCCTGCCATGCAGCCCCCCATGCTTTCTCAGTCCCATGTCTCTTAGCCTCATTGGCATAAACTAAGTTATAAAAAACAACTTGGAGAGGTTATTTTCTCATTCCTCATTCACCTCATGGTTTACCAGTAGTTTCTGTCTCACCAAGGCATAGTCTCCCCATATTTTGGAAATGTCTTCAGTGAGGACCCAGTCCTTCTTCTCTGCATCTTCAACATCCTCCTCCTTTTCCTGATTGCTTTAGTCTCCCTCTTTACTTTGTAGGGTAAAGTGGAGTTAAACTAAATCTCTCTTGTGTGATAAAGAAGGAAATAATTCTAGATTTAAAATAGGTTGTCAGAAACGTTGACAAGTGTAGATAGAATGTGATTTATGGACCTTTAACTTTTTAAATTAAAATCTTCTATCCTTAGGTAATACAGTAGTGCTGGTGTGCATTGAATTCTTGTACTGCATTCCAAATCATCTATAGCACATTAATTTACTATAGATCTGTTTCAGTTGTTTGAGTAAAATGGACAAGATAAATTGAATTAGTCTGAAGTATAAGATTGTGGGGAAAATGAAAGTCCATGAAGACTGTCAGATGTAAGAATTAACTGTTTCCACTCTAAGTGTTGTAAAACAGACTTGGGGACACCTGTTTGCATTTGGGTACTCTTTTGTTGGCTGATAAGTGGAATCCTGTTGAGGCATATATAGCTTAGTGAATATGCAGCATAATTTTCTTTTCAATATGTCTCAAAGTAGCAGTGGAAATTTCAACATTTAGAAGAAGTTATATAAAGTTGGGTCAATAGCCTCTAAGACCTGTTTCTTGCCGGTCCCATGAGAGAAGCCTGAAACTTCTGTAGGTCAGAAACTTCAGGAAATTCAAATCATGCAATAAACTGCCCACAAAGAATTTCACTTCTTATTACAATGAATTATGAATTTCCTTATATCTTGAATCATGACAAAGCCTAAATTTTAATTTTAAAATTAATTCTTAAATTCTTCAGATTCATATGAATGTTTCTTTAAGTTGCAATTTCAAATGTTCTGTGCTTAGACAGTCTGGGTATTCATACTACAAAATACTTGGAGAGGCTGCTCTTGATATTTTTTCCCTGCAATGTGGTCAATAGAAAGCACTTTAAGTACTCTAGAAGGCCATTTTGCAAATAATTTCTAGCTTGAGAGAATCGATAGTTTTGAAAAGTAATATCCAGGGAAAGCAAAGGTAGTTAAAAATTATTTCAGGACCTGGAACACTTGCTGAAATGGAGGTTTAAAAATAAAATTATAAGAGCAGAAAGTACCTCCCAAATAATTTTTAGGTTATTCTTTTCCCTCTAAAATCTGGGACCTGATCTACTGTTATTTTTCCAAGCTTTTCAGGAAAAAAAAATAGTCACAGAAAACAAAACAGATAAAGGGCTATTTTACAGATGAAGGTACATTTGCAGTAATAAGTACTTTATATGGCTTTTTTAGCAGCTCTGAAGTACGTCTCAAGCTGTACTATTTAGATGCCTAAGTCATTACAGATGGAAGTTAAAAGCCTGTTACAGATCAGAAACTGGTAAAGCAGCAAAAAATAGTCACAGAAAACAAAACAGATAAAGGGCTATTTTACAGATGAAGGTACATTTGCAGTAATAAGTACTTTATATGGCTTTTTTAGCAGCTCTGAAGTACGTCTCAAGCTGTACTATTTAGATGCCTAAGTCATTACAGATGGAAGTTAAAAGCCTGTTACAGATCAGAAACTGGTAAAGCAGCAAATGAAATAAAGGCAAAAAATGGAAAAAAAAAAAGGGCCACAGCTGGATATCTGAGGATTACAGTCAAGACTACATTATCAGCCATGGATTATTAGCTACCTGAAAAAGCTAGTCCCTTAGTGTCTCCATACAAGGAGCACTTATAAAGCATTTCTCATCTTAGCTATGTGAAATGGTTTTGCAGAATTACTTATCTGATAACTTTTACTGAAGGAATTCAGGTAATTAGGTTCCTAACTTAGACCTCACCAGTGCACCAGATTTGAGGGATGAGCTTAAATTCAGGTTATTAATCTGAACTGATCTTCTAGTCTAATTGGTTTGATCTCCATTCCTTTGCTTTAGAACAACTGCACTAGTAGCTTTGTCAGAAGCAGACACCTCCTAGATTACGTACTTAAATTTCTCCAAAGACAGGTAAGAAAGCCATGAGAAGAAATACTATTATTTCTGGTATTTCCATGCTTTAGTAGGAAGAAAGCAGAACAGTACTAAAATAACTCCGAAGAATTCAGATAAAGGACACGAATAACATTTAACATTTTTACAGCTCTTTTGGAAGTAAAATAGAAAGAGTTTCATTGTGAGGATGGTAAGAAACTGGAACAGGTTGCCCAGGGAGGTTGTGGATGCCCCATCCCTGGAAATGTTCAAAGACATGTTGGATGGGGCTTGGAGAAACCTGGTCTAGTGGAACTTGTCCCTGTCCTTTGGGGGATGTAACTAGTTGATCTTTAAGGTCCCTTCCAAGCCAAACCATTTTAAGGTTCTATGATCCTCAAGTCAACCCAACGCCATTACACACTATGATGAACGTAGATGATAAATACAAGAGTTAGTTTAGGAGTGAGTTCAGGAGCTACCAAACTACATAAGATCAAAGAACATTCCTTTGTGACATCTGAATCCCTATACACATGTCACTTCAGTTTCATTTACTAGGGAGGTACTTTGTTTTATCAGTGTTTGTCTCCTGATGTAACTATGGGAGAACTGAGGGTGAAATGTTTGTAATATAAATTAGCACAAGAGACTGCACCTTCTGCATACATTTTGCAGTTAAATGAAAAGAAATATGCATTTTGGGGTCAGACTTCCATAAAGGTCTAGAGGCACAAGTATATTGATGTCTCTCTGGATTGTTCTGGGTGCATATTGACTGCAAGCAGAGCTTTCAATTTTGCAAGCACTCGACATCACCCAAGTTCAGGTAAAAGCTGGATTATGCCACTTATGACACCTCCATGACTGAGGGGCTGGAGAAAAGAAACCTCAAATTGTGTGAAACAGCATGAAAATTGAAATACAGTCTCAAAGCAAACATTTATGTTTAGGTTGATAACTGTAAATAAATGTACATACACAAAGGTGCAAACACACAAAACTGGATACGTTTAACAGAGGCAAGAGAGGAAAGTCCGTAGGAGGAATGTTGGTAGGTTCAGAACATAAACTTTATGTCTAAATTCCAGTTTAGACAAACAGGTTCCTGTTCTCGGATCCTCAAATGCATTTACTTTCTTCTCTGACTTTCTAAAGGATATAGGTTTTAGGTACAGTGACTCCCTATGTAGGTATAAATGTAAGTATAAATCAAACTTAATCAACTGACTCTCTATAAGTCATAAAAAATCTAGTTATATATATATCTTCTGAAAAATCTGGAAGATGCAGGACTTGCTTGTGCTTCTGCAACCACATAAACTGAGATGCAAGAATTGCCTGTTATATGCACATATTTTTTCAGGTACCCTATGTCTCATTTCATTTGCTTACAATATAAGCAATTAAAATTATCACCTGTTTCAGAAATGTCCTGCTAACCCCACGTTACTCTGGATGCTTTTCACCCACACATTCTCACATGCACGAATCTACATTTTCTGTGCTGAAAGGAAGAGAAAACTTCAGCTTGGGCCTTGTATTAGGATAGGTTGCATTCTGCAGCAGATGAGCTCTCTCACTTCAAGAGTGGGTTTACAAAACCTAAGTGTGTGTGCCAGGATGGTTTAGGCTGTAGCAGCAGGAAAGAGGTTCAGGGGACCTCTGCTTTGCTGCAGTCTCCTTCCTCTCACAAAATAGCATTTTTTCAGTATGGAGGGAAGTATTTATTCCTGCAGAGCCTATCATCCCATCCTTTTTCAACAATGATACTCCCCTGTGGCTGTTTACATTCAGAATCTCTCCCTTTTACATGGCCTGAGTGGAACCAAAGGGCCAGATGTCAACAGAGAATTTGGCTGCTTGTCAGCTCAGGTACCTCAAGACTCTGTACATGTTCAGCATTTTAATGTGTTTTAGCAGCCAGGGTTAGGCATATTTTTCTCTTCATCTAAATCAAAAAATGCTGAAAACATCTTGAAAAATGTTTTGTTATTTTACTTTTGGTTCAGAAATTATGCATTTCTTGGATTTGTGTACTGACAGATAATGAGGGAACATCACACAATATAAGGTAACAATAACACTGAAGTAATGTGAGAAAGTAATTTATCTTTCTGTTTCCACTCTGCCTGTGAGAATCTGAAAATCACTACCATTCCATTTAAATAAATATTTTGGTGGGAAACATTTGTTTGAACATAAAGGACTGAAGAGTTCAGCTATTGACAATATATGCAGAAGTTAGATGGGGAGGGAAGAAAAAGATGGAGTACTGCTACTTATCAGTAATATAAACTGCATCTTTTGAATGTTTTGTCAGTATTAAAATCCCTTCTGTTTATTGATAATCTCTTTGCCAGACATATTTTGTAAGTCTATTGCTCAGAAATAGTATCTCTTTCTTTCCATGTCTCTCTCTCTCTCTCCCCCCTCTCTCTTCTAAATTGCCTAGCAGCTTGGAGGAATTTGTCAGAAATTTCATTAAGGCTTCAATATTTGCCTGTACAGGTAGAACTAATTAATTTTAGAAGAATTATTAGAAAAAATGTATTTTCCCTTCCTAATGTTGATCTAAGAATTAATAGTAATTGATTACAATCTGTGCCCCAATTACATTGAAAACTTCTAACACCAGTAATGCATCTAACTCAAGCACTGAAAGACCATGCTAAGGGTAAGGATCTTTGGATCCCTTGTGAAAGATGAGAAATCATAGAAAAAATACATGTGTCCCTTATGGCTTTATGTGCTAAAGTTAGCATGAAATTAACAGAGGACTAGGTACTGCTGAATGCTTATATGGATGTGAATACTGTGGTCTGATATCTGGCATTCCTCAATAATCTGGAACTTCAATCCTCAGGGAAGCATCTGACTTTCTGAACAACTCTTACTGGTCTCAAGGAACTTGAGTGACTTCTGGAGCCAACAATTTGCTCTTTGTACTGCTATACGTGCACTGTTGACAAGGAGCTCCATTCCAGGTAAGTGAAACACTTCACTCTTGACCTTAACCTTAATTCTGTTTATTTCCAGGTCTGGAAAAGACAAAAAAACCCCAAACAAAAACAACCCACCTTCTTCTTTCCTGTCTGATAAACTTCCTTGTCATTTCTTCTTTCTTCACTTTCTAGTGTTTGTTTTTTTTTTTTTATTTTGGAAAGTGAGAAGGAGCCCCAAAACTCAATAGGGTCAAATTGGTTTGGGGATTGAGAAGAACTAGTTCAGGTCTTTATGCAGCTTGATGTTCCAAGTTTGACAGCCTAGGACACTTGATTACCATACCATACATTACCATTCTTCCTTTCTCCAGAATTTAAGGATTAAATATATCACTTTCAGTTGAGTTCAAATCTGACAAGATGAGACTTTTTTTCTGTAGTTCCAACCTACCAAAGCCATAACACTATCACTTTGTAAGGATGGTGCCACCAATTTGCTAAGGGAAGATGGTCCTACAAAGGCAAAAAGCTGTCACCAGTTCATCCCAGCAATCTCAACTCTGCTAACACCAATTTGGCCTGCTAAATTGAAGTGTGTCCTTTGAATCTCATGTTGAATTTACAGTCTCAAAATAAAAAAACAGTAAGAAAGATATGAAAAGCTGCACATTACCCTAACATTTTGCAGCAACTTCTGGTCTGTTTTAGACTGAACTCCTTGCTGACCATGATTTCCCTGACTTCTAAGGACACCTTGTATTGGCACTGAGAGACACCTTTACTTTGCATGTGCCTTGCCTAATTTATGTAGCACTTGACAACTGCAGATGCATAAATAAAATTATATTCTTAGGTAAGTTGATTTGCAACCCAAGCTGTAGCCCAGGTTCACTATAGAGAGACATATAAATGAATTCTGAAAAAAAACCCCTGCACTTTTCTCTTTCAGTGTGGAAGTAGATTTACTTTTCTTTCATAAATTCTAACTTTAGAGACAACTGTCCTCTTGTGTATAAGAATTTCTGGGGGGGTTTAAAAATAATTTTGAATTAGCCACCATTTTCTCACAAGAAAATGATAAAATCTTGTAGTTGTCATGACAATGTTTATGTTCAGCTGCCTTTGCTTGTGAAATTTGATCTGGTGCTTTGAACCACTTGTGAATGAGTCAAGAAGGTGCTGTACTGGGACAAAAAACTAAATTAAATGGTTGTGGTGGTTCATTAGTTAAAGCTTTCCTCACTAAATAAGTATTTGTGACTCAGCACAAGGTACTGAGTTTTAGAAGAAAAGTAAAATGAAGTTCCCTGGCCACTTTGTTTCATGAAACATCCAATGGCACTTTTAACCAGAGCAGAGAATGTTAATTTCAATGTTCTTACAAAATTCCTATCTGGGTAATTACATTCTGCTCCACTAAAGTCCCCCCAGAGAAAATTTAATTAAAACAAGCTGATGTCTCTCTGGCACAGAGTAGACAGGTATCTGTAGCACAAAAGCCACCAGCACAATTGACATAAATTGGTGCTCTTCTGTGGCAGGGGAGGGAAGGATGGAAGGATTGCTTTCAGCTCACTGGAAGTTCCATTTCAGGCACTCTGTATATTCACATTATGCTGATGAAAAAAAAGTACTATTTTTTTAATATATTTTTTTTTCAATATCTGTCCAGAACTTCTTTGAAACAGTAGGAACTGAATTCTTAGATGACACGTCTTTCAGAACATATCTAAGTTCTTAGTAGTTTTTATTAATATTACAAGTAGTGATTAGCTTGATATACACAGGAGAGAAAGACAGGGAAGAAACTTTTGTGGTGCAGGTTGGAAGTTGCTTCACAGCCATTGAGAAAGTCTTTTACATTAATATTCAAAGAATCACAGAATCACTGAGTCTGGAAGGCACCCTTGGAGGGGGCTCAGTCCAACACCTTTGCTCAGAGGAGGGTCAACAAAGCAGATTGCCCAGGACAGCATCCAGTCATGTTTTAAGATCTTCAAGGGGGGAGAGTCCAGAACCTCTCCAGGAAACCTGTGCCAGTGTTTGACCACTTACATAGTAAAAAAAAGGATTTTTCTTACGTGTGAATAGAATTTTGTGTTTTGATTTGTGCAGATTGTCCCTTGTCTGTTTATTGGGCACCACTGGGCTTGAAGTCTCCATCTTCACTCTCCCACCACATATTTGTGCATATTGATAAGGTCATGCCCTGAGCCTTCTCTTCTCCAGGCTCAGCAGCCCTAATTCTCTCAGCTTCCCCTTTTATGTTTGATTCTCCAAGCCCTTAATTATCTTTGTGGCCGTTTGCTGGACTTGCTCCAGTATATCCATGTCTCTCTTCTACTGCAGAGCCCAGAATTAAACCCAGAGCTCCAGATGGGTCTTATCAGGGCTGCATAGATACTGATAAAAGAATTTACTTTCTTCTGCTTCTTCCAACTGTGCATTCTGTTTCTTCATCTGTGCATTAAATACTTCAGCACCAGCTTGAGGGTTGATAGTGACTTTTTGGAGGAAAAAGTTGAGAAAGTCACAGATCAGATGGGCATATTCTCTGGACTTCATATGCCTTGCAAATATTATTCTTCAGTTCCACTTCCATATGACTGTCACTCTTTACCAGTTCTTAGTAATAGCTTAGCTTTTTAAAGCTTTAATTAAACTGTCTCAGTAATGGACAGTTCATGATTTAAGAGGAAACAATTCACCAATGTTATGTCCCTCTGTTATACAGTACACATTTTAATGGTTTCTACTGAATCAGTTGCTTATTAAGACCTTGAATATCTGAACAATCGTACTACATTTTCTCAAAATAACACAACAGGATACAATGTGTTTAAGGTAGAGTGACAGCAAGAACTGTGCTTGAATGTAAATGCTGCATTGTACCATGGCAAAAAAGCATTCCACAAATCTAGTGAGGCAGATGTAGCCTTGAGTTTGGATGATATTCAGCATAATGACACAGCTCAGAACTAATTTCCAAACGGTCTCTCATCACTCACAGAGCCTACACTGTCATCTTGAGCCTGTGCAAGCAACGCTCCCAGTGACTTCAACAATGCAATGCCTTGGAAATGAATTCAGGACAGGGGGAAAAAAAAAAGGAGTCGAAGTCAAGTAGGAAAAAATCACTTTAGAAAGTATCGAGTTTCCATCATCATAGTATCTCTGCATTTCACAATCTTTTCCCAGTATGTTATTGAAATATTCTTAAAGTAGGCATTATATGAATGGTTGTCTGATGTGTCCAAGGTCATGCAAGAGAACTGGCAAACAGCAATACCACAATCTACCTCAAGAGAAAACCCCTTGTTTCTGGATAGAAGAACTTCCAGCAGAGTTGTGGTTTTTAGTGCTGGCTAGGGTGTGCTAACAGGTAGTGTTCTGCATCAAATTTTACCATTAAAATTAATCCTTAGAAGCTTGAAACAGTGTTGATATTCAGACTGATTTTCTTGTTTCTTGGGTGATTTTCCTTGTTTTGCTCCTTTAATTGAGACGTCTTTATATGACCACAACTTTTAAAGTGGGCATTCAGGGCATTCATTATTTAGCATTTTTCTTTCAACACTTTTAGATTATAGCAAAAGGAAGTTAGATGTTTAGATTTTAACAAAATATAGTAATATTTCATGACAAATTGCTGCAATTTAATTTGTCATCTTTCTGCCAGAAATGTTTCTAAACTTTATCATGGGGCTTTATCACAGTTTCTAAGCTCTATCACTTTAGCTGCTGGGAAGGGACTTTATTACAGGATGGTCACATCCCTCACTTTGTAAACAAATTGACTTTCTTCTCTGCTTCTGTTTTGTTTGGCAGAATAATTGTCTGTTACTGTCTTGCAGCAGCTCTTCTGCTTGCAAAGCCTTGTTGCGCTATTTAAATAAAACTAGTGGACTGACGTTTTTGTCTATGAAAACAACTTTATTTCCTTTTAAATTGAGAGTGAACTCTCACATAGGTAAGAGTAATCAAGGAGAAGAGTTTTTATTTATTGGCATTGATTCTACAAATCACCCAATGCAGCAAACAACCCTACAGGCAATACAAAATTCAGCAATTCTCTTGAATCTTAGAGCCTGTCTTCTGATTCTTGCTGGTAGTATGAGGAAAAGAAAGACAAAACAATGAGCAGCAATCACTCTTCTTCACCCCTTTGCTCCTTTATGGCTCACCACACAATAATGTAATTTACCACAAGCAGAGAAATCCTCAGGAAACTCTTTATAGAATGGGATATGGCATTAGGCTTTTATGTTTTTTTAAAGGTATTTTTTTATGGTGGGGGGAAAAAAAAATAATTGTATTTTCCCCTTTTCCTCTGCCTCCTCACACCAAAGTAACAGGTTGGCACCAGAATCAGAGCACTAGTCTCACTTTGTAGACTGTGGGGAAAATTGTAACAGAGACAATGGAAATCCAATCTTAAACCCATTGCAGTTCAAATATTCATCTGTTGCTTCTCAGAACAGTGTTTGTACACTGGGCCAACTTCCACACAACCAAAAGTTATTTTAAATGTCTCCTTAGTCAGTGGAGAAAGGTTAAATTCATAATGTACATACATTTAAAACTGATGCTGGAATCGTATCTTCATAGAATCACAGAATCATAGAATAACAGGACAGAAGGGACCTCAAGGATCATCTGATCCAATCTTTCTTGACAAAAGAATTGTTCAGACAAGATGGCCCAGCACCCTGTCCACTCAAATCCTAAAGTGCCCAAAGTTGAGGAATCCACCACTTCCACTGGATTATTATTTTCATTGTGAAAAACTTTCCTTTTTTCTCTAATGAGAATGTACCTGGGAGTTACTTGCACCCATTATCCCTTGTCTTTTCCATGTGACTTCTTTTAAAAAGAGATTCTCTCTCTTTCTTGCTGCTCTTCAAATACTGGAACGATAACTATTTCCTCCAGACAGAGCAAAATAAAAGTATTTCTGAAACATGATACTAAAAATAGATAAATATTTATTGGCCAGACTGGTGCAATATAAAAGGTATCTCTTCCACTAAAATGTGAAACTGTAATGTCAGGAAAAACTTCCCCAAATAGTAATACTATAAGTGAAATGGAATTTCCAGTAACTGGAGTTCCGTGTGTCACCAAAGAGATAGTAGAAGGCCAGGCTGGATGGGGCTCTGAGCAACCTGATCTAGTGGGAGGTGTCCCTGCCTATGGCAGGGGTGTTGGAGCTACATGATCTTTAAGGTTCCTTCTAACTCTAACAATTCTATCATTCTATGCTTGTAGAACCATACAAATGGACCAGTTGATGTTTGCAATAGGAATGAAAAGAAAGGCATAGAATTTCAGACAAGCATTTATTTTAGGCAGTAGCACTGAAAAGCTGCATTATGGTGGTATGTGTTTTGGCCTTTGACCATGAGGCAAACAATATATTAGCCATTCATTTGCTATCCTAATTTTGACAAATTGTGTGTGAGTTCTTAGTGACAAGACATATTCAGGATATTTGGTATCACACCGGATTCTGTCAGGCTGGATTGGCAAAAAAGTAGGCATTTCAACACTCACTTTGGAAAGCAGCACTTCAAGAGAAGTCTCCTAGATACTTCTGCACAGGAGATATTCTGGATAATGTGGTAAGAAATGTAGGCATATTTTTTTAGAACCTGGTAGTAAAGTGATGAGAGTAACTAAAAATTAATGCCATTATCAGAAGAGTAGGGAGCACAGCCTAAAACTGAAGCAGAACTAAATGGGAGCCACTGAAGCAAAGGAGATTAAACCTGGTGACAGATCTCATTTGGATAGGTGAAAGTGCCAACGGTATATAAAGACATCTGCTATGAAGAAATATAGAGTGTATCAGAACTGGTGAACTTTTTATTTAGCTGTAGACCTAAGTTTCTGTAAGAGCAGCATTAGCAAAAACAGAAGTAACATGTATCAAAGAAGGGAAATAACATGAAGCAGAGATTTTTATTATTTATCTTTTTGTGTGCACGGACCAGAGAAGAGTATTATAGAAAGAATTATTTATTGTTTCTGCTGAATGTCAGCGGAGTAGTCAGTAGATAATGGTTGTACTAACCACAACTGAAAACAGAGCCTGAACACTTACAAAGCCTTTTGGACAAGCTTTTGCCTTTGCCACTGTTTTAATGCCCAGTCAAGTTTTCTTGTTGTGAACATGCAGTTAGAAAAAAGCAAACACCCAAACCAAACAGCAAACCTTGCCACAATTTTTCTTCACCTGTGCTATTTCGAGGAAGACAAGGTTGACAGAAAGACTGGATGGAACAGAGATTGGTTTTCCCATATCATTTAGCTGACTTCAGATATTAACTAGAAGAACTGGTGAGGGAAAAAAAGTAAGTTTTAAAGCAATAAATCTTCTTCTAAAAAATATAATGTCAGAAATGTTGTCACAAGACTTTTTTCTCTTTCTTATGAGAGGTTTTTGAAATGAGAAGAGTTGACTTTGAAGAGTTGGCTGGTCATGAAAGAGTAGGAAACAACACATTTTAAAATAGTCTGAAGACCAGAAAAAGATTAATGACCAAGGTTCTAAGGAAAAGATGAGAAAGAAAATTTACTTTCTGGACAAGAATGCCCATGAGAAATATCTAGATTTGTTTGTGCAAAGTCCCAGAGTCACAAAGAACTTGAATCATCATTTATGATGTGTCTTGCAAAATCTAGTAGCAGCTGAAAACAGGGTTACAGCAAGATAAGCACAGTCATCAGAAGATGTTACGGCTCTGTTTAAGAGAGTAAGAAGAAATATTAATCTTCATTATGGTGGAAGACCCAAAGAAAAATGCAGAAGAACTGCATTTGGGAAGGAATAACACCTTGCACCCATCCAGGCTGGAGCTGAGGGGCAGCTCTGTGCAAAACGTAGAAGACTGAGCCAGGCTTTTCACAACGGGGCATAATATATGGACAGGAAACAACAAAGTTTATATTTTATATAAGGAAAAATTCTTTCATTCTTCTGCAATTTTTTTTTTTTTCTTTTTCATGACCATCTTGCAGTGGAGCAGATTCCCCAGAGAGGCAGTCTTTTTGTCTTTGTGGGTTTTCAATATAAAGCCCAGAGTGATCTGCCAACCTGAATTATCCTATGATTGCATGATTCTGTGACTCTGGAATATCTTAATGCATAAGAATTAATGCTAGCTTTTATATTTTTCTTTCTCTATTGAGATAAAATATAGGATTAATGCAAAGACAGTCCTTTCACCCATCCTTGTGTGTGCTCAGCTGTGGTACAGAAAGCAGGTAGTTTCTGAAACGTTTTGGTAAACAAAGCTTATTCTATGTATGGTTTCCTTTAGGGGGAACAATCTATACCAACGCGTTGGAGGAGACTGCTCAGGTAGTTTAACTCACCATAGTCTGCTTGAAATTGGCAAAACTCTGGATAGCAGTGCTTGATCCCAATAGTTTTGCCAGCATTAAATCAGGAAATCCTCTGCCATGCTCTGCATGGCATGATAAACACAGAACATGAGAAGACAATGTAATGAATGATTGTCTGGCAAAGCTTAGCAAAGACATTATGTCATTATTACACTCACTATATTCTAAAATCAGAGTTCCTTTCTCCCATAGCAGCAATACATGTTTGGATGGGGCCTTGAGCAACCTGATTTAGTGGGAGGTGTCCCTGCCCACACAGGGAGGTTAGAACTAGGTGATCTTTAAGGTCTCTTCTAACCCAAATTGTTCTATGATTCTGTGATTCTATGATTCTACATCTGAATTAGATAAGGAAAAATACAGACTTTTCTGATACAGCCTTCAGATTTAGCAGCCTAGCTTTTTACCTCTCCTCTTTCCTCTGTTAACAGAGGTACAACTGGACATCCTGCTGGACAGTTTGTTATGCTGGAGACATGAGGTTTGCATCAGCTGCAATCCCTGGCCAAAAATGAGGGCAGGGAAGGTAACAGGAAAGCAGAAACACAAGGCTTAGCAGTGGAGGAAAAGAAACAACAGCTAAGGAAAAAGGAAGGAGAGGGAAAGAAGGTCAAAAGGAAATTGTGGCACATGAAAAAATAGGGAAAATGAGCTAAAAAAAGAGAAGGGAGAATGATACAGTGAACAACAGGGCTATGTGTCCCCAGATACACAGTAAGTTGCAGAATCCTGAGTGGTTTCACAGAGCTTACAATGTTGCACACGTGCAGAAAATGAGCAAGGCAGAGGGTATTTCTGCTCTGCATAATTACTGCTTTAACCCTGGAGCAGTGTTCTATAAAGGAGAAAATTTAAAAATGCTCAAGCAAGCATTTTAGGCAACTTTCTGTAAGACACATTTCGAAGCAGTGCCGCTAACCTGAGGGCAAGCTAAGTACTGCCAGAGCAAAGTTTGCTTGTGATTCACTGCTGACTTAAATCTGGTAAAGTAGCATCCTGCAGGCAGTCTAAAATATTACCAGCCACAAACATGGGTTAAATTAATCTGGTTCAGCTAAAATGTAGTGCATGAAATAAGATCCAGTCTAGTCACTGTATAAAAATATATTACAAACTTTTATGGCTTAAAATTACTGGACCTGAGTATAACTCAAATGAGGAATCTCTGAGAGATTTTCCATGCCCTGAGAAAAATGACAGGAGTGTGACACTTGGGCTTTAGCTGTATTCTTCCTCCCGTTAGTTTTAAAATGCAAAGATCTTAACTCTTGGTTATTGCTTTCTGACTGACAGTGAAGAAGATGGGTGAGGTGGCCCTTCTCCTCCTCTGGCATTATTGACATTAATGCGTTGAGAGTGGCCAGAAGAGAGAGAGTGTCTCAAGTCCTGCCGAACAGCCATGGTCCATGTTGTGTTGCAAAGTGCTATGGGCAGCTCTGGCCAAAAGTTCTGACATGTGGCATGGCCACCTGGTGAGCAAATAGGCCCCTGGGGGCCAGAGCATGGCCAGGTCACACCTTGGTTGCACACAGATTTCAAGCCTGGACAGAAAACCTTGGGGATCCAAACATATTTTTTTCCTTCATAGCAGAAGGCAGTTCTCATCCTCACACCCTCCAAAAACCCTTTTAAGGAGAAAAATCCAGTCTCCACAAGCCAGAGGACTGATTTTTGCTTTCCTATCACCTCTCCTGGATTGTTCAGGCTGCAGCCCTTAGTTCTAGGACGGCAGGAAACCACTGCTTTAATTCTGATATTAGGAAACCACGGGAGTAGAAGGAGGAAAAATAACAGGTGTTTATTCTTCCAGAGAGAGTAAGAGGCAAAAGAGGGTTTAAATCCCCAACTTCTAATGGAGATATTATGTAATGATGTATCAGAGGGGGTTGGCACAAAATGCAGAAAAACAATTTCACATAAAAATTGAACTTCAGAACACCAAGGAGAAAGCAACAGGCTATGAGAAAGGAGGGACTGAAACAAAAACCAGTTGTTCCATGAACTCCAGTTTTACAGTGCTCCAAAATGCACTGAGCTGTACCGGGTGGCACATCATCAAAACCGGGAATAACATAAAACTGCCCATGCTTAAAGCATGACATGAGGAAATTTTGCAATTATGGAATACTGAATATATTCCAAGAAACAAAATGTCAGGCAGCTCATCTCCACCTACTTCCCGTGCTCAGAATATAAATGGAAAAGGGCACATCAACAGAAACTGTGGTTGGATACTTTGTTGCTAAAGGCTTTTTAAGCAACTGAAGATTAATCATCCTTCTAATCAGAAGAAGATTGAGGACTAAGGACTTATCACTAAACAACTTACTTGGGTAAATTACTCAAAGCACCTAATTAAATTGATATACTGGCTTACCAGGATGTAAACTTTGAAGTCTGAAACTCTGTAAACAGCACAAAGGTGCTTACCCATTATTCACGGTTCATTTATCTATTGGTAGAATGGATAACAGTAACTTTTTGAGAGCACCATAAAAATTACTTTAAAAAGAGAAGTAGCCACATAAAGACCCTTTTCCTTCTCTCTCCATGTCATAAATTGCCAGATAAAACACAGGGATTTTTATTAGATATGAAACAGTAAACTAACAGCAATTTTTACAGCATTATATGTCTTCTAAAAAACATGCCTTGAGCTCTTTGAAGCTTTGTAATACAGTTATTATTGCTTAAGAAATAATTGCTTCTGTTTCAAAGCCTGCTCAGCTTGATAAAAAAACAAAACAAAACAAAACAAAACAACAAAAAAACAACAAACACATTAGTAGAACATGATTAAGATGCTAGATCTGAGTTCACCTCATGTAACTTTATTCTCTTCAATGATCTGTCGTAAAGCCTAACAGTGATGGCTTTCTTTGCTGCTAATGGAGAGTTGCTGGTTCCAGATTACTCTTAGCACTACTGAATGGGACTTAGGGAGTTAGGATCCTATCTCAGGCCTTCCAGGATATCTTGGGGTTCTTTCTCGGGTCTGCTCAAGTCTCGGCTTGCTGCTCAAATGGACACCAGTGAGGAGTGGTGTTCCCCAATGGTTGCTACTTGGACTGGAGTTGTTTAACATCTTTTTCAGCAACATGGACAGTGGGACTGAGTACACCCTCAACAAGGTTGCTCACAATACCAATTTCTGTGGTGTGGTCAACATGTTGGAGGGAAGGGAGACCATCCAGAGGGACCTTAATGGGCTTGAGACCCAGGCCAAGCTCATGAAGTTCAATAAGACCAAAGCACAGTGTACTGCACATGGGTTGGGAAAATCCCAAGCAAAACTATAGGTTGGGCAGAGAATGGATTGAAAAGAGACCTGAAGAGTTCAGTCCTGGAACCTCCAACAAAGGAAGGACATGGAGCTATTGGAGTGGATCCAGAGGAGGGCCACAAAGGTGATCAGAGGGCTGGAGCAGCTCTGTTATGAAGACAGGCTGAGACAATTGGGATTGTTCTGCCTGAAGGAGAGAAAGCTCTGGGGAGACCTCATAGCAGCCTTCCATAGCAGTACCTGGAGGGGCTGCAGGAAAGCTGAACATTTGACAAGGGCATATAATGATAGGACAAGGGATGATGTCTTTAAATTGCAGGAGGATAGATTTAGGTTAGACATTAGGAGGTAATTATTTAGTGTGGGGGTGGTTAGACACTGGAACAAGTTGCCCAGGGAAATTGTGGATGGCCCATTGCTGGAGATATTCAGGGCCAGTTTGTGTGGGGCTCTGAGCAGCCTGATCTAGTGGGTGGTGTCCCTGCCCATGGTAGGGGGCTTGGAGCTATATGATCTTTAAGGTCCCTTCTAACCCAAACAATTCTATGATTCTGTGATTTTTTCAGTGAGCAAGTAAATTCTGGTGGGAATTGGGTGTCCCTTCTAGGCATTCCAAGCAGGGAATCTTAGGTCAGATTATGAGAGTAACACTTCCCTTATTTCTGGAGGCCAAACTCCTGGTCAGAATATTATAAATATTATTTTGCTTTGAAGTTGAATACAAGCATACTGACATAGTTCAACCAAACCAAGTAGATAAGTATTTTGGAACACTCTAATGGCAAAGACACACACTTAGAAACATTTTACATAACTATTTAACTCATTTGTGTACCAACAGGGCAAGGCAAGATGATTGTAGGTGCCAGTAGGAGACAGTCAAATGATGATAGTTTGCCAGACAAAGGACAAGGAAAACTCACACAATTTCTATCAGAACATCTTGCTGAACACAGGAAAGCTGGCTGGCGAAACCTAAAAAGAAAATCAGCACTGTTAGGAGCAGATCAAGCAGTGAGACTGCTGCTTTTGGGAGGGTGACAATGGCAAAAATGTTAGGAAGTAAAAGAAGATGGGTCTGACTCAATTCTGACTTCTCTCTTCAGTCAGCTCTGAAGTCAAATCTCAGCTCTCAAGATCAGCAACAGCCAGAGCCATCAGTGCTGTGTGTCTGTGGTATTGTGCTCTCATCTCTAATTTAGGATGTAGGTACTAAAGAGCAATAGTTTTGTATGGTGTTAATGATTATCAATGTTTAAGACTTAACCATTAGCATCTGCACAGTTAATGAATGAATTAATTCAGTAAAGATCCTGTTTAAACTGGACTGATGTATCAGTCTTCTAAACACTCCCACCATGGTGACCTTTGATTCCCTAATGGATATATATTTACAGACACTGCAACACTCTCTTTCCTAAGCTTTCCCTACCCTGTCTCTAACCCTGGCCAGCAGCAGGGCATTTCCCAGAGGAAAATCTTGCTGTACTTTCTGTGTCTGAGTGTATAAACCAAACAAAACTGGCAGGGCTCCATTACCTTTTGCTGCCACCCCGTGCAGCCAAGGATACAATAACTCTTCCTGCAAGGTACCTCTCATAGTGTTGGTGTTTTACAAATAATAAAGATTAGATGGTATTTATAAGTATGATTGTCATTCATACTTATCCAGTCAGACACAAATGAAAGAAAAATAATAGACACCAGACAAGCATAGCTGGATTGTATGAATGTAAGACATAGAATATCAGTGAAGAGAAAAAAAATCCTTGTGCCTTCAGCCTGTATGTTGGATTTAGTTTTTCACTTCTTTGCTTTCACATTTGGGGAAGAAAGAAGAGAAAAAAAAGAAAAAAAAAAGAAAGAAAAAGGAAAAAAAAAGAGACTAAATAAATAGAAAAAGAGGAGTATCTACTCCAACAGTGGGTACTTGCTGGATGTCATTTTTGGGAAAATATCTCATTGAGCAAAAGAGAAATCATAAGATTTTCCTGGCTATCGTAGATCCTGGGCTAATACTGGATGCACTACAGGAAATTGCACATCATCAATAATGTTTTACAATTAGAAGAGGAAATATATTGGAAAAAATATTTCAGAAAAAGTTTTGGGAAAATGGCTCAGTAAGTTTATTCTATTCCTAACTTGTAAAATACTGGATATACATAGAAATCATTTGGATATCTTTATTTCCATAAAGTTAACTTTTTAGTTTTGCTGTTTTAAGGAGAGGGGTCTTTAGCTACAAAAGTGAGTTCTAATGTTTTATCACCACATGAACCTCCACCGAGGTTAAATTAACCTGTAACAGGGGAGAAGTTGCTATACATATTTTATGTTTTGCTGCTATCACCTGCAAAAGGAAAAGAGCAATATTTACCTTACCTGCCTCAACAAGGGTGGAGGAAGACACATAGGCCTTTGGACAAATTAATATTTTTCCACAGAGAACAAAACTGCTATGATTTAAATTGACTCAGGGTCATTGTTTTGACAGCTTGTAGGCATGGCTTATTCCATCTCTCTGTGGGATTTTCCTTTCTCATTTCTTACTATAAAATATGAAGCATTGAAGGAAATATGTAGCATTGAAGGAAAAAGTAGAGCCTAAGAACTCAGGCAACAAAAGAGCAAGAGACCTCTCAAAGTACATTTAACTTGGGGTAGAAAAGACAAAAATAAAATGTAACAAAAAGAACTTCAGACTCTAGTCCTGTTACACTGGTACCTGTCCAGGTTGTTGATTTATTTCATTAGAAAAATGGAGTTTTCAGCAAATTCGTATTGCTCTGTTGTGACCTTGCACTTTGTTAGAGAGAATTATCATGAGGTTGCAAATCAAGCTCGAAGACCCAATTCATGACCTAACTGAAAGACAGCCAGCAAAAGTAGATGAGAATGTAGAAAACCTGAGAAAATCAGGGACAGACAACTCTTCTGGAGCTTTTCTGGGGTAGTCCTTTGAGAACAGCTGCATTACATTCCATCCAGGAAAAGAAAAGACTGTGTAAACCGACTTAATTTAGTTTAAGGTTAGCTTAGAAGAAATGGAAAATTAGGAAAGTTTCACCATAGCCCATGGAATTGTGATGAAAACTGATTTATTTTTCATGTTTTCCACTTAATGGAAGGTAATAGTTTGGTTTGTATCAGATAATAGTATGAATGAAACCCTGCCAAAGAAAACAAGATTTTCTCCAAGCTGGGAGGTAACTGCACCCGTCAGTCCACACTGCCTTTTTATAAATGAACACCAAAAAGGCAGAATGGGCTTTGTAATAATTCGTATCAATCTTCCAGGATACAAGGAAAATACATGAACAGTGTGGCTAAGAAGGAAACAAGATGTAGCTTTAAAAAAAATACTTGTAAATTACCTGCAGCAAGTTTAATTTTATAAAAGAGTTTGAGTAACTTTTGTCACATTTGAAGGTATATTGGAAAATTAAATCACCTGAGCTTCAGTGACAGTCTCTTTCATAGTCTTTCTTGAAAATTAGAACAACTAGATGCCTGTGTATATGCAGCAATGAAAAAAATGGTAAAACAATAGTCCAGTTTATCAGTTTTTTGTTTTTTCCAACATAATAACACTATAGAGTCTCTGCTCACCCAAAACCTCAGCCTGTTTATTTTTTTAATGATGAGAAAAGAAACAAAGTGGCATTCTGTTGACACCATATGGTGGCTGAAAAATGGATTCCATAGTATTCTATTTGTTAGAATGTCTTCTGAGTTTCTCTGTTCATAATTTATGTTGGGGCCTCCTCTGATTGCCAAAATATTCAAATGGCTTTCTCTTCACAGGGTAGCCTGTGTGGGGGGAAGAAGGTTTTCAAAACAGCAGGACCCAAACAATCTCCTGCTGCTCAGAGGAGAAATAATTTCCAAGCTTCTGTCTTTCTGGCTGCTTTCATTCTCATAGCAATTTACAACCTGTGCAAAGAGACTGCATCCAGAAGAAATCTAAAATAATAAATAAAAAGAAAGGGGAAAAAAAAAGCTTGACTAACCAAACCCAAACCAGCTTACGTTCTTGCATGCTAATAAAAGAATTTGTGAATATTAAGAACTAATTTAAAGTTGCATTGACTCCTGGGCCCTGACATAAGTAGATAGCTTAGGCTTTCATGTCTTAATGAGAAGTGATATGCAGAAGTTATTGAACAGTACAGTTTCCAAATGATTGCCTCTGCAGCTGGTTTTCACAGAGAGATCCAGAGTGGTTATGGATGAGCTAAAATAATTAAGACATATTTCTCCTGGTGTCTACTTGGTTATTACTCACTTTTTTAAGAGGCCATAGTTAAATTTAAGTATGACTGTGTGATTTACAAACAGATCTTTCATACGATCTTAGTAGGTAGTATGAAACACCTTGTGTCAAGTAGTAGGAGATGCCTGTTGTAAGCAGCAGGGAACTTGGAATCACATGAAAAGACTGAGCCAGAGGGACACTATCCCTCCTTTCTCACTTCCCTCTTCTCCTATCTATCACAGCTTAGCCCTTGCAGCTGTTTGACCTGTTGTTTCCCTCTTGCCTCTGGGATGTTGGCAGTGGCACGTAGCATGACGAATGACCAGCTAAGTCGGGGGTGGGGGGAGGTAAGAAGAGCAGCTGCAGCTGATTTACTAGTATTTAGCAGAATAAAATTATAGGACAAGGAACCCAGTTGTTGTGGGGAACTTCTCAGGAATCCAATTAGACCTTTTTGACCCTGGGATATCCTCGTCTCAGAAGCTTATTTGTCCTCAGGAGTAAAATGGAGATATACAGAACTTCTATTATCATTCCTCAGTCAAAGGAAATATTACTCTCTTCTTGATCCTCCAGTCATCCTGGGTACACAGCTGACTTGATCCAGCTGAGGTCTGTAAAAGTAATTTAGCCAGTAGAGAATTTGGATCCCATGACATTGTAGTTTTTATAAAGAAATAGAATGGAAGCTGGATATTCTTCCAGAGCATCTGCAAAATGCTACTGGCAGCTTTGCTTATTCTGAAGATGTACTGGTTTAAAAAATGGCTTCACCCTAACAGAGATTTAATTATGTGAATACATATTTCTTCTATTAGTCTGTTTAATGACACACTCTTGGAAGTTCAGTCCATGTTTTAAACTGACACATTCTCTTCAAATACAAAAGAAAGATGTTTCCTATATGAAATGAAAGTAGAAACATTGTGACCAAATGAAGTTATTACGTTCTTACAAAAGCACTACACAGGGGGGAAGTCTGATACACCACCTGAATCTAGGCTATCAGTTAAACTTAACCCACGTGAACTCATGTGGGAAGTTCTGTTACCTGTTAAGGAGAAGATTGTGTCCCAAATATTCATGCTGGCTAATATCTTAATTAATTTTCTTTAAGGTTTCATTTCCCTTTCAGGCATATTGCCTTTCATGTTGAATCACAATTACTAGTCTTCATATCTAATTTTCTATCTAATTGCAACTGAGTTTAAGCCAAGTTTACTCTCAATGTGCAGAGAGAAACATTACTGGAAAGAAGGATCAGAAGATAATCTGAAACTACCCCAGACCTCTCGAGAAGCAGTAAGATTCAACTTCAGATTAATTTAGGCGTTCACCAGGTTGATGTCTAGACACAATCTGGTGTCTAAGCTTCCAGTATTGTTATTGGGCTTCTCAGGGCTTATTAGGCTTCTCTTAAAGCTAGAAGAGAGTCAGAGAAATTCCCACTTATTTGTGTTCAGTATAACGCTTGTGGGTATATACATAATGGTCGCAATGACCATGAACATCTTGTTTGAGAATCCCATGGGATTCTCAGACACAATTGGATACATTTTCATAGTGGTATGGAGGAACTGGTTCAATGATCCCTACAATTTTTATTCACATATTTCAGTTGCCATTTAAAACCCTGTATTAATGTGTATCTAATCTTTTGACTCTTCAGATTCTTATAAATGTTCCTTACTTCTTTTGGCTTGTCGCTTTTAATATATGGTACTTCTAAAGTCTTTCTTCTGGCCTTTCAAGTATGTACCTCCTAGATAAGTAGTTCATCCAATGTGCAAGTTCTTCCAGAGAAAGTGACCAGAAACATGACATCTGAATGAACCCATGGTTAACAAAGACAAAAAAATAATAAAAAAAAAATAATAAAAAAAAATAAATCTGAAATAGATAATTCTACTGAAGCTCAGTGCCAATGTGTGTATATGTATATGTTAGTTGAAAAGCTTGATAAAGAAACATATGAAATTATGACTTGGGCTTTGCAACAAAGATGTCCTATAACTTCCTTGAGAATCTTACTTCTTGTAGATGGGATTTATTTTCTTTTTTCAGGGCAGGACCATGTACTCCAGCTGCAAGCCTCTTCCTCCTTTGTTATTCACAGCTTTCAAGGTCATGTGGGTAAGTACTTCAGCTGCAATATTGAAAGTGCTACTTGTTTGACTGAATTGTTCCTCCCCTTTCTTCTGAAAAAAACCCACAACAGTATTTTTAGATATTAATGGACTAAGAAATGTAAGTGTTCTTGATTAGGGATTATAGACATGAGAATGGTAATACCCATGCAGCCTAATGATCCATTCTGATCTCAATATATTGATAAAAGACCTTCAGGACTGAATTTACAAGCTGCATATGATAATGTTTTTGTTATAATTTCAAAATAGCTAAAGACTGAAGTAATGAAGGGAGGAAGTGTCTGTTCCTAACTACTAGTTTTACTACCAAGCTGTGAAGCACTGACAGGGAACCAAGAAGATACTGATATTTATTGTTTATTAAACAATAAATGTTTATTAAAACATTGATTTATGCTTGTACAGTGCTT
>NW_009954102.1:3970588-4032338 GCF_000747805.2 Chaetura pelagica | reverse complement strand
TTTGTCCGTTTGGCTCAGAGGATTTCATAGGCTGCATCTCCCTTGAGTTGCAGATGTGTGCAGCACCAGGCCCTAATTTCCCCATCCCTTTTTAATCTCCATTTTTTATCTGTGTTGAGCTAATTGTGGCATCTGCCTCTCCAGCACAGCTCCACAGCATGTGGGAAGTTCAAAAGGGAGATGCATGTTCAGGCTTTGCTTATAAATACAAATATGTCCACAGTTCATAGACCTGAATAGTTACTGAGTTGAGATAGTATGTAAGAAACTTCTACCCACCACACCCACACTATTTTTTCCAGTCATAATAGCTTTATATTAAATTATTCACTATCAGGGTGGTGAGGAACTGTAATGGGTTGCCCAGGGAGGTTGTTGATGCCCCTTTCCTGAAGGCTTTTAATATCAAGATGGATGAGGTTTTGTGCAACTTGGTTTATGGGAGGGTTCCCTGCTCATGGCAGGGGGGTTGGAACTTGAAGATCTTTAAGGTCCCTTCTAACCTTAATGATTCCATGATTCTATAATTACCTCAACTTACAAAACTCCACTAGACCATTATATCCCCAGCAGCACTATGCTAGAAAATGTGAAGCACATTTTAAGTGATGCATTTTATCCTTGCTAGTATATGTCAGCAAACAGTTTTATTCAGGGCAAATGGCAAAGCCTAAAAGAAAAGGCACTGAGAGGATTATGAGGGTATTCAACAACTAAATCCTGAGCAAAACTAAAGAGGATGTCTATTGTCAGGAGGGTCACTAGTTAAGCTTCATTATAATTAAAGTTCTGAGATTTTTTTGAAAGGGCTTGATTCTGCATTTCACAACATTATTGTAATGCCAAGGTACTTGTCTTTAATCCAGTGAAGATACAACAACGTAATGAAGAACGATTTCCAATATTATTAATTTCTCTTATCTATTTCTGTTTGCCACCTGGGAAGATTAGGAAACAAAATGATAATTAATTTATAATAAAGTTGATCCAGTATACAAAGATTTTCCTGCAATATAGTTTGTTCTGTATTTTGAAAATAATCAGTTTAAGCCATTATTAAGAACTTTAATTTGTATGTTAAAAGGACCATTACTTGTGAAATCCTGCCCCCTGACAGCAAAATAGTCATTTGCTTCAGCAGAGGCATACTCTCTGGTAGTATCTTCACTTCAAAATAGTGATTCTTCATTATTGAATCAGAAGGAGCATCTGGAACTAGACAAATCCATACAGTAAGCCCTTCACTTACAGGGAACACAAGCTAAGACCACATTCTTTTTCTCTTGGAACATAGTAAGTCATATTGACTTGAAGGATGTTTGAAGCTGGCCTAATATTTTGTACTTGCATTCCACTTCAGGACAATGCTGGACACACCATGGCATCTTCCTCCACAACATGGCACCTTCCTCCACAGCATGGCACCTTGCTCCACAGCAGAGTCTTCTCCTGGTTGGACTGATGCAACTGACATTACACCAACAACCACAGTTATTAGCAAGTGGAACTTTCATTGTTCTCTGTGTCTTTCAAGCCAGATTGAGTGCAGAAAATAGCAGATGCAGTGCAAGAGAACCTGTTAATGAAACATTTCTAACCAAATGTTTCAACTTTAAGAAATTAATTATTTGGATGAAATTCAGATACATGTCCAAGCTTTTAGGTAAGTATCCAAACCACCAAAATCATCTGCCAATCTGGCAAGCTATGATGGCTTTAAACATAAATAATCTACATTCTCAGTATTAGTAGGAGAATGCTATAGTTACTGGATTTGACAACATGTTTAATATGTTTTTCTTTGTAAAAAAGGTAAATATTATTATCTACCATTCCACAGAGACCAGAGCAGTTCCAACAATTGATCACAAACTGACGTGTTTATGAATGAAAAACATAAACTGGGTCTATCTGCTTTTATAAATGGAAGGGCAAGGATTACCTGTGTAATTTAACACTAGACTTTCTTCACTGTTGAAAGAATTACCTTATTCTTTTTCAGTCCCAATGCAAAAGCAAGGTGTTCAGTGGACACCATGCCAAAAGCCAGATGCACATAAATTTAGGACTTTTATTCAGCTGCCTAACTTCAAATTCTAAATAGACTTGATAATTTCTAGTAATCAATAGAGACACATGCAAGCAGGCAATGTTGCTCATCTGAGGTCTGCTTGAGCCAAGAGGAAAAAGGAGGCTGGAAATGATGAAAAAACGGAGGGGAAATTATTCCCATTGATCTACTGGGAATAATCCTAGCAGCTTTCTGAATGTCTGAGTGAAGCAGGACTAAGAAGAGGACTGTCACTCTAAAAGACCTGTCCCATTTGATCTCAGAGAAGATGCCAGAGTCATCCTGTTTATGACCTGAACTGTTTTATTTCAGTACTCACAGTTTTCAAGGCTTCTACCTTCAGCATCTCAGGCAAACAGTAACATTTCAGGAGGGAGAGGGGAAAGAGGGGTGTTGAATATAACCTTTGTTAATGATTTAGTTCATTGGCAATAACTCGGTGTTGATGTTTCCTTTTCCTTATCAGGTTTTCACACATTTCCTTCATTGATATTCCTGCATCATTCTCAGCTGTTTTCCTTCTATTTATTTCATAAGAAGCTCTCTAAAGTCTCCGATTTCCTTAATCACAGTTGCCGTGTTTCCTGAAACCATGGGGGTCAGAAGTCATGTTATCACCATTGCATTTTTCTTGTTTATTTATTCTACTATTGGTTAATATAAATTCATCAAAGGCAATAGTATCAAATGAGTTTACAATTGCTGAACATATGGTTTGAGGTTTGCATGTGCTATACTAAGGACAGAGGCTAGTGAGATGCTAAAACAAGAGTGATCTCCACTGTGGTACCAAAATAATTGTGCTGGAGTAGATACACATGGCTTGTGAGACTGCAGCACCTTTCTGATTGGGAATCCCAGTTTTGGGGGGCAGGAATAAGGGGAAGTGGGGAGGAGGGGCTGTTACAGCCATTTGTCTAGAAATAGAAAGAGGGGGAAAATCAGAAAAATCCACTTCTATTTTCAGATCTGTGATCCAAGCATGGGAGCTAAAGCTGATCACTCAGGTCCTAACTACATACACAAATTCCATGATTACTATGATTAGAATCACAACAGGCAAAAAATACATGCTGTGGTTTTGTTTCCAATTTGTTTATTTATTTGGCTTGTTGTTTTAAGCCAAATGTTTACAGCTACTTAACACAGGCTGTCATCTATATTTCACTTTCCTTTAGAGTCTGCTGGTCATGATGAATTTGTTTTCTACCTCAACATTCTGGTTTGAGAGCAGTATCAATATTTTCAAGAGAAAACCAGTCTTCTTAAAAGAATGTTAACTACTACAAAAATATAAAACCAGTAGATTTTGGGAAGAGAAATTCTCATGAAAGTACTTTGCAAATTTTGACCCTAATCATCAGCCTGATATTTGGATCAGGCTGCTCAAACTATATCCTCTGAATCAAAAATAAAAAAGAATTAATGTGCTACTTAAAATGTCTTTGTGAGATGCCAGATATTTTGACCATGTGGTAACAAATGGTAAAACTGGGGAATAAACCATAACTCATTATATGGCCAAATTGTCATGTTACTGAGTAGCTTTAGAAAGCTCCTTCTTCGTGATGTATTTAAGCTCTAGACTAAACACAGTTTTATTCCTTTTAATCACCATGCAATGTCTGGCATTGATTGTCAGTATAAAGATTTGTCAGGCCTCAGGCCAAGCTTGCCTATCAGTCAGCACAAATTCTGCTGAAGACATCAGTCAGGAAACAGTAACTTCTTAAGACAAAAATCAAACTTCACAAGGATCACAACAGATACATGAACAAAGGAAACCACCAGTTGGGTTTGTTGTGGGAAACCCACATGAATGCATATAGATCACTAACTCATTCTCCTTTTTCCTTTTATTTTTTATCCGTCTCCTTCCTACCCTCAAAATCCCATTCTTCTCCATTTTTCCTTTTCATAGGATCCTTAGAAACTCTACACACTCAAAGCATTTTTGGGTAGAAGGGGAAAGGGTAATTTTTACTGGAAGAAGTCCTATAATTTCCAATTACCATAAAATGAAGTACATTGTATGTCATGCAGTCAGACCCAAAGGAGATGATGGCAGAACACCCTGTGCCTGTGCCTGTGCATCAAGTGAGACTCTGTTAACTGCACACAGTGGATTTCTTCTGCCTGCAAGATCCTTCCTTCTCAGTGTATTCACTGTAAGTTACATGAGTTTCCCTTCAGATGCACATGGAAAGTAGTCACTGTTCCTTACTAGATCCATTCCCCTGCTTGTACACAGTAACGCCTCTCCCTACTCCTCCAGCTTCCAGACACTGATAATACCTATGTTCGTATGCAGTGTCACCACCTGTAATCTGTCTAAAACTTGGCCTGGATTAAACAAGTAAAGGGTAGATTGATTACTATACCACTACCATATTGATTTCAGCTGAAGTTTGTTGAGCTTGCTGCAGTTCAGTATCAGGTATGAAGAGTGCCTTTCAAACACTTCAGTGCTGGTATAATTGTCTTATTCCAGGAGCTGTAAAATAAAAATAAATCTCAAACATGCCTCAGCTCATGTATGAGTCAGCTTTATACCTGATGGTTTGGATGTTCACCTGAAGTTTACCAGTATTAATATTGCTTTGGGAATCTTAAGCTGCCTGGAGGTGTCAAGAGGCTCGCAGTACAGTTGTTTTCAATGTTGGGAGGAAGACTGTTTCTGCCATTTTTTTTGGCATGTCTATAATGAAATGGACAAATATTTTAAAGAAAAACGTAGGTGTGGATATTTTGACATCTCTTATAAGCATTAATTTGAATTAAATTTCAGCACTAGATGAATTCCTGTTTCTTTTACTGCGCCTATGGGGAAAGAAACGTGGGCAGGATGGAGAAAGTGGATTTAAGGAGCAATATTTGGACATCTGGAGAGGGATACTTTTCTTGTTTATTTGTAGGTCAAACTCTTCATGCCTTTTGTAGCAGACATTGAAAGCACATATGTTAATTTAGCACAGATGTTTTCTGTCTGTTTTTTTAAAGGGTTTGTATTTACTAAGAAATACAACCTGAAAAGTAGACTTAAAGTCAGGTCTAATGGAAAAATGATGATTAGGAATGGCTGGAATAGTGGAATATCCTGAATCTAGATGGCTTGCAGCTTCCTCCACTTTCATGTTCTCATTTCACATGTAAACTACTTGTTGTACTTGTTTGTTCTCCACATGTTATGGCCTAGCATGACTTTTGAAATAAAATTCCAAAAGAAAAAAATCTGGAACAATTCAGGGAAATAATTATAATATTATGGACTGAATTTGGGCTTTTTTCTCTTTTATTTTGCATATGGACTAGGACTATTAAAGTGAATTCAGATATACAGCATCTCAAAGCATTCTACATTCAAGAAACGGAAACATTTCCAGATGATCACCTCTCTTTAGACTTCTGCACTTACATTACAAAAAATAATGGTGTGTGATCAGCAGCACAAGGTCCATCTGGAGGACAGTGAGTCACTAGTGGTCTACGCAGGTGTTGATATTGTGGCCAGTCCTGTCTAACCTGTTCATTAACAAGCTGGTTGATGGCACCCAGTGCAGTCTCAGCAAGTTTGCAGATGATACAAAACTGAGGGGAATGGCTCAGTAAATAAGATGGGGGACCATGACATTCCCAGGTTGGAGAAATGGCCAATACTCCTCATGTTCAGTGAAGGGAAATGACAAGTCCTGCACCCAGGGAGGAAGAATGCCACACACCCATACAGACTGGGGCCAACCAGCTGGAAGAGAAGAAGAAGAGAAGAAGCTCTGAAGAGAAGAACCAAGGGGATCCTGCTGGGGCAACAAGCTGACCATGTGTCAGTGATGTGCTCTTGCAGCAAAGAAGCCCAAAAGCCTCCTGGGCTGCAGAAAACAGAGCATTACCAGCAGGTCAAGGAAGGTGATCCTTCCCCTCTAGCTAGTCCTGACAAGATCCATCTGGAGTGCTAAGTCCATTTCTGGTCACTCCAGTACAAGAGAGATGGAGGTACACTGGAGAAGTCCAGTAAAGGCCCAGGAAGATGACAAAGGTATTGGAGCATCCGACCTACAAGGAGAGGCTGAGATACCTGACACTCTTCAGCCTGGAGAAAAGAAGGCTCAAGGAGGTCTTGCCAACGCAGAAATCCTATCAGGGAGAGTAAAGAAGACAAACCCAGTCTCAGCAGTGCCCAGTATAATGACAAGGCAATGGGTACAAATTTAAATGTAAGTATTTAATGTAAAAATAATAAACCACTTTCTTTATTGGTACACTGGAACTGGTTGCCTAAAGAGATTGTTGATTCTCATCCTTTGGTCATATTCAGTACCTCACTGGACACTGTCCTGGGCAACTTACTTTGGTTTCATGTGCTATGGGTCCAAAAGATTTGAACTAGATTATGTTCAAATGAACCTTTCAACCTCAGTTATTCTGTGACTTTTTTTGGTGGGCTTTTTTTATATAATGCCTTTATACATGGCAACTTTTTCCCATTCAACTGCAAGTGATAGTGAGATGTTTAATTAAAAGATGAAATAATGACCTACTCAAAGTCTGAAGAAGCTCCTGCAGAATAAAAATATTCCAACTTATATTTCAAATTCAAAAGTGCTAAGTAGCTGGTGGTTCTATTTTTGAGATTGTGATTTTAATTGTTTTAGATGTTATGAAAAATTGTCTTTGATGATCTAGATCTGATGATTATGTTACAGTGAACAGTATTTTGGGGAATAATTATGCATTAGTTTTTCTATCATGTACACAACTCAGGAAAATTGCTATTTGACTTCATGAAAATTTTGTTACTTTATAGAAAATATTGGTTTTCTGTTTGTTTACTTGGTTTTCCTTTTGACTTCTAAATTTAACCTTGTTTACTGATAATATTTTGTAAAGTGGTCTTTAATCGCCGCAGAATTAAGTAGCTTCTAAGCAACTCTTGAGATGCTAAAAATAACAGAAAAGTCACAGGAATGTGAAAAGTGATAAACTTAAGTGCATAGATGAAGCTGTGGGAGAAAGATGCAGATATTTGATACAGATCTTTTCCTTCTCATCTTTTCGTATTTTATAAATCATTCATCATTTTTAATGAAGTTTCTATATAAGCAGAAAATGAGTCCTAGGGAACTTTGATTTCATAAATGTCTTTGCAGGACTGAAATTGACTTGGTCAAACTATCTCTATGTATTAATGCTGCTTAAATTTTATGTACACATTCTAAAGAGAAGCATTAAAATGTTTCTGGCTTCAAAATGTAGATGTTTTTTAGGGACTGAAGAGATCCCAACAGTAACAGATTTTGTGGTATTTAGAATTGTTTAGGCAGTATAAAGCAACCCAAAAAGAGTAAGTAAAAATTTGGACCATGCTTAAATTCCTTGTTCTTATTTTAATGGAAAAAATATTTACAAAAGTGTTAAATTAGCAAGTCTTGTCCTGAAAGATAAGTGCTCACATCTCAGATTCATCAGTCTCCAAGGTTTATGAAGGCTGTCAGCTGGGGAGTCAGATCTCAGGCTTAGTTCCCCTTCATGTACTAGGAAAGATGTAAGCTTTCCAACAAACCCAGCACTAACCATAGATGATTGATAAAAGATTTTTCCTTTTGTTGCTGTTCATGTGGTGTCTGTAGTGAACTAAGGTTTTTTCCCTCCTCTGTCTAAGTCAGACTCATCTGTAACAAGTGCAGTTCTAGAGGTCCACTTGTACTGTCCATGACAACTCATTGCTGTACTTGTGTGGTGGGTCTATCCCTGCTTTCTGACTCCAAATTTGGCATTCTCACACTTTTCCCAAGCCTTCAAGGTGCTAAGAAAAACTGTGTTTTTGCCCAGATGTGCACTTTTAAAACTGTAGTGGCTTCCATGACAGAATAGAAATTCAAATTCCACAGCAATGGACAGATATAAAATAGGAGTGAATTTACATTAAACTCTTCACCTGTGGACTGAAGGCTAAATATTTTGTATTTTTATTCTGAGCAGAGCACTTTACCTCCCATGTTAAATGACTTAAAACTGAAAACCAGGAAGATTATCTCCTCAGCATCAAAGCTGAGACATTTTTTCATTACTGTTATTAGTTTAGTAATGTTCTCATCTTTAAAATCCTTGTCAGGCTTCTCCTATGACTTAAGGGATTAACAAAGAACTTTGTAATGGATTGTCTTTTTGAGAATACAACACAGAAGAAAACTCCTGACAAAATACCATTGTTTTCAGCATGTAAAGCTCTGTAGAAGGCTCTGTATCCATACTTGTGTGAATGTGAACATTTGTATTGTAATGATTTTGGTACAAGGAAACTTTTTTGTTTTGCTCTGCTTATGCAGTGCTTAGCACAATATGAAGCTTGTCTATGACTATGGGCTTGGGACAAGGTGTTACTACCTGAATAACTAATAATAATAATAAAAGATACAATTAGAAATGCTAATGGGATATCAGTAACTGAAGAACATGTCACGGTCTTAAAACAGAGCCCAAGGTAACAGTTATAATCTTTGTTGTATTTTTCTTTTAATAAAACCATTCTCATATTTTAAGTCGAGTCTGATTTGGATATTGTGTTGAGGGTTGTTGGGTTTTATTTGTTTGTTTGTTCCCTTATATTTAGGATAATAATCTTGTTTCCCACTTGGATAAAAATAGGAAAAGATAACAGTAGGAAGAGAACATCTGAATTTAATCAAGATAAATATCCATACAAGTCAGGGACTTACATGTCATACACATCCAGGTGTCCAAATACTAGTTTGTTTTCTCCCAGCTGCATCAGCTGAACTAAAAAAAAGGGTTAGTTGCCTTACATCTGACGAGGGAAGGATCTTCCTAATGATACAGCATTAGATGTCTTTATTAAGATCCTAAGTAAGATCACTGAAACATTATAACAAAAAGTTATACTAACTTAATAGAAGAAATAGCAGATCAGTGACAGAAAAACACAGTACCCAGATCCTTGGTTAACATCTTGACAGTGAGGCAATTAATCAAGCAAGATGGGCAAAGATATGTGACAGTGCCCTTTTCAAACAGGACTGGAAATGCAAATATAATTACTGTGTATAAATGGTGACAAAAGGTAATTAAAGGTACCTTTCTCTGCACTGCCAGTAAATTTGGGTCTAAGTGGTTTATGTCTTCCTCCTTAGTTATTTTGTTATTATTATTAAAAGATGAAAGTTTTTTTTTTAAAAAAATATAAATCCAAATATGTACAAGATAATATATGCACATAAAAGAGAGTACAGCTCATACAGGTTTCTTTGCTTGACAAAATTAATCAGAACTAGAGTCCATTGTCTGTCCCTGAGACCACACACATGCTGCTACAATCTTTTTCTTTCCAAAACAGGATGCTTACATCCAAACTGCCTACTGAGGCTGGTCCCTGGGTTGTGCTCACCTCTGAGCTATGGCCAAGCACTGCTGAGAAGCAGTTTTGGCTAACAAACTATGTGACCAGTTGAAGAATTAAACAACAAAGACAGTCAAGCTCCTGTGTACAAGGCTGAAACCTGACATCTTTAATCATTCTTTTGTAAACGTATGTGCTGCATCTGGCTGGGGTGGAGTTCACTTTCTTCATGGCATCCCATATGGTGTTGTGTGTTGAGTTTGTGACTTAAACAGTGTTGATAACACACCACTATCTTGCCTGTTGCTGTGCAGTGTTTTAACAGTGTTATAGTTATCTTCCCCCCAGCAGGTAGGCTGTATTTAAAGTCAGGAGAAGACACAGCTGGGACGAGTGACCCAAACTGGCCAGAGGCATATTGCATGCCATATGACATCATTCTTCATAATAAAAACTGAGGGAAAAGATCAAGAAGGGGAGGGTTTGGGGGTCATGGCACTTGTCTTCCCCAGGAATCATTGCATATGCTGAGGTCCTGCTTTCCAGCAAACAGCTGGACATCTAGTTACTGATTGGAAGAAGTGACTGAACTACTTAATTTGCCTGCCTTCATGCTCAGCTCTGCTTCACTTACTAAACTGCCTTTATCTTGACCCAGGAGTTTTTTGCTCTTCCCCACACAGATGGGGGAGGGGGGTAAGTGAGCAGCTGGCTGGGGACTTAGACACTGTCCAGCCTCAGGCTACCACATCTGATATTCTCAAGACCTGGTCTCCTATCCTGCCTCAGATGCCTGCTTCCTTAAGAGAGCAAAATTCCAACGTGTTCCTCTTATTTATAGAAATAGAGATATAAACAACACTGTATGACTTGGAGGACCAGTCACAGAGCTTGGTCATTCAGTCACTGAGGGAGTTGCAATGATATGACCATCACCAGGGTGATTGCAACAAGATGAAAATATTATGGAAGGGACATCCCCAGCAGAATAATGAGGCATATGGAAAGATAATACAGATGCAGATCCCTCTTCCTTCTGTTTCTGCAGGTTGCTGTAGTCCCAGTTTTGACCCACTAATTGCTTTTATATAGCTCACATAGCCAAATTTCTGAACACAATCAAATTCAGACAATTCACATCCACTGTGAATAAAAAGAACAGAACTATGAATAACAAAGATGGAAATAAATGTATTCTCTCCAGTGTGTCAGAACAAAACAAAGAAACAACAAACCACAACCAAAACCCAGCAAGTGGAATAAAATTCAGAGCTTTGCCTAACTCATGGCTGATCCTCTATCTAATAAATGTAGCTCTTTGGGCCTTTTTCCTGGTCCTTTGAAGCTGGAAAATAAAGCCTTTCTTTCCAAGATGTTTTTGGTGAGCCCTGAAGAGAAAATGGATATTCAAGTGCTAATTTGAATTTATCACTAGATGTGAATTCACTGAGTTTTATAGGACAGTGTAAAACCAACCTTATAATACCCCACCAAGTAGCTTTGGACACATTTCTATGCACAATCCCAGATCTGCCTGTGCTGAGCACAGATGTGCAGTGTTTAAAGCTGGCCTGACCAAAACCCATGACTATCAATCAAAGAGTTTCAGTTGTCCACAGCAAGATTTGATTAAGGCACCTCTACTGAGAGGTTTCCTGGAGTATGGATGCCAATGAACCAAATGGATGAAAATAGGAAAATGCTGTTGGGTAAGGAAAATGGTGATGGTGATTTATAATGTGAATTTTCATTAAAAACCAAATGTGAATCTGAAGTGTGCTGCAGGTTTGTTTGGGGCAGAAAATCTGTCAAGCTGAAAGCTATTTATTTAAGTTTATCTCCCTCTAACTGATTTTGGGACCTTTGCAATGTTGCTAAATAAGTGAAGCTATTCACAAAGTGAACCTTGACACCTGTAGCAAAGTTACAAAGAGAAGAGATGCTTCAGAATTCAATTTACTTTGTATTAACTTGAGATCTGATACTCATCATCTCCTTTAACTGCTTGTTTTATCTAAACTGCTAGAGTCACATGAACGGGAAAGAAAATTAAGAGATTTAAAATTTGTTGCTCTAAGCAAAATGACTTCCTTATCTAATCTGCTAAGAGGCTGGATGAGTTTCCCTGTTTTAATAACCACTGTGTTGCAAACTTCCCTTCCATTAAAAAAAATTAACATAAATTGTCTGGAGACTTTATCTTACTATAATCAAGAAAGTTTTTTCAATGCCATCCTAAAACATAAACCTAATAGTAGACTGACAAACTTTCACTGGTGACATTTCCTAGCACAGTAGAATTTTAATGATGCACTTAAGATTTTAGAATAAAAAAAAACAAAAAATCAAAACACATTTACAAAGACCAGAAAGATGCAGACATCTCAATGCCTGTAGCTGATGTGAACTTGAGTGTGATTAGACTAGGACATAGGCAAGAGTCTTTTAAAAAGACAGTCTACAAGAAGTATTGTTGATTTGAAAGGTGGCATTTGGCTCCTAGGTGGGCATAATATGAAGTACTAAGATATAAAATCAAGGTGTTTAGTGCTTTGGTGCTTCGTATTATGATTTCACATGTAGCAGTTTTAATCCAAAGCAATGCAATTTGACTTTGGTGCTTAGTCTAGAGTCCCTGAGATTTAAAACTTGGTGGTTGCTCCTGCTGAGATTTAATCAGTTGCAGTTTTTAATATTAACAACAGTCTATCATTCACGGAAGAGAACTCGTAAGAAAGATGATTAAGGGTAGGGAGGTCATATCCTTCGAAGGAGGGGGAAACATATATCTCATAAACGTTTGAGCTGATTATTTTGTTGGTACTGTATTACTTTTGGCCTGGATGTGTGACTGAGGAGGGCAAAGAAGCTTCAGGAAGGATTAAAAAGAAGGTCACGGCTTTATTTACCATACATATTCATTTACTTAAAACACCACCAAGCATGAGCAATGTTCTTTGTGAATACAGGGGATCTCTGCTATCAGGAGTTGTCTAATTAAGCAGACTTTTTTTGGCAAACAGTTTGATAACTGCCTTTTCCTCCTAGTGTCATATCTTTCAATGTGGTTCATGGCCCTGATAAGAGCATTAGGATATTTTGTCTCTGAGAGGTGGTCATATCTCTAAGAGTATGGACTTCTAGTGAAAGGGAATGTCATTGAAGATGTGATGGAGGAATAGTCTTTTTTTTTTTTTTTTTTTTTTTTCAAAGTGGATCTGCAGAGAAGGTGGAGAACTGGCATTAGTCCCAGCCAATATCCTTCTGGAAAGAAATCTCTTTTGACCTCTACTGCTTTAGTCAGTGCCTTAGAACAGTCGCTGCCTTCAGTTCAACCTGATCAACAGGGTGTGAATGGGTGGCAGATTAGTAGTTTCTCAGGTGGCTCCAAGAACCATATGCGTTTAGGGTATTTTTTTCTGTTGTATTAGTAACTGTAGCAGTCAGTATCTCGTGGAGGAACCGGTTCTTGTGTCCCTCTCAGTAGCCACTTGGCAAGTAGACATAATTCCTTCAGTCTTAGCTTATTTATCTTTTTAGGCTAAAACTTGCAGGGTCACAACATGTTCCTTAGTGTCTGCAACAGGTACATTTTCTTTCACTGAGGCCTTCCAATTTTGTTGCTGAATAATTTAGTAGTATTAAATAAAAATAAATACAACCTTTTTTTAGAAGGAATGTGTTTTCCCATGAGACCTGATAAAGAATATTACATTTTGTAAAGGTATCTTTTTACCTTTCATATCTAATATCCATTCCCTGACTCCCCTAAGAGACACGCAACGTTGCTGAGGCCCAGACAGTGATCACAGAGTGATTCTTGTAATGGCAGTCCTGGCTGTGATTTCTGGTCACACAAAGGCTAGATTATACATCTGTGACAGTTCAAAGGTGTTTGAAAATGAGAATAAAATGAAGTTGTGCCCACCAAATGGTCCATTATATTGCCATGAAATGTTAAATGGCTTCTGTGAAACTGAGAAATAGGCCTCTGTTGATTTTTAGGAATGAAAAGTACTGCATAATGATAAGATAATGTGTTATTTGGGGAAAGCATATATTGCAGCCACAGTATGGAAAATTAAAAGATTCAAAACTCATTAGTTCATTTTAACATTTTAACACAGAGATATATATTGTTATAACATTAATTATATCTATGTTATGTATATAGTATATGTATACACGTTATAACCTACACGTATAGATATAACATTGATTTTAACATGTAAAACCACAGATCTATATTGATAATTTCACCCATATATATAGCTATTAATTCCACATCTTTTGTGAGTCACCAATTAACTACATTTGTAAGCTAAACCACAAAATGAAGGCTGCAAAATTCACTCATGTAAGATATAAAAGGATGCATCATGTAGTTGTTTTCCTCCAGGATAGTATCTTTAAAGTCTTTGCCAACTATTGTGAGAAAACTTCAACAATAGGCACATTGATTCAGACATGAAACAATGTGTAATGTACACACCAGAGTAGAATGTAAAGCAGTCATTTAAAGATGCATCTTGATATAGTTTAAAGGAAAACACCTTCACAAATTGAGTATCTCTGTTCAGTAAGTGTCTGGAATTGATTCAAATTTGCTTTGAAAGTTAAATAAAAACTGTCAGAGGTATTCCTGAAGCAGTGACTACAGAGTAATTTTAATGTTTGCTGGAGACACTTGAAGGTAAGAGAAAGAGTTCAACACCATTCAGGTTCAGGGGTTAATGAGGCAAAATATAAAGGTTGCAACCATCCTGAACCTGTGCTGTCTTTCACTTCCAGCTTCAGTATGACTGAACTAATAATGGGAGGGGAGGGTGGGGGGATAGTTTGGTGAGCTTTTATTTGTTTGTTTGGTGCTTTTTTTGATTATTGTTTTTTTCCTCTTGGGAGGTTTAGTGTTAAAATTCTGCCTCATGTTCATCAAATCCCAGCTCACTAATGCAGATCTTGGCATCCAAAATTCTACTACACAGCTTCCTATTGCATTTGGTCAAGTTGTAGTTTAGTTGTAAAACATCACCAGGGAAGTATTAAAGCTTTCAGGCTACCACCTCACAAAACAAATAGTGTCCAAAGGCAACTCCTAGAGGGAGCCACATTGTTTATATGTCTATGTCAATATGTTTTCCACTAATGGGCTTTTATCCTGATCAGCCAGAGAAGAGAACAGCAGGAGGCTGTCGGTGCATTTTTGTGTTCACATGAATGTTGTTTGTTATTTCTACCTGTGTTATCTGTGTGGCTGGCCAGGTTTATATCTTTTTATATACATATGTTGTTTACTTCTGTCTGTGTGCCTATGGGGAGTGGCTGTTCAGCCTTGCTAGTGGCTGAACGTTGAGCTGAAGCAGCCTCATCTCTATTGGGTTGCCAAATTCAGCCATTCCTACAAAACCAAACATTAATTCAGGGTGGAAGGGAGAGCAGAAGGTCTTTAGCCCAAATTCCTGCTCAAAGTAGGGTCAGCTATGAGAGCGAATCTTGTTGACCCAGACTTTCCAAAGTCAGGTCTTGAAAATTTCTCTGGGTAGCTTGTTCCAAAGCCTGACTGTCCTCATGATGAAAAGAAAAAATTCACTATAGCAAGTCAGAGCTGTGTTCCTCCCTTCCTCTCTACTGCTTTTGGCTGGAATAGACTTAATTTTCTTCACAATAGCTGGTATGGTGATATGTTTAGGGTTTGTGCTGAAAACAGTGTTGATAACACACTGTTGTTTTCGCTATTTCTGAGCAGTTCTTATAAGGAGTCAAGATCTTTTCTGCTTCTCACACCACCTTGTCAGTGAGTAGGCTGCAGGTGCACAAGAAGCTGGGAAGGGACACAGCTGGGACAGTTAAACCCAGCTGACCAAAGAGATATCACAAACCCTATGATGATGTGCTCAGCAATGAAATCTGGGGGGAGGAGAAAGAGTAGACATTCATAGTTACAGTGTTTGTCTTCCCAAGTAGATGTTATTAATGATGGAGCCCTGCTTTCCTGGACATGGCTGAACACTTGTTCCCCAACAGGAAGTAGTGAATCACTTCCTTATTTTGCTTTGCTTTCATGCACAACATTTGCTTTGTCTTTTTCTCAACCAAGGAGTTTCCTAACTTTTACCTTTCCGATTCTCTCCCCCATCCTTGGGAATGGCTGAGCTTCTGGCAAGGGTTAAACCACAGCACTTCCCCCTGAAAAAGCTAAATATTTTTAGAGGAATCCAGTTTCCTTCCAACATTAGAATAGCTTGAGAAGCTGATTGCTCTGACAGGGTCTACCACTTGGCTAGACTAAGGATATCTAGCTAGCAAATGATGTTTCATATACAGTTTGTGGTTTAGTGGATTAAGCCACAACAGCCAATACTTCAGGGCTGCAATGAGCATTCAGAACTCTTTGGAATATTAATAGTTTCTCTCTTGCTTTACAGCTTATACACACATTCACTGCCTTGGCAGATTCAACATGAATTCTTGCTGGCAAAAGTGTTTTATCTGCTTATAGATTCAGACTGAGAAGCCTTCCATTTGCCTTTGAGGTTTGGGGCGCATGAATGGAACGATCATAAAATTGTATTTGCTAACTGCTGAAAAAAAAACACATGAAAAAACTCCATTAAATGTTTTCAATTAGAGCTCTGGACATGTTATACCTATTATTTTCCAGTGATCCACTTTAGTAAGCAAAAATAATAGAGGCCATTAATACAACTTGAAAGTAAACTCTCCATCAGCAATTCCTAAAATGCCTGGTCTGAAGAAATTATATTTGTAAGATGAATGATGTACTATTACTAGAAATTGTTATTTCAGGTTTCCCAAGCTAGAAGGCAACTTAACTTTATACAATAATAGTTGACTTTGAATTAATTCTTTTCCAGAGCTTTTTTCAAGTAACCTAACAATTTACTTCAGTGTTGATCCCATGATATTCATATTACTCCATCTATTCTTCATTATTGACAAATGGAAATATAAAATTACATTAGTGATTCAAGTATGTCTAGATTTAGAACAACTTCAGAAGTCTAATTTCTAGCTAAAAAAACTGAACATGGAAGTTTTGATGATTGACAAACAATCCAGCAGTTTAAAGGAATGAGAGCCTTTTCCAAGGAAGAGTAGAGGGTACAGGGAAAAAAAATGTGCTTGAAAGTCTGGTGGTTTTAGGTTGTTTTGACATTTTATCTCTGTACTTTATTTTATGAACGTTTTGATCACTATCTGAGTGTGAAGCCTTTGTTGTCCGAAAAACTTGTCACTTAACTATAGGCATTACAGATGAAATAAGCCTATTAGATCATCTCATCCCTTTCTTTGTCAGTGCAAGATGATTTTCTTTGGTAAATTATCCAGTGCAGGCCTAGACAGAAAACAACTCAATTAAAAAAAATAACAACCCTAAACAAAATCTAAACCAAATCAAACCTGCAACCCCCTCTCCCTACAGAGATCTCATTTGTTTCATTTCTCATTTGTTTTCATTCTAAGTTGAAAGACCATTTAAAACTCATGAAAGGACAAAACAGATAGAAAAAGACCAATAGAAAACACATTCCACCAATGTGAAAACTCATTGGGAATTTGGAAAAAACTGAATTTCTTTTTCTTACACTGAGGGGATTTGAATGCACATTTCCCATCTCTTGGCAAAGCAAGAAGGTTGTTAACAACTCTGAAGAACCATGTCTCCCTTAAAGGCTCTTCTAGATTTCAAAAGAATGTACAGTTTAGGACTTCTTCAAATTTATTTCTGGTTTAATTTTACCAACATTAATGTGTAGTACATCTTATTTCATCTTGCTTATACATTAAGACCACCTTAAATAATTCCTCTCTCTCCTTGAAGTTTATAGCCTTTAAATATATGCAGATAGTTGAGATGTCCCTTCCCCCTTCCAGGCCTTGCTTAGCAAGTTATACATATTTATTTCTTTTAATCTTGCACTGTAAGTCAATCCTTTCAGCCCTTTAATAATTTATGTTGCTTTTCCTTGAATTTCCTCCAATCTGTCAAGATTTTTTCTAATATTGTTAGGCCTTGCATACTTCATTCTAGACATAAACTCAAATGTTGACAAGAGGAGAGATAGAAAGAAGGGAATGTCAGTAACTTATGTTTGCTTCTTCCTTTATTTTACATATTTGAAGTTTGGGGCTTTTTTCAGAATACTCAGAACAAATCTTGTTATTTCTCTACTCACAGTGACTGTACAGACTATATCTGGGTACTTATGGAAATACAAAAAATATTTCATGTCTTGTCCTCCATGAATGATCACCTGACATCAAAAGACTGATAAACTAATCAAAGCTGCAAACACAACTCAGATATCTGACAGCTGCAGGATCTCCAAACATAGAAATCTCCTCTCCAAGTTGGTGGTCCTACAAGCATTCAATGAAGTCCTCAAGTGAATATGGCTCAGTAGTTTCCAGTCTTGAAAGGTGATATGCTACACAGCAATCTGAGATGTACCAAACTTAACCAAATGAAACATTCTCTACAGCAGCTGTGCCTTAGACTACACAAGGAATTTAAGATGGTGCTTAATTTCACAAGACACTGTTGCAGGTCCATGTCAACAATGACTATGTTGGAGAGGACATCCTCACATCTACACCACTAGCCAGAGGTTAGGCAGGCTTACCAAGTGAGGTGGGTTTCAACACATGATCAAGCTCTTCACCAGACAAAAGCTATTTAGAGCTCACCAAGCTGCTGGAGCAGTGTGGGATTTGTTTCTTGTGAGTGATCATATTACCATCTGGAGAGATGCCACTGGAGGACTCTAATCCATTCTCAGGTGACGTGACACAGGGACCGTTGAAGAAATATTGCAGAATATTGAGTACTGAGACCAACCAAAGACCTAGTGATTGGGCTCTAAATGAGAGTGCTGGTTCAGACTGCCAGTGCAAACATTACCTCAGTGCTCAACTATAATTAGAAATCAAAGTTATGCAGGGGGAATGAACAGCAGGAAATGACAATTTATTCCCACTTCCAGTGTCTTAATATATGTCCTTGTTCATAAGAGTCCTTTAGTGATATTTGTTATTACATTAAGTGAATTGTGTGAGAAAAGAGACTTACCATGTCTAAATACATCATCTGCTTGCCTATTTAGCATCTCTCAGTTACCTCCCTAACTCTCAGTCTCAACTGCAGGAGACTCACAACAACAAGATGAACATTGTCTCTCTGCTAAATTGAGATTCAAATACATGTGTCTCAGGTGCTTTGGGGAAAAAAAAACAACAAACAACAACAACAAAAAAAACCCAAAAACCAACAAGAAATAACCCATCATAAAGCTCTATTTCGGTTATTTAAATAAAAGTTTGGTTTAAGATTTACCTTTCCATTTGAAACATTTATGGACATAAATTAGCTGCTATTTCAAACTATAATGAACATTTCTATTGGAGAACCTTAATTTTGATAATTCTTGCAAGTAAATCTTGATTTTTTTAAAAAAGAATCTTTGTTAAAGTAATTATTTCCACTCAAACTATTACAATTACAGAATTCTTCTCCTCAAAATACTGTATAATTAGGCTTTGTCCATAGTATTTGGCAGTAACGTAAGGATATCCTTGATGACACCAGTAAAAATACGTTACATACCCTTAAATGCCAAAAAGGAATGACCTATTGCCAGGAGAGAGTCTCTTGCAATAATCAGCTTTCGGAATTTGCTTTTTCTTTTCTACTCTATGAAATCTTCTATGTACTCTTAGTGCAGTTTCCTTTGGTGAAATATTTATTATTCTCATTTTGCAGTCTCAAGGTTTCTCTTCTTGGTTGTTTGATTTGTGTTTGTATATTTAACTAATGATTTGATGTTAGTGTTCTATTTCCCAGAGTTCAGTAATTGTTTTATTTTTCAGCAGTTTGTGGCATATGACCATGAGGTGATATTTTCTTTATTTGCTCTCTGTCCTTTCATTTATTATGTTTTCTTATAACAAGCTGCTGTATCCCAATACTTTACCTCTCTGTTTTTCAAATAGATTCAAAATATGCCTCCAAAATGCAACTATCCATTTTATACAGTGACACCACTCTTCATTTAGTGCAATCACATTTTAGTATATTACTGCCACATCATTCTCCTTTGGCACTTCAATAGATCTACAGTGTATACAGTACAGAAAGGACACAAACATGCCTGATATTGATAGCAGTGATGCTCCACCAGTCCATCCCATCCATATCCCAGTTTCCTCCTTGAAGTTATATCTAGCCTTGTGCTTTTTTACTCTGAAAATGTTCATTTATGCATTTAATCTATTCCTCTAGCAAATGTACTGACTGGAGAAATTTGTCATTTATGCATTAAAATCTCTTCTTAAACAATGTATCATACTTATAGAACACTTTACATTTTGGAGGATTTTACAGATATTAACTAATTAATCAAAGATAGCTACATAGAATAGAAAATAAAGTTTTAGTATCTCAGTTTTAAGGAGACAAAACTGAACAGAGAGATTTAGGTGACTTGCTCAAGGCAACATAGAAAATTAGTGGCAGATTCAGAATAATGATTCTCCCTAACTCTCAGTCTCAACTGCAGGAGACTCACAACAACAAGATGAACATTGTCTCTCTGCTAAATTGAGATTCAAATACATGTGTCTCAGGTGCTTTGGGGAAAAAAAAACAACAAACAACAACAACAAAAAAAACCCAAAAACCAACAAGAAATAACCCATCATAAAGCTCTATTTCGGTTATTTAAATAAAAGTTTGGTTTAAGATTTACCTTTCCATTTGAAACATTTATGGACATAAATTAGCTGCTATTTCAAACTATAATGAACATTTCTATTGGAGAACCTTAATTTTGATAATTCTTGCAAGTAAATCTTGATTTTTTTAAAAAAGAATCTTTGTTAAAGTAATTATTTCCACTCAAACTATTACAATTACAGAATTCTTCTCCTCAAAATACTGTATAATTAGGCTTTGTCCATAGTATTTGGCAGTAACGTAAGGATATCCTTGATGACACCAGTAAAAATACGTTACATACCCTTAAATGCCAAAAAGGAATGACCTATTGCCAGGAGAGAGTCTCTTGCAATAATCAGCTTTCGGAATTTGCTTTTTCTTTTCTACTCTATGAAATCTTCTATGTACTCTTAGTGCAGTTTCCTTTGGTGAAATATTTATTATTCTCATTTTGCAGTCTCAAGGTTTCTCTTCTTGGTTGTTTGATTTGTGTTTGTATATTTAACTAATGATTTGATGTTAGTGTTCTATTTCCCAGAGTTCAGTAATTGTTTTATTTTTCAGCAGTTTGTGGCATATGACCATGAGGTGATATTTTCTTTATTTGCTCTCTGTCCTTTCATTTATTATGTTTTCTTATAACAAGCTGCTGTATCCCAATACTTTACCTCTCTGTTTTTCAAATAGATTCAAAATATGCCTCCAAAATGCAACTATCCATTTTATACAGTGACACCACTCTTCATTTAGTGCAATCACATTTTAGTATATTACTGCCACATCATTCTCCTTTGGCACTTCAATAGATCTACAGTGTATACAGTACAGAAAGGACACAAACATGCCTGATATTGATAGCAGTGATGCTCCACCAGTCCATCCCATCCATATCCCAGTTTCCTCCTTGAAGTTATATCTAGCCTTGTGCTTTTTTACTCTGAAAATGTTCATTTATGCATTTAATCTATTCCTCTAGCAAATGTACTGACTGGAGAAATTTGTCATTTATGCATTAAAATCTCTTCTTAAACAATGTATCATACTTATAGAACACTTTACATTTTGGAGGATTTTACAGATATTAACTAATTAATCAAAGATAGCTACATAGAATAGAAAATAAAGTTTTAGTATCTCAGTTTTAAGGAGACAAAACTGAACAGAGAGATTTAGGTGACTTGCTCAAGGCAACATAGAAAATTAGTGGCAGATTCAGAATAATGATTCAATATTTCATGAGCAACACTTCAGTGTTCAAATATTTGAGTAACATTTCTTCATTGCATTTCAATCTTAACACCTACAAAAGCTTTCTCACAATTCATCACATGGCCCTGAAACACACACAATGATTTTGCTACTTGTCAAATTATTTTAGCATCAATATTGATAATACAGCATTTGCAAGGGAGGAAAATATATCAGGATGCTCATATCAGCAACCCATAAGAAAGATAGTAAGTCCCCTATCTCAGAAACTGTAGCCCCCTTGCTGATTCCTCTTTCTACCAGTTATCACGGCAGAAGAAGACAAGAAAACCTTGTCTTGCTCCAGTGTCTTTTCTTTAGCAGGAGCCAGTTGAGAAACTTAGGAAAATTCATTAGAGACTATCCTCAGAAAAGTTTCATTCTGTCAAGATTCATTGATCTCTCAAGAGTGAGGATTATAACTGCTCTCAAAGCACTTTTATTTTTTAGGATCAATTATAATAGCTCTGGCTCCTCTTCTTATCAATAAAAACAAGTGATTACTTTTCTAAGATCTAGTCTACATTTAAAACAGTTCTCAGGGAGGACTGTAAGCATCCTAAATCAAGGTTGAAATGGGAAAAAACCCCAACATAGCCTAAGGAAAAAAAATCTCGTTTGAACTTGTTTACTTGTTCAACTGAAGAAGGAGACACTTGGATAAAATTGCTTTCTTGATGGTGCACACTGCTTATCTACTACTGAGCTTAAATACTACATTGACATCAATGTGCATTAATGTAATGGTAGACTGAAGTGGGACACATATCATGGACATCTCCTCCTTGCAGAGTAGAGCTGTGTACTTGAGGGAAATTCTTACTACTGAGATAAATTCACAGTCCTCATCAAGTCACTTGAACTTAAGAGTGTAATCATTGGCGACAGCAGAGTTGAGTACAGTTGAACCAAAGGAAGGTGAATATGAGTAGGGCTAGAGAACTTGCTGGTTCACAACTGAATGCTGAATAATCAGATAAGGCCCTACCAATGTTAGATGCCTCCTCAGGTGTTTGAATATATTCTAGCTTTTAATGGCAGTTATAGGTCATTACATTATGACAATACAATGAATCTTTTTATTACAATTTGTTTAATCTTGGGCTTTGACCTTTACCACCAGCTTGGGTTGGGTGATTATGCTAAGCAAAGGTCCAGCTGTGACAACTTTGGAAGAGAGAAGATTCTCCTGCCTTAACAAATCTTTGACTCCTTCAATCAAGACAGCTCACAGATCCCTTTGAATCACTGAATCCTTTCTTAACATAAGAAGTTTTAATCAGAGCTTTGTCTTATGTGCCTTAGTTTCCTCACTTGTACTATCAGCATCACGTATTATCTTTTTAACACTGTCATATAATATTATGACTGGTAGGTTAAAGATTAAGTTCATTAAACCAAGAGATAACAGAGTTACTGCAGTGAGTAACTGCCTGAAGTAACAATAAAACTCCATGTCTTTCAGTCACAATATTGATATATATGTATGCACACTTAAATGTCTTAAGTACCCTTCAATCCTGATTTATGGCAATGGATTTCAAAACTGTATCTGTAGAGCTAACATTCTAAATTGGAGATGAAATCAAAAGCTGAGGAAGACAGGAAGAGAAAAAGCATCATCCTCTTTTGAAGCAAAGAGCTTCATGAATTATCAGATTGTATCATCACAGGTGCATAATAATTTCCACTGAATTCAGCTGCAGACACTGAGAAGGCATTAAATGCACACATGAACTCAAAAGTGTGTTTTTTGCCAGATTGCAGTAGTATTCTCCTGTGCTGAAGCAGACAATGAAGCATGCAGTCAATCAAAAAACCACACACACATCAAAAAAACCCAACCAACCAAAAAAAACCCAAACAAAAAAACCCCAAGAGACTACTCAGAAATGTATATTACTTATAGTACCTGCAGTCAGGTTAATTTTTTATAATTACTGCAAATAATGAAATCAGTACCTGATACCTAATGCCTGATACCAGATATTGAAACTCTGATTCTGACTTCCACAATGACCTTTCCTTATTCTTGTTTGCCTCAGAACATTTTGTTTCTACATTACCAGTTACAGATATCTCATGAGAAAACAGGTGGTACTGGTAGGAACCCTTTGGTAAAAGAGTATTTGCAGAAAAAAGATTAGGAAGTAGTAAAATTCCCAGGGGAGCTTCCGAATTAGCTTAATAAATTCAGAAAATTAATTTAATGAGACCTAGCTGATGAAAAGCTCGGTAGCAATAAAGGCCCATTATATCTTGGAAAGCTTTCTCAAGTCATAGAACCAGTAAAACACAAGGCTGAAAAAGAATTCAAGGGATCATCCAGGGAAAAGAAGAACCCAAAGCAAGATAAATTATTGCTGGTTTTTGGGGGTTATTATGGTTTTTTTGTGGGTTTTGATTTTTATTGTTTTTGGTTGGGTTTTGTTTGGGTTTTTTTGTTAGTTTTTTGTTGCCCAAGTTATTTCTTTAATTTTAACATGTAATTTTTGACTGATTTTACCTGAAACACACTCAGAGTTCCTCTCAGCTTTTTACATCTGTGTACTTGCTAAGCAGGCTCACTGTTTATTATGCTCCAGCTTGTTAATTCTGATACTGAACACTACAGCATTTAAGATAGATCCTTGAGAAACTTGGTCAAGACTGAGGTTAATTTCATATTGCCTAACTTATTCCATTTGTCCCACGTGGCCTCTGACAGAGGGCAAGACCCTAGAATCAGACCTGCTTGCTGAGGACTAGACTCCTCCTCGAGCTGACTTTACAAGTCTGTTTCCCAGCACGGGGATGTGGATGGATGCACTCACCAGCTGCTTTCATTTGCTGATCAGAGTTCTCCACTCTGCCACAGGGCTTTCCTGTTTAATCAACTTCACATTTCCCAGGGGTAATGAACATAAAGCAAGTGTATCTTTAATAAATAAATAAATCAATAAAAATGAGTAGACTATCATACCTTTTTTTTTTCCACATGGATGCTCTTTCCACCAAGGTGTTGGATGCTCTGTGGACATCCCAGATGTTCCCATTGGACTGCCTTTTTCTGCAGAGTGTAGCCTGTGTATTTTTTATGAGAGCACAAGATATACTTGGCAATTGCATCTAATTTCTTTAAACTGAGGATGCAATTGTCTTTCAAATTAATCCACTCAACAGCATAGCTTCAAAAAAAATATCAATAAATAAATATCTGTCTGGCTTTAACCTCTGAGCACCTCCTGTACATCCAGTCACCGTTTCTGTCAGGGTCTGGTGAAATTAAGACAAAAATCAATCAGATATTCCCTTCATCATTGTAAAATACACATACAGTGGGACACAAAGGATGATACTTTTAATTCTGGTGTAAATGTTTATTTTTAGGAGAAGAAGACATTCCTGGGACTGAATTTTTATTCTGCCTTCAGGAAGGAGTTCACTATTTTACAGGTATGTTTTACTTGACAAAGATAGAGACAGTTATGTCTGGCCAAAAGTAGAGTCCTAAATTTTGGGTTTGGTATGTTTTATTTTCTTATTTATTGAATATAAGGATCTGTTTACCTAACATGGTGTCCAGGCTGATTTATTGATTGTACAAATGGAAATATTAACTTGGGATTAAATAGGAAGAAGATATTTATTGATTCTCAAATGTATGAGGTATCTAATTTTTTAATAAAAAATATAAAATAATTTTTAGTTTAATGCTGTAGATTTCTCAAAGTCAAAATGTTTTGCAAAAACAGGAATTTCTGCTGTCAAATAATGGTATCAAAATTATGTAGAAAAATAAAGCAGAATAATATTTTTTCTTTAGACTGAATTTGAATATCTAGGGCTATTTTTAAATCTAATAATAGATAAAAAACATGCAGATAACATGAAGAAAACAACGTGATTACTTTGTCAGCATATTTCAAACTTGTCCATGGAAACTTCCTCATGAAATGTCCTTCATAACAATCCAGTTGCTAACCCTTCTGTGAATTTACAGTGAGTATGAAGGCTGTGGTTTGGTCTCTGTATTGGAAAGACATTCATTTGACAGATGGACCACTCAGTGGATAAGGAACTAGCTGGATGGTAGCACTCAGAGTAGTGGTCTACATCTCAATGGGCTTGAGGTGGGCCCATGCCAACCTTGTGAAGCTCAATAGAAAAGAACTGAAGAATGTCACTGTTCTGTTGTACCAATTCTGGCATATTTTTGTTGTGATTTTTATTAAGATTATTTTTTTTTTTAAATTTTGTAAAAGGAAACAGTAGGTTTATAAAAAATATTCTGGCAGTTTCAACAGATGAGGTAAAGTGTCTTATTCTGAATGACCGATAAAGAAAAAGCTCTAGTTTAGCTAGGCATGGTCAAGGGTCTTGAGGAAATATTAATAAGAAAGCAGGTTGTAATGGCATGGTTTTAGCATGATTCCAGTTGCTTACATCTAGCTCAATGAAAATAATATTGAAATTATGCTTTTTGAATGACATAATCACACACTTACGTATCAAAATAATGCTCACAGAACACCATTTGCTTCAGGTTGATGGGTGAAAGGGCAAGTCTGCAGTCCTTAGTGGCATGCAGCTAATAACACACTTTCAAGAAGGATTTGGATTACAGTCAGTAAAGAAACCAAATTGCTTCAAACACAAAGGGTGATTTCAAGGGAATTCATTAGCAAGTCAACAGAGTAAGATCTTTTTCCCCTAAGGTCAAGAATCCTGAAGATAGTGAGTGATGCAAGAATACTTTAAGTAGCATGAAATATGACACTTAAAAGAAAACAGAGTGGGGTATTCCTGCCCTTTTGAATAAGCTACAGCCACTTTTGCTGGGGTTTTCTTTGTTGTTGTTTGTTTACCTGTTTGCTTGCTTAAATAGGAGCTGCAGACTGTAACTGTAAAAAAAATAATTAAAAAATCCACTTTCATTAAAGTATCTTAATTATAGTTTCCTTTTAAAAGCCATTGATAATTAATTGAACCACTTTTACCACTTATTAAGACTGGTGATCCACATGATAAATTCATATTAAAAAGCTCACAACTTTAGACTAGGTAACCACTGAAAATTAATCATCCACAGAGTGCTGAACTGAGCAACTCTTTGAATCTCTAAAAAAGATCACCAGCGTGTTAGACTTACTTTAATTATGTTATATATTACTGTATAATTTATATGTATTAAATTAAATCAACCATCTTTTAGGCTTTTAAAAAAGTGAAAACATATTCATCAGATTAAAAAGTAATAAAAAATGAAATGAACCAAATCTGGAATTTACCACCCTACTAAAGAGAGCAATTAGGATTTTAGACTTTCAAGAACAATGAGTTTAACTGGTCTCATCTCCTTTTATTTTTACAGTCAGTTGGATGAGCTTGCCCTATTTTAATTCTTAGATCAAATACTCATGTCAGTCACAGTGATAATAACTCATGTATAACTGTGGTTTATTTAAGGTGCTCCTGTTTTGCACACATAAAAGTGGCAGCTGAGCCAACTATGATAATCTTTTCACACAGAATCAGAACATGTACCTTATACCATAAGGTCCACACATAAAAACTGTCAATCCAACTTTGGATTTTTAGGAAGCAAACAATTTTTGCTTTGGCCAAGTTATAATAAAATTTTCTGCATGATTTTAGCTTTACTTTTAGAAATAGAAAGTTGAGCTGCCAAATACTAAAATATGAAAGTTAATCTAAATGTAATCGCTAAGCAGGAACTACCTGTCTCAGAGAATGCCTGAACAAATTGGACTAATGTATTTTGGACTATTTTATTTCTACCTTTCTGTTGATACTATTTTTTTAATATTTGTCTTGTGGCTAAGCTATTTGTAGACTGATTCTTCATCTCAAAATATCTAACTATCTTCTTAGTTTTGCTTCTGGATTTGTGGAATTTCCTAGCCCCTAGTTATTGGAATGAGGAATTCTTTTCTTTTAAACAAAGTCAATACAACTGGACTTCTCATAATTGTGTCTTACACTAATCCTTCTCTATGAGAAGAGCTTCTATTCTAGACTGCTGCCTTCAAAAATGGAAAAAAAAAACAGGAGCAATTGAGACTCCTGAATGCAAAATCTGTGGCAGAGCTGACAGACCACTTGTTGGCCCCTGTTTCTGAAACTACATCTGAGAAAAGGCATTCCTCTGTGCCCAGTCCTCTCAGGAGTAGAGTTCATCAACACTGACATCAGTGAATATTTCATGAGCATTAAACATTTTATATTTGACACCTGTACTGAACTAAACCTCCCTGAACCACAGAATGACCCCCCTCCCCTCCACTTAAACATAAAAGCCAGTGGAATTAGAGTGTAATCTTATTAATATCTCCTTGTCATGGCATCCATACTGGTGAATACTGTCTGACTTGTTTCCCCACTCGTCATGAAATGGATTCAAGTAACATTCCTGCATTAATGCAACAAGTGATTCGTGATGGGTGTAGGCAAGGGAACGTTTATTCCTTACAGAATTTATCTGAAAACACTGCTGACAGGATAGTTCCTCATACACTTAAAACAGCCCCTGGCTAAACAACTTTGCTGTCTTAAGAGATCACACATATATTTCATGGGTTGGAAGTTGTACTTTTAATCTTGAGAGCTCATGTTGTTTTCACCTAAATTTGTCATGTGAGTTTGAAACATAACAATCTGTGTCACCTTGGGATGTTCGTATTGGGATGTTTTATTGAAATGCTCTTCTGACAGGGAAAAGATGAAGTATTATCTTAGATTCATAGCTTTTCAAGTTAGGAGGAATTCTACAATCAGCTAATATGTCTTTCTGTGTATAACACAGGACCTGCATAACATGAGGAGTTATAATTTGGGCAGGCTGCATTATCTGGTATTAGTTTAAACTAGGCAGTGATATGATCCTCCTGTAGCCAGACATTTTGCTGGAAAAGCTATAAATATATATTGTTCAGAACTGAGACTGACAATATTAATTCATTTTTATAGCTGATGGTGAAATAAGGTTGCTGTCTTCTCAATCGATAATGTAACACTTGAATGACCTAATAATTATAAAATGTTGGAGTGAATCTGATATTTAGGTTACTTGGAGGGTTTGCTAATAGCCATTATAATTTTTATCTTTTTACATGTTTTATGATTTTTCTACTAATATAGATTTGTAATAAAATATGTGAAGCAAGAAATCTGTATTTTTTACAAGTTTCAGTGCAGAATCAAGAATTTGGAACCTGACAAATCTCTGAAGCAGATGACTGAGATAAGAGAGCAGTCTTTGATTCATTTGGGACACACAGAACTGTCCAAAATGGCATTTCTAGTATTATGTAGATTGCATGTTAAGGACAGGTATTTTGTATTGGCCACTTTTTAAAAAAAGGAACAGAAACTGCAGACTACTCTGGGTATTTGTTATCTCAGGATCTAGATCTTAACAAAATCCTTGGATATTTTAACCCAACAATGAGAATAAGATTAATCTGACTTCTCTTTGATAAATAAAATCTAAATCTATGTTATAAACTAGTTATTCTATTATAAACAGATTTCATTAAATTAAAGTGCTAGCTCCCCCTTTTAGTCAAGTGAAAGCTACTGGTACTCACAGATGCTGATTAATTCCAACCTTAGGTAAGTATCTATGAGAAATGCAATTTAAAGACTTTAGGAAAGGCTTATGTTTCTGCCTTGAGAGACTTTCCTTATGGGATCTGTGAGACTGAAGAACTTTCAATTGTCCCTTTGTACTTGGTACTGGTGAGGCTGCATCTTGAATACTATGTTCAGTTTTGGGCCCCTCACTAGAGAAGGATACTGAGGTGATGGAGCATGTGCAAAGAAGGTCAACAAAGCTGGTGAATGGTGTAGAGAGCAAGTCTTCTGAGGAGTGGCTAAGGGAACTGGAGTTGCTCAGTCTGGAGAATGGAAGCTGAGGGGAGACTATCCCTCCCTAAGACTACCTGAAATGAGGTTGTAGTGACATGGGTGTCTGTCTCTTCTCCCAAATAACAAGCAACAACATAAGAGGAAATGGCTTCAGGTTGTGCCAGGGAAGGTTTATATTGAATATTAGGAAAAAAACTTTCACTGAAAGTGTTGTCAAGCACTGACACAGGCTGCTCAGGGAAGTAGCCAAGTTACCTTCCCTGGTGGTGTTCAAAAGACATGAAGAAGTTGAGCTTAGAGACATGTTTTTGCACTGGACTCGGCAGTTTTAGATTAAGGGCTGGATTAAATGATTTTAAGGGTCTTTTCCAACCTAAATTATTCTATGATTACATGGCTCTTTGATTCTATAACTTATTTCAAATGAATGACTAATTTTCCTACTCTGAAATGTATTAACTTATTGTACATATTATTTTCTATGTTTAACCCTGCTTCCATTTTGTTGCTCTTTTTTCTCATCTATGTTTGTTTTTACTTCTTTCTGCCTGATACCAGCTGTGAATCAGCTGTGTTTTATTACTCTGCTTTTTCAAGTCTGTTTTGTCTTCTTAGTGAGTCTATGGTATATATTATAATGGTATTATTATGATAATATTATAGTACTTATACTTTGTCATTCTATTTGTTCCCTGTTTGTGCATATTTTGCCTTTCTGTGTATCTTCTCTGTATTTGTTTTGAATATTATTACACAACCCCACTATTTGGCATTCTTAAAGCTGAGTTTTGAAGTGATAGAGACTTCGTATCATGATCATGATGTATCAAATATCCCAAGATAATCTCATTATTGCAAGTATTAGATTTGTGTATATTTAAGCATTGTGTTAGAACTGGCATCTCAGTGGTATCAAAGCTTTCCTTTCAGAGATTTCATGATATGTTTTTGTCTGAATTTTTACTATTCTATTCTTACTCATCATCCTGTTTTATATTTGCCTTTGATAGGTCAATCTGCATAGACCCAGAATACTTATAATTTTCCTTTATAGTTTTCCCATATATTTTGAGAACCTAGTCTTTATCTGCATTAGCAAGATATTTGTAATTTCATACTATTTGCAGATTCTGATACCATTTACTGTATATTTTCTGTTCACTTCTCTGCTCATTATTCCAATAAGTCTATAAAGATAACAATAGTCCAAGTGGCAAGAAAAATAAAACCTCTTTATTTTCACAGATTGCTAATACTCAGAAAGTTGTAGTAAAGCTTTGATAGATCCTACAAATCCTTTCACTTTCTTCTTAACAACTCAGTCACTGGAAAGAATGCCCATGACCACAGTGTAGACAATATATGTTTCCCCCAGTTATTCCAGACCCATTTTATAATCAGCAGAGAGAAATAGGAATTTCTAAGTAGCAATTTGTCTTGATCTTGTTCAGAAAAATGAAAGTGGCTACGAATTATAATCTAGCAGTATCCAGTTCTCTCCCCAAGCTGCAAAGACAGTTTAGGGAACTAATTTGGTGTCCTGAGGTTTGCACTAAAGACAGAATGTTAGGAGAGATAAGTCCCATTTGCAGTAACAAAAGGCAAAACCTCAATATACAAACTTAAAATATTTGAGAGAAATGTGTTGGATATACATCACTTCATAGTTTGACAAAGGGGTTTTGTTTTGTGTTTGGGTTTTTTTTGTGGTTTTTTTTTGTTTTGATTTTGTTTTGTTTTGTTTTTTAAATGAATGTTTCCCCAGATTTTTGTAAAATTCCTAGTCTTTTGATCAAGTTATACAGGTGCATGCTCTTATACCTCTTACAGATAAGAGGCAATAATCAGGGAGGGAATGGGCTCTCAGATGTTTCCTTGTTATTTAGTTAAATGAACGCAAAGTAACATCTGGGATGGTTTTATCTAGCAATAAGGTGAGCTATCAGCACAGTGCTCCTCCCCATCTCCTAAGCAAAGGTGAAGCAGGAAAGAGATTCCATGAAACAAGATGCTGTCTCTAAAATGATGCATTTTGTTCACTACTCTTTTGGGTGTTTTAGTGGTAAAGAGCATAATTTAGCCTTCTGTGTCTTCTTAACCATTTGCAGAACTCTCAAGGTGTTTGAATTGTGCTAGCTCATACTAACAGTAGGCAACATTTAGGAAGGCTTTGCTGTTGATCTCACTAATAATCAGAGATATGTACATTTAAAACACTGAAATATAAATAACATATGCATGTACATTAACATAATTTTAATTGTGTATTGTGCTGGTGTATATGCTATAGAGTTGTACTGCAAAATGCTAGATTTAAGCCTTATGCATTGCATATTTACATTTGCTTGTTGTAAAGTGGAATATTGGGCTGATTTGGTAAGTGCAATATATATTCATATGCTTCAGGATTTAATAAATGCAATGCCAGAAGCAATAATTCTGATCATTTAGTCTGACCTGATGCCTAATGCATGCAGAGAATTTCACCGAGTTTCAATATTTTTTGGAATAAACAATACAATGAGGGTCTCCAGAAATAAAATTTATGAGGACCTGACTATTAGATAAATAATTTGGCAGATCTTTATGCTAATGCAGATATCCCAAACAAAAAAACAAACAACACCACCCACATACAACGGGTATTTGTATTACCTTCTTCATCAGCCTTTCCCTGGCCTTAGAAAGAAAAATCTCACCCTACTTACAGCTTTCTCTTCTAGAAAGAGCATTTTCTTATCACATGTGTGAGATCATGCTGCCACTTTCCCTCTAGTCCTTTACTTAAAGGTCTCAGACAAATTAAACACAAGCTACTGGTGTTTGCTTCCCTGACTAATATTTTCAGCCTATCACTTCTGTCTAACAATCAGCAGTCTTCAAGTCCTTAACCTATGCCTGTCCTGTTTGAAAGACCTCCAAAGTTCAAATACTAAGAGCCTCCCCAGTAAAATGTCTTCGTTCTTGAATATCTTAATATCTGAAATATGCTCAAGTTTATTTGCTGAAGTTTAAGACAACTACTTATCTGCCATGGTTATGGGGTAAGAGGTAAAAAATTGTTCTAGTTCTCTGGATATTTGGGGATTATTACTGTGTACCCTTAGCAGTTGCTTCTTTAGAGGTAACATCTAGGCCACATACTCTAGACCAAGCAACTCACATTTTTCTTTAAGTACTTAATTGTTTTTCTTCTTATTGCCACCTGAACTTGGAAGAACTCCACAAAAAAAATTTAAAAAAATCAATAAGACCTTCTTTTAGCCAGTCTAACATAATAGCTACAAAAAATTATGAACTTACTGTTAAAACCGTCTCAGCTGCCATGTAACACTGTAGAGACCTTTAGCCAGTCTAACATAATAGCTACAAAAAAAATATGAACTTACTGTTAAAATCCTCTCAGCTGCCATGTAACACTGTAGAGAACATTTATTTCCACTCACCTTGCTATCTACATATATATAGCTATCAGTCCATAGTTGTTTTATATGTAGATCATGAGCTCTCTATGACAAGAAATATCTTTACTGATGGGATTTCCCTGGAATTTACAAAGGAAACATTTATTTCTTTTTTCTGACTGGAGTCCTGAAACAGGATCATAGTCCAAATTAATAATTAAAATACATAGTTCTTTATCACTGGTGTTCCTATGTGAAGCAGATCAAAGCTGCTTCCAAAATGGGTGTAATGATATCTGTGCCTATGTTGAAGTTTGTAAAAGCTGTTAAGATACTCCTAATGGAAGGACATTGATGCCACACATCAAATTCACCAGTAGCTTTGTAAGTATATGTATAGAAAACATAAGTATTTTTGGAAGGAAGTCTGAGTTTGTTCAGCATGAGCTGTGGTTAAGTTTTGGTCCCTTAACAGCTCTGCTAGTACAAATAAATTATAATGGCAATCCATTACTTTTTACTGTCTGTTTTGAGCTGATGCACAACAATAAGAGCATGAAAAATAAGGTTGGTGTGAATTGGGCTTTTGTCTTATGTACTAATATATGAATTTCAAAAGAGGTTTTATTAATGTTCCTAAAGATACAACGAGGGCTATCCGTGTCATCTGAAAGCTATTAAAACTATAACTTGACTCATTTAGTTGTATCAGTAGAAAAATATTCCTGACTACGAGTTTGTCATGCAAAAACAATTGAATTAAAGCTGCTTCTAAAAAAAAAAACGTGAAAGGGAAGTGTCAGCATTTTGTGACATGTGATTGCTTCCTTGAAATAATAGGCATGTCAAACTGCTGTTGCCAGTGAGTCAAGCTGCAGATAAAAAACCATGCCTTGGCAGAGTGTGCTGGAGCCCTGATTCATTTCTCTGTGCATGTATATACATGTGTATATATATACTCATATATGTTAAAAACGTTTCCTACATTGTGGCATTACAAAGGAGTCTCAACAGACTCTGATTTGCTCAGCTATGCGTATTATTTAAAACTATTTGCCAAATACATTCTGCAAAATATTTTGGTCTAAAAAAATTGTTACAGGTGTGTTCTTGCAAACATCCTCTCCATGAAGTATGATTGCAATTAGATTGGTTTTGATTCTCTTAAATTTGAAAATGCTGCTCTTTCAAAAGAAGAAGAATGAAAGCTTCTTTAGCATTTAAAAAGAACCACAAACTTGTCTGGTGGATGCATGAATTTGTATAAAGTTGCATAATCACACCCACATGTAAACCTGGATGAATTGTTAGATTTATGAACTTTGTGTTACTCATTCTGGTCATTAAGAGGCTTCATGTATTAAAATGAGATTCAAAGTTAAGATCACCAAATCACAAAATCACTTAGGTTGGAAAAGATCTTCAAGATCATCAAGTCCAACAATTAACCCTACTCTACCAAGTCCAGCACTAAGCTGTGTCCCCAAGCGCTACATCTAGACAGCTCTTAAGCACCTCCGGGGTTGGTAACTCAACCACCTCCCTGGGAAGCCTATTCCAATGTCTGACAACCCTTTAAGTGGAAAGAGTTCTTCCTAATGTTTAGTTTAAACCTCCCTTGGCACAGCTTGAAGCCATTTCCTCTTGTTCCATCACCACTTACTTCTAAGAAGAGACCAGCACCAGCCTCTTTACAATGTCCTTTCAGGTAGTTGTAGAGGGTGATGAGGTCTCCCCTCAGCCTCCTTTTCTTCAGACTAAATAGCCCCAGTTCCCTCAGCTTCTCCTCATAATACTTGTTCTCAAGGCCCTTCACCAGCTTCGTTGCCCTTTGAACATGCTCCAGCACCTTGATGTTATTCTTGTGCCCAAAACTAGACACAGTAATTGAGGAGTGGCCTCACCAGTGCCGAGTACAGAGGGGCAATCACCTGTCTGGTCCTGCTTGCCACACTATTTCTAGTGCAGGTCAGGATGCTATTGGCCTTCTTGGCCAACTGGGCACAATACTGGCTCATGTCAATCAGAAGCCCCAGGTCCCTTTCTGCTGGGGCAGCTTCCCAGCCACTTTCCCAGGCCTGTAGAATCACGTGGAGTGGTTGTGTCTCAAGTGCAGGACCTGGCACTTGGCCTTGTTGAACATCATAAAATTGACCTCAGCCTATTGATCTAGCCTGTCCAAGTCTCTCTGTAGAGCCTTCCTGCTCTCAGGCAGATCAACACTCCCTTCCAACTTGGTGTCATCTGCAAACTTACTGAAGATGCGTTCTGTCTCCTCATCAGGATTGTTGATAAAGATGTTAAAAAGAAGTGGTCACAATACTGAGCCTTGAGGAAACCCACTGGTGACCAGCTGCCAGCTGGATTTAACTCTATTCATCACCACTCCCTGGGCCCTGTTGTCCAGCCTGTGTTTTACCCAGCAGAGCATGCACCTGTCCAAGCCATGAGCAGCCAGTTTTTTCATCAGAATGCTGTGGGAGACAGTGTCAAAGGCTTTATGGATGTCCAGATAGACAATACCCACAGCCTTTCCCTCGTCCACCTGGTGAGTCATCTTGTCATTGAAAGAGATCAGGTTCATCAAGCAGGACCTTCCTTTCATCAACCTGTGCTGACTGGTCCTGATCACCTGGTTACTCTGTCCATGGTGTGTAATGGCACTCAAGATAATCTGATTCACAATAGCTTTATTTTATCTTTACTGACCTGTAATAGAAAGGCAGAAGGGACAAATATTATAACAAGTAAAAATGGTTCTGGACTCAGTAGTAACCATATTGATTTAATTCATCTCACTGGTGTACAACTATAACGGCACAAAAAGTGTTGGAAAGTTCAGAGGCATTAATCTTCTTATCTGTGCACTGAAACTCACTCTGAAAAGATAGATGAAGGAGAGCTGATGAATGCTGCTTCATTAGAAGAATTTTAAAATGCAATTTGTCTTCATGAAAACGAGGGATTATGCATTTCCAGCTTTCTCCTGGGCCTCCTAGAAATATTTTTAAGCAATAACCTTTGATGCAGAATAGTCTTTATGGTAGGACAGTAATTATTATAGAAGAGAGGTTTTTCCTGGTCAATCTGTTTGTGAATCACAGCAGTGGAAAATCTTAGAATTGCAGATTTAAATTTCCTAAACCTGATTATGTGATATCAGAAGGAAAAATTCGCTTTAACTAACTTGGATCTATGTTCAGTAGATTATGCAGAAGATGTTCATAGTGCTTAAGGCTAATGGTGCAGGTGATGAGCTAAAACTTGATTAATCCTTGAAATCTGCAGGAAGAAAAAAGCTTTTTCCTAATAGAGTATTAGATGTTAGAATAACATTCTAATAGAATAATGGATGCTCTTGATATTGCTCACACCTTAATTCCAGGCTTCCATGTATTGCCTAAAATCTTTATGGCAACACTGTGTGAAATGTGGAAGGAAAAAAAAAAAAAAAAAAGAAGAAGCATAAAGTTGCAGATATGACATCTGGAAACAGAGACCAAAACCTGGCTAGACCTATGCATCTTGCTGGGATAATGAAGTTTCAAAAAATTCCGTTGTCTGATTGCTCGTTTCCTGTCTTATCGTGTGTAATCCTTAGACATATAAGGATCTGAAACCAAAGTCAATAAAGCCAATGGATATATTCTCATTAATGCAAATATGCATTTGACCAGAACTTACAGCAAATGTTAAGAGGAAGAGTAATACCCATGTCTGGCATGACAAAAGCTTCCTCTTCCCCCTCCCTTTCCCACACTTATTTGGCTTTTCATCTTTCTACTCAGAGACACCCTTTCCACATTACTCTGCCTGATCCCACTTACACTGCTCTATAATACAGCTGCAATGGAAGAAAAGGTTAAGAGAGAGGGCACTAATCTAGCTCCTCTACTGGAGTGGTTTTCTTCTGCCTATTTTTTTTTGTTTTTCTTCTTCTCCTTTTAAATTCTCTTTCTCCTGTGTCATGTGACAAAACATTCTTTGAGTCTTTTAGTAAAATTGTCAGTCTTTCTTCATAACAGGCTGGTTTATTCCTAAAAATCTGCACCACCTCTGCTTATAAACTTCCTTACTCATGGTAAGGATTCTTTATCCCATGTCATGCATTTTAGTCTAAAACTGTCTTCTTTAGGTTGAAGAAAGGTTATGAATTTTTTGGGGTACTCAACAGTACACTGTTACTCATGGTGCTTTCTGAGGGCATTCTGCATACATAGGATGAAGCTTGTTCCTCTAAAGCCCAAACCCCTGTTTGGCCCCGCAAGCATTCACATAAGGACATTGTCACCAGTTTGATCTAAGAGCCTCCTGAACCAGCAATCCAGCTCCCCACAGACATCTGGATGGTTCAAATTCCCTTTTAGTGTAAGGGCCAGAGAGTGAGAGGCTACTGTGAGTTGTTGAAATCTCTTGCATCCTCATTGTGAGGCTATCTTCTCCACACCCCCACCCCAATATTCACTTCATGTCACTTTGTTATTCTCCAGTTCTGGAAATGTTTTCTCAAAGGGTCCAAAATTGCAAATGGGTGACTGCATTTTACAGTTTATTTCAGTGGGCTTTGGGTCAAGCTGCTTGAGGTTCTTCGGAAGGATCTAGACTGGCTTTATTGATGGGCTGAGGCAAATTGTATGAGTTTCAACAAGGCCAAGTGCCAGGTCCTGCACCTGGGCCACTACAACCCCATGCAATGCCACAGGCCCGAGGCAGAGAGGCTGGAAGGCTGTCCAGCAGAAAGGGACCTGGAATTGATTGATAAGCTGCTGAACATGAGCCAGCAGTGTGTCCAGGTGGCCAAGAGGACCAATGGCATCCTGGCCTGCATCAGGAATAAGGTAGCCAGCAGGAGGTCCTGAATTTGGCACTGGTGAGGCCACACCTTGAGTAGTGTGTTCAGTTTTGGGCCCTTCAACACAGAAAGGACATTGAGCTACAAGAGTGTGTCCAAAGAAGGGCAATGAAGCTGATGAAGGGTTTGGAGTATGTGCCTTATGAGGACCTGCAGAGGGAGCTGGGGTTGTTTAGCCTGGAGATAAGGAAGCTGAGGGGACATCTTATTGCTGTCTACAACTCCCTTAAAAGAGGCTGTGGTGAGAGAAAAGAGGTGGAGATTAGTCTGTTCAATGAAGTTACAAGTGATAGGACAAGAGGAAATGGCCTGAAGTTTCATCATGGAAGGTTTAGATTGGATGTTAGGAAAAATTTCTTCACTGAAAGTGTTGTCTAGAACTGGAACAGGCTGCCCAGCGAAATGGCCAAGTCAACATCCGTGGAAGTATTTAAGATTTGTATAGACATAATACCTAAGGATATGGCTTAGTTAGGGTCTCGTCAGTGGTAGGTTAGTGGTTGAACTCCATGATCATGAAGGTCTTTTTCAATCAAAGTAATTCTGTGATTAACCATACTGGAGAAATGAACCTGCCACACATTTTGTATTTCATGTGGCTGTTTCACTTACAACCTCTTCACTAAATCCTTCCTCTCCATTCTCATTCCTAGTACTGCTCCTCCAGTGTTTGAAATCAGGCAGTGTTGGAAAGTAGGAAAGAAGATACTGCACAAATGAATTTAAACTTTTTTTATATGGGAAATGGAGTGTAGTATTGAATCGACAAAAAATTATTCCAGGCCTAGGCAGAAAGAATCTGAAAACAAGACATAAGCAGCCATGCATAAAATGTCTGAAACCACCAAGGAAATAGCCGACAAGATGAGTGGTAACAAGGTGAGCAACATATCAAAGTGAAAAAAAATCCCTCTAGAGAAGGCAAGATGGATGAAGGAAGCAAGTTACTGTATGTGTGAGAGTGTGTTTAATATACTCAGCTGTGTAAGACCTTCAGGGAAAAGATCACTGAAGCTATCAGAAAATTCACTGTCATTACGGACTAATGCTCCTATCAGACAAAGGGCACTGGTGAAATTACAGCTGTATCTGCTCCCTTCCCACACAGTCCATAAAGTCTCCCCAGGATGTAGATTAGCTGAATCCCTCAGGTCTGGAATCATCCAGGGAGATAACAAAAATGTGACACATACACAAGTTGGTGATCCACCTATGGAAATTTTATGGATACATGCTGTACATGGTGGGGGGTATCTGTGTATCCAGTGCAAGGAGAAAGGAAGGAGACAGACCAGGGTAGCAAGATATACATAAGGTGAAAACAGGAAGCCAGATGAAGGAGGGATCTCTTGCTCTTGTTTAGCCCAAGTCATGCATTTTAATATCAAACTGTCTTCTCTGAGTTAAAGAAAGCTTCTGAATTTTTTGGGTACTCAACAGTACAGTGCAGAACGTGGGTGCAATCACTCTGCTTTTCCTTTGCATCAAACTGGGTATGTCTCACTTGGTTTGATCAGAGGCTGTTTCAAAGTTCCCAAAGTCTGACGGTTTGTAAATCGGCATCTCTGAAATGAGGTAACAATTAAATGAAGATAAATATGTACTCCTTGCTAATTAAAAAAGAAAATCCAGATCCTTTTTCCTTGTAGACTTCTCTCTTTTTTTTTTTCTTATAATTTAAAAAGACTGATTTCGAATTAAGGTGGGGTAAGGAACATTTCACCCTAATCTTAGCTACTTTGAAGACTTTCTGTTTCAAAGCTAGGAAGTAAGTATTCGATTGGGTTCCTCCACCCTTAAAACAGGCAACTAAGTTAAATTAATTACTCTCTAGAAATTACAATTCCTATCTTCCTTATAAAGTAGATCTAGATTATTAGGTCCTAATTCAGGGATCTCACACTCAATCAACTGTGAATCCTTAGGCCAAGATTTCATTTGAGATTGAGACATCTACTTTTGGGTGTCTACCACACCTAAAAGTCAGGAAGTACTAGAAATCTGAACTCTAGTAAATGAAATCAAGTTCCCACAAACTGGAAAAAGGGGAAGTATGACCCCCATTTCCAAAAAGGGAAAAAAGGAAGACCCAGGGATCTACAAGCCAGTCAGTCTCATCTCTGTGCCTGGCAAGATCATGAAGCAGGTTCTCCTGAAGGCTCTGCTAAGGCATGGGCGACCACCATGGAGGTGGTTGCTGGCAACCAGCAAGGCTTCACCAAGTGCCTTACAAATTTGGTGGCTTCTTACAATAGGATCACAGCTTCTGTAGTCAAGGGGACAGCATCTGACATCATCTACCTGGACTTGTGCAAAGCATTTGAAAGTATCCCACACAACATCCTGGTGTCTAAATTGGTAAAATGTGGATTTGATGGATGGAGAACTTGGTGGATAAGGACTGGTGGTCAACAACTAGATGTCCTAATGAAAACCAATGACAAGTGGTGTTCCTCACAGATTGGAACTGGGACCAGTGATATTTAACATCTTTGTCAGCATCACAGATGGTGGAATTCAGTGCACCCTCAGCAAAGTTTGCTGAACGCACAAAAAGCTGTGGTGTGGTTGACACGCTGTAGGGAATAGAGGCCATCCAGAGGCACCTGGACAGACTTGAGAGGTGGGCCCACACCAACTTCAGGAAGTTAAACAAGGCCAAGTGCAAGGTCCTGCACCAGGGTCAAAGCAATCCCAAGCACTCTCACCTGCAGTACTGTGTCCATTCTGGAGCCCCCAACACAGGAAGGACCTAGAGCTGTTGGAGCAAGTCCAGATGAGGGCTGATCAGAGGGCTGGAGCACCTCTGCTATAAAGAGAGATAGATGGGGTTTGCAGTAACTTGTTCTAGTGGGAGATGTCCCTGCCCATGCTGGAGGGGTTGGAACTAGTTGATCTTTAAGGTTCCTTCCAACCCAAACCATTCTATGAGTCTATGACTCTATGAACACTTATACAGTTCAAATTAAATTTATGTATAAATCAGATATCTAAATCCAAAGAGACCTCAGAAATCTCAAAGTGCTTAGACTCCTGAAATCTAAGCCCACACCCGCTGCCAAAAATATACTGGTAATGACAGCCACACTCTGAGACACAACAACTGTCCTGATATCAGAAGACAATGAAGCAGGACAAGGTTTATTCAACATTATAATGTCAGTGTTGTGCTACCAATCTTCAGTGTGGCAACCTAGTCCTATGAAGCAGAGTCGTCTGAATGCTCTTTTAGGAAACATTGCCAAAAGGACAGGGAACAAGCTGGAAATTCATCTGCCTAAAAATACTTTTGGATTTTGTCAATAGCTTTTCTTGCTCTGCTCTATATTGGCTGCGGGCACTCCATGGTCTACATATTGCCTACCTTCTGTCCATATGGCTGGCCTGTGGACAGCTTGAAGATTGACTATGGAGAATTTTTCCAAACAGTTCTGCTGGCATGTTAGTGCAACACTGTGCTTTACCATATGTGTGCTACTGTGCCCTGGAAGGAACCTGGAGTTTGCTTCAGGCTTGCTCCATAGAGAGATGAATCTACTCTTTAAAGGTGGCCCAGGTCCACTGATCATCATAGTCAGAATGGCTATCTAGTGTCATTTAGGATGCTTTGGAAGATCCCAGACATACAAGCAGGGCTGGCACATAGAAGATCATATAATTCTTGACGAGTGTCTGGAGGACAGCTGGGAGACTTCATTGCACTTGAATAAGACCATTTAATACCTCTGTTCAGACTTCTCAAATGACCACAATGTTTAGAATAGGTGACATGTATCAAATTAACACATTTATTTGAAGTCTCTGTAGGAAGCAGTCAGCAATATGCTGTGAGGCAAATTCTCTGTCTCTCTTGTCTCTTACTTAAATTTGCTTCTGTAAACCCTGAGAGAACATAACAAGGTTACTAATTGTTTTTTGGAGCAGAGACTGATAAAATAACCCAGAAACCTTAGAGGTTGTGTCACCACTAACCTTAAATATGATATAAAACTTCTACACTTTGGTCCTTATAAGGCAAAATGAGACGTGGGCAGATCCCAGTATATTTGAAAAGCATAGATGTAACTACTATTTAATATAGAAAGCAGATGAATATTGGAATAATTTAATTGAAAAGTAATGTAGATATCATAAGCTAAGAAACAGCACAGCTGGAGGATTTTAAAAGTTATTTGGAAGCAAAATCCCCTAATTGAATTAGAGAATAAAAATTCAGTTCAGGAACTTGTAGAATAACAAAGCTGGTAGAACTTCTATAGCTAAGGGCCTGTCAGCATTTCCATTACAAACTAGTACTTTCTGGGGATTATATTTCATCCAAGAGTTTGATGTGGGATGAACTTGGGATAAAATGTCTCAGCCTTTGAGTAAAATACTGGTAAATCCTATAGTAAAAATCTGTATTCACTTCATACCTGTTGAGTCTACTGCATGGTTACATTAAACATTTTGATATAAAGATATCTGAGCTAATGCTGACCTAAGGAATATACCTACATATTACAGTTCAGATAAAGCTTTTAAGGCAAAATAGCTTTGTTGGTGTGATGTTATGCCCAAGTTGCTCAGCCAAAGCTCTGAGGCTGGTTTATTATCTCAGGTATAGTTTTTTTCACTAGGGATATTTCTATTCTGTTCAACATTCTCTTAAATCATTTCTGCAGCTCATCTGCATTGTTCCTTCCAGTGATAAGATAAAAGGAAAAAAAGCAAGGTAACAGTCATGCAAAAAAACAAGTCCTAGTCTGTTCCAGATCTGTCTTGGACATCACAAAGGCAAAAGAAAAAACAAACACAAAACCACAAAAATGGTGAGATTTTTCCAATGCTATCTTAATATTTTTTAGTATTAAAAGGAATTAATAAGTGTACAACCTGCTGTTCTTTGCTTTTGAATTATGTTGCAGTTAATTTTGTGGTGCAGACTTAGAGGATAATTGTCAACAGTTCATTCTGCATGACCAAGCAAATAGCTTAGTTGGCTTGGAATCAATTATTTTGTCTTGAGAATTAGAAATAGATTGTGGGAAACAAGGGGGAGTCTATTCTCTTAGCTAAATGTTGTAAAAGTTTAAGGTCCTGTTCTTTAATTTCTTTTGTGATTCCTTTCTCTTCTCAAAGTTACAACTCTAAGATTTGTTAAACTAATAAGAAATTTAAGTAGGATGAAAGCAGAAAAGGGGGAAAGACAGTTGGACTAAAGAGAGTAGGAAGACATGTAGAAAAGTTATGAACCTTTTGGAGCAGGTCTACAGGAGGGCCATGCATATGATCAAAGTGATGGAGAACCTCACCTGAGAGAGTTTGGGTTGTTCAGCCTGTAGAAGAGGAGGCTCCAGGGACACCTTTTATATCAGCCTTTCAATATTTTAAGGGGACCTGTAAGATGGGGTTGAACTTTGACTTGGGCCTGCTGCAACAAGACAAGGGGTAATGGTTTTAAACTAAAAGAGGAGACATTCAGAGTAGATATAAGGAAGACATTTTTTACAATGAGAGTGGTGAAACACTGGAACAGGTTGCCCAGAGACATGGTAGAAACCCCATTCCTGGAAACATTCAAAGTCAGGTTGAAGGGAGTTCTGAGCAACTTTATCTAGTTGAAGATGTTCCTGCTCACTACAGGGGGTAGTTGGACTAGATGATCTTTAAAGGTCCTTTCAAACCCCAACTATTGTATAATTTTGTTCTATGAATCTGTTCTGTGATTCTATCCCTAAGTACTGAAAGCTAGGAATTTCTACTGATGAGGTAAGCAGACAGATGGAAAGGGGAGTGTGAGAACTTTAGTATATTACCCATTGGGGAGCCAAGTAGTTTGGTGCAGACACTACAGTCAGACAAGAAAATAATTGTTTGGGTTTTTTTAGTTTTCCTTACTACTGTCCTACAAACTAACATAGAATTAAACTTCTTCATGTTTGTAATCTGTTTATTTTCTGGAAATTAAATAACAAATCTGACCTTATGGTAGCTCATTTATTCTCTGTTGGGTTGTCTTCATAATTTTTTCTTATATTTTCCTTTCCAGAAGATATCTGCTCCTCATTACTCTATATGAAATTTTCCTAGCTAATTTTTAACACTTTTCCCAGGCAGAAAAAGAATTTCCCATCAAGGTTGTCATGATTGTTACAGCAAACTAATTTAAAAATATTAATCACAGTTCAATTTCAGACAAAATATCCAAGGACTGCAACCCTCTGGGGACCTTCCAATCTTTCCAAGGTTGAGAAAATTGCAGTAATCTGGGCTTTATCACCCATGAAGTAGTCTCATCTCTGACTTCAGTTCTTATCAGCCTCAAATCTCTGAATCCAAACAGTTTCTTCATCCATGACTAATATTATCAAGTTCTTTGCTTGCTAAAATTCTTTAGAAATATATAGTCTTCCCTGGTCAGAAACCAGCACTTTTTTGCTACAGCACTACAATAGCATTGCAAGTAAGGTGGTGGGTTTTGTTGGTTTATTGGTGTGTCTTTTTTTTTCTCTTTAAGGTCTTGCAAAAGATTTTTCCTGGCAGAGTGCTTGTTAAAGGCCTACATGTGGCTTCAGAGAATGGCATGAATTTAAAAAAAAAAGAAAAAGAAAAAAAAAAAATCAATACTCTTCCCACTGTAAGGAAAAGTAACCTTTTCTTGCTAACCTTTCTCTGTTTTGAAGGTTAGTGTCTATATAAAGTAGCTTGCAAGAGAGTAAAGCTGGATTCCTCAATGACCCCTTGGAAAGAACATGCACTACACATAGAATAATTACTTAGGTTTAAAGGTAAATTTCAGAGCAGCCAAGTGTCCGAGTCATGGATCAGTGCCAGAATTTGATGCTTTCTGCCCTTCTCATTTAATTTTTAATATGTGAAAACCCTATGATTTATTAAAAGAACAATAAAAAACAATTCTGTTATGCTGTGTACTGGCAGTTAAACTGAGATGGGACAGATTTTATCCTTGGTCTCATTGTGCAATAAGTAATGATGCCATAAAATTGTTCTCCTTTGGTTGTTGAATATATTCCTACAAAGTGGAACAATTTTCACAGAACTGTTGCCTCTACTTACATGCATTCTTGCTGCTGTGCAGGCTACCCAGCTGGAAAAAGAGATGTAAAACAGGAAGAGTTAAACGTCTTCATAAAGAAAAAGACTGTAAGGCTGTATTTCATATTCTGAATGAGTGCTGTAAGTCTGAAAGTATTTTGCAGAAAGGTGGTTAGAAACTCCTAATGGCTGGTTCACTTCAGTTAGCCCTGGGAAGCTATTTCCTTAGGAACTTAGTTTCTCCTTTCAGAAAAACAGAATTCCTTCGATTTCCTGTGGAGAGAGTGGAAACACTTAACATGCTGCCCAGACTGTGCCTCTGAGATAAGGTGCTTTTCCTCAGCACAGAATGAACACATATACCAAATTACAATGCCTAGAAGACCAAATACAAATTCAGACTAGAAATAAAGTCTATGTATTTAACAAACAGGACAATTTAACTTGGGGTGAACTTAGCAAGGGCTAGTGTAGATTTTCCATCACTAGAAATTTTAAAATCAATAGTGGCTGTGTTCCTACAACATATGCTCTGCTTCAAATGAACACCAGTACACAGTCTGTATAATGGCCTGTATCATGTAGAAGCATAGACTATTCAATCCCTTCTAGTTTTATACTCTGAATCTTTGAAGACAGCTGTTTCCATTAACTGGAAAAGTAGAAAAGAAGCTTTTGTCAATAAAAGCAGTGATATATGAAAGCAGAGGTTAAGCATAAATGGCACAGTTCATATGCTGCTTCTTCTGTACTAGACGTAAGAAAGAGCACAGCCATGTCCCCTCCATGATGCATCTGTTCTTTACTCATCATGTAATATTCCTGATAAGGTGACACACATCTGTCTGTGGGTAGAAGAAAGGCTATAGCTGTTTCTCAGACCTTACAAAGAAAGCCCTTCCCCTTCCATTTCTTTGCTAAATAAATTTATTTGAAACGTAGTGTGAAGGAGAGAGGAGAAGATTATTGGAAAGGGGGTGAAAGGTGACAAAAAAATTGCTTTGATATGGTATGCACAAATATACCAATTCATGGGAAAAATAATAAGGAATATATAGTTTTCTTGGAATAGAGGAGGGAGAGAGAAAATGAAGGAGGGGAAAAAAACAGGGAACTAAATGAAGGAAAACAACCTTGAATTCACAATAACCTAACACGAGGCTTTGCTAATGTGCAGAGGCCCTCAGCAAGCGGCCTGTTGATGAAATAAATAAGTAATTTACATCCATCCATCAACAACCCTGTGTTAAACAGATAAATTATAGAAGTGACAAGAATCCAGAATACTGGTTAAATTAGAACACCACTCGACACAACAGACACTTGATCTTGCAGGCTTCATAGAGGGTTTTACTTTACTTTATCAAACTCTGTATGGTGAGATACTAGATTGTAATTACCTAGAGGGATATTTGGAATTTTACAGATGGTAAAGACAATATAGTTTTATTCATCACATACCAGAAACAAATACTTAAAGAAACTATTTCCAGAAAAATAGCAGAAGATATGATTATAACTCCTATAAAATAATAAAGTGCCAGGCCTGGTTTAGTATATTATGTACGTAAGGGTATTAGTGAAGAATTATTAGTCCTTGTGGTGCATGTCGTGGATTATATATTAAGTTCGTTATTCTGTCTAAAGACAAATTATTTTTCTCCAATTTAAACTCTTTCTGCACATTGTATTCCTAAACAGGTCGGGGAAGAAATTTTCTTATTACATTACTTTTGATGGAAAACTAAGCATTTGGAGAAACAAAATATTACACAGTTTGAACTATGTTCAGATCAAGTAGTGAATTCAGAAAATTCAACAGTATATGACATGAATGAGGCCAATGACTAGGAAATGCTAGATAAAAGTTGTAGGCAACTTCTATATTGATAATCTGTGACTCTTTTAAGGGAGAATATTAATTTTATGTTCCTGAAATTACTGCTTCAAACCTATACTAATTCAGACACAATTAAAAATAGTTTGCTATTAAACAAAATTAAATTTGTTTCTTGACAACATTTTTTAAAAATCATCCAAGAGTCTATTTTTGTCTTTTCTCCTCTACCCATTACCTTTCAGGAGTGAAAATTTTCATAGTTAATTTAAAGGGAGATTACTTTATTGTCTGTTTTCCCTTGTATTTCCTTTAAGAAAAGAAAATAATTGGTTCTGAGTGCATGGTTGGAATACTCCTGTAGTTCAGATTTTGAAAACTTCTATTCTCAGTTTCCACTGTATTCTGCTGGGTGTATAGACAAAGCAGAAACTGTTCTAGTGCTGGATTTAGGTTAAAAAAAAAAAAATCCAGGTTAGCTGACATAGGGGAAGAAAAATGTTACTCTTCTGACTGTCAGAACACACAACAGGTGCACTGTCCTCCTCTGTGTCTGCGTGTGGAGCTGCAGTTCCTCAAAGAACACATTTCTTCTTCACAGAGAAAACAACCATTTTCCCCTCTGCAAGAAGAAAGTTGGGGCAGGAAGGTTGTCTTTCAGGGAAGAAAATGTCTGTTCTTACACTTGAATTAGTTTTGCAAAACCAGTTCAGAGTCATTCATAATACTTCACTGTTTAATTAGTTCATTTCAGATTACTGGAGATGGAGGAGAACAGCATGTTGTTATTACAAAAGAAAGACAGGACCCACTCTGTATGGGGCATGCTAAGCATTATCTTTATTAAATATTGATTTTAGAATCTTTAAGTCACTAAGAGCTTGGAGACAATGATTAAATTACTTGCTAATCTAGAACAAACTGGTTCTGTTGTAAACAGAATCAAAAGAAATAATCTCAGGAGGTTTCTTTATGTTATGGGTAAAGAAAAAATATACACTGCTTTTAGGCTGAAACACTGAAAAAAACTCTGGAACTGGTGAAGAACACACACATATTTAGATAAATCCTAATCTCCCATAAATTGCCATCTGAATCTATCTCATAAATTTATGCCAATCTGGCTTTCTCTCTCTGGGTATGGTAGATTAGTTTTGAGTAAAGATAAATTATTTCACTGAAAATTAAACACAACTGCCAGTGCATTCAGTAAAACCCCCTAAAGCAAGCTAAGAGGTTTTATTTTATTCATGGCATATTCTGTAGCAAGCTTTGGAGTACGTTATTTATGTTGTATCTTCAGAGGCTTGCAAACTGGAATGGAAGTCAATACTGCCAGGTGTGGTGTTAAGGACAACCATAATTTTTTTTCTATTACTTTAAATAAAAAAATGATGACTGAGAATTTCAGACACAGCCCTGCCCCTAACATTTCTTCTTGTCTGACTTAGCTACTCCATACTCCCTCTGCTTAACTAGTTTGCTCGTTCAACTTTTTGTTAGCTGCTCTAGTCAGTAGTTTTCAGATGTATTTTCATAATGACTAAAGATGTTTCTTATTTTATTCTTCAACAATATGCAAGAATAGTTTCCATTGTTTAGTATATACATGCAACCAACACTTAAAGCAAGGGTAAGTGCAGTTAGGATTCTGAATGTTCATTTAGACTTCTTAACAACTGAAAAAATGCTGAGTATCTGTAGGTCCATCTTATGGCATAAGCTCAGGCTCCTCATAGCTTTTGAATTTCATAATATATATGACCTCTATATAGTGTCAATGTAGAAAAAAAAAAAAAAGTCCAGCTAATTTAGAAGCCAAATATATTTTTGGCATGTGTCGATCTGAAAAATTACTGCATTTCTTTTAGCTGAAGTTTTCACCTTAACCTTCTGACTGGCAGTGAATGCCTTAATCTACGCATCATATTTCAGGTACTATATGTTTCTAGATAGCTATCCACCAAGATTATTATTTTTTAAAAAAACTATAGTGGTAACTAATAATTTGATCTATTCAGTAAAGAATAGCTAAATGCAAAATCACTTATAGTCAATAAATCATGTTTGGTGATCTTCTAAAGCATATAATCCAGTTCAGTGAAAAGTCATATGCCAAATGCATGAACCACTTGTGAAATCCATTATCTTATTTTATCTAGAAGGTGAGATTCATATCCATTGTAATAACTATGAAGTCATTGTCTTCAAAGTTAAATACATGCTTGCTTCTTAGTGCTAGTGAAGTCAAAGGCATTTGGATCACCCTACATAAAATCTATGTATTACTGTTATTTCTTCCCATTACCTGGGGTCTCAATGGGATCATAACTACTAATGTGTCTCTAACTTAGACTGTTGTAAGTGAATTCAGATTTTTATCACCTTCTTCAGTCTTGCAAGCATTCCCATCAAGGTTGTTTTCTCTGTTCAGTGTGACTATACTCAGTGTGCACAGTACTGCTGTGATAATGTATCATGAGGTTCTAGTGCATAGAAAAAAACTGGTTTTACACATGTATTTTTCATGCCACACATTTTCTTCAGTTCCTGCCGGACCCTATTTGCTATTTTTTATTTAAATCTTAATTACACTCATTAAAAAATAGCAAAGCCTTTCTGGAGTGGCAGCTGATGGCCAGGCAGAACTCCTTACAGTATCATAAATTGAACTGGGCACCTATATTCAGGTAATGGTGCCTAAGTGCCACAAAAGTCTCCTACAGGGAACTTTAAATGGCAGGGGACATGTACATGGAGGTAAACCCATGTACTCATTGCACACAGCAAAACTTGAGCTTACCTTGAAGAAGACTTCCAGGTTTTAGTCAGCTGTCAGAACCTCTCTCTTTACATTAAGTATAAAGGGACGTTGGACATCTAATGTACTCATGCACACCTAAATCTATTATTAATTTCTTCTCTCAGGTTTCCATTTAATTTAGAACTTAAAACCTTCTTTCTTAAAATCTGAACCTAACTCTTCTTTTCTAACTCTATTGGTCTTCCTTCCATTTATTTCTAGCTCCAAATCTCATATTGGTGTTTTTACATTGACTTACTGTCAGTGGCATTTCACTTCTCTTTTAGTGTTAGAACTTTACCCAAGATACATTCAGTCCATTTTCTGTCTCTTCAAGAGTAGCCTGTCACAAGAACAATCTGTTCCAGGACATTCTAGTTCACTTTCAGCCTATTGAACTGCTTCTATGATCATAAAGCCTGTTCTGTGCCTTGCAAAATGTCCTAAATTTGGAGACAGAAATACTCTGCCCAACTCCCTTGAATCAATCTTTGTCCTATCTTTGTCATGTCAACCTTTGTCATATTTTGTATCAGTACAATCACAGAATTCTATGTATTGCGGTGGTACATTTTTTTCACCAACTTGACCATATTTTTTAGTATTAATTCACCTTCCCCAAGAGCTTGCTGCTTCTCCAAAACCAAAGAGCTTTGAAGCATCTCTTTTGTTTTATCAGAAGTTAAATGTTCTTAAATATTTATTATATCAACTTGTAATGTTTCTACATTTTCCCTGGTCAACTATTTTAGGTAGAGTATCTTTTTTTCCATATAAATTTGCTATGAAGACACAGTTATAATTCAGTTTCTTGTAGAGAAGCCAAGGATAAAAGTTTTTCAAACTGTGTACCTAAGTGTGAACTCCACTTCCTTCCCTGTCCTTCCTGTTCAAATGTGGATAATCATGACATTTTTTCATCCCCCTATTTCAAATCTAAGCTGTATTTTTTGTCATTTTAAAACTATTTAATGTGGATACAGTTTTTGTAATGTGTAATCATATGCATAATATTATGTACCTCTGCTCGTTCTACTTTGATTCCTCCTTGGCTCTTGCATAATCAAAGTATAAGATTCTTCCTATTCTTCCAAATAAACACCATTGCCTTGATCAAGTTTTCAGTTTCAGATGACTCAGTCACTGACTTACCATTAATCTTAATCACTAGATCTTCTAACTAATGTAAGACAACTCCAATGTTTTTCAGTAGTTCTGCCTTTGCACTGTAATACAAATTTTGCAGACTCCTTATGTCCTTAAGAGTGATTCCTCCAAAGCATTATTAACAGTTTCTGAGACTTGTTTAGGCTGCTTCTTACTGACATTGTTCAAGGTTCTCAACAGTACACCATCTCCAATTTGCTCATCACAACCACCAACTCCTTCTTTACAGTGCTTTCCTCCTTTTTTATTTTTATTTTTCTTTTTATGTTATTATATATATGTATGATTTTAAATGGTCAGAACGGTACTCAGCCATCACACCACTTTTCCTGTTCTTCCCAAAAACATTTTTAAGAACTATGCCATCTTTCATAAGGCCTTAGACTAGTGAAACAACCATTATGGTTAATAATGCTAATATCAATATCCTCCAACTCCACAACCTTCGTGTGCTGCACTTTCCAGCACTTCACTTCAGTATTTTCTGCAGAATATATATGTCAAAGTCTATGAAGTCTCTGTCAACAATTCAGAAGCTACAGTATACTTAGAGAAGAGTAATGTTGCCCAGTTAGATAGAATCAAGTCAAGTGAATCATCAATATAGCATCAATATTTCCTGGGCTGCATTGGTGTCTGGTCATTCTACATGTAGATCACAGAAGTTTGAAGCCTTTGTAGAGGTTTGTCCTAGCACTTGTTTGAACACTAACTTAAAAAGTTCTTATCCTTTTCCACTGACCTGGCTGCATTCAACCTTTTATTTCATACTCTCTAGTGGTGATTGGAAGTGTCGCAGGGTTTCTGAGCCTGTGTCTGATGTCCTTGTCTGCTGCACCTCCAGAGGGAGAGAGGACTGATGACTCAGAACCCCCAGATTCAATTGAGATTATTAAACAGAGATTTTGACATTACTGCAACAAATCTCATTCTACTCCAAAAGCAAAGAACATTTATTGAGCCAGGAGAGGCTACCAGCTGAGGCCTGGAAGGAGGCACGTGATATTAACTTAAAAAGTTCTTACTCCATGTCACAGAAAGCAAGAGATGGTTCTTGCTTGCCCCAGGCTGTGATTGCACATAATGTTATACACAAGTAGGTCATGACTTGGTGCAGGATTCCTGGCCTCAAAGGATTAAAAAACTACCTAATTTATGTGACACCTGAAGCTATACAATCTGTTGTCTGTGTTGTTGCTAGAATAATTTAGCCTGTAACACTGGTTGCTACATAAACACTAGAGATATGTACTCTCTAAAACTCTGTTTCCTTACTTGCTGCATTACTTGCAATATAGTTGCTCTGACTTCAACAGGACAATGCTGATTTTTGTAGTGTTGTCAACTCTTAAAATGTTTTGGTGGTCATGCCATTTGTGGTGCTTTTCTTAAAATCTTAGTTGCAGGAGATATGTCTAGGTGAGAATCTCAACATTTTTATTATTTTTTTTTTTTAATCTGCATGGCAACTGCAGAGGAACAGAGTGTGAAAACCTGGCTTTGGTAAATTGTCAAGGTTTCAGGTACACAAGATAAATAGAACTCATGCCATATACTGTGTATTTCTGTGAATCCTCAAATGTTTATGTCAATTCCATAATTTCATCGGATGAAGCCAGAAAAGGCTGAAGGAGGAAGGTCCAGTTTATTAATTTTAAACAGCTGGAATTGGTAATAGAGAATTTGTCTTGGTATTGGCTTTCATGTATTTCTGTTTGTTGTCTAATAGACTTTGTGGAATTGTGGATTTACTAATATTTGTCAACACCTCTGTTGCTTTGGATGCTGCTCTTCTCGCTAGTGGTATAAATATGGGGGTTTTTACTGCTACTACCACAGATAACCTATGGAAGGAGGGAAAAACTTATTGCCTGTTTTAATAGGGATTATGCAGCTAAATAGGAGAGCTAATGCTTTTTACAAACCATTAGAGATCTGGGATGGAAGATTCAACACCTTCCCCTTGGTTTTCCCTACTGGATCTTGAGGATGGAGTTTAAGGGACACTTGCTGTAATACGTTCTTTGAGGAAGAAGACTTGAGGGTGGCATATGTGAATGCATACTCTGAGAACATCTGAGTCCCTTCTGTGTCTTCCCTAATAAGAGTGAGTGTGAGAGTGAGCTTGTTTTCCCTGTATTTTTATCAAGGGAGAAAGAAATTACTGGCTGCTACATTTTATCTGTAAATTGTATTTAAAAAGGAAAAATAGCAAACTCAAATTTATTTTTTTTCTTAAGTGAAGAGGTAAGAAACTGGAACATGGCAATTATATTAAATCAGGTTGCATTTTAAACTGCTTTGTGCTCTCACAGGAGAGACAGGTTTTTATATTGAGTTCTGTAAATGGGCATTCTGAAACAAGACTTTTAAAGACTGTCATGCTTAATGATACCTACAACAGAATGTCAAGAAGAAGATAAAATATCAACTCTTTTATTCCCACTTTGGCTTCAGAAAGAGATCTGCAAAGTGTCCTTCAATCTTTTGGAAATCTGTGAAAACAAACACTAGCTGAAACGCTTTCCACATTGTAAATAATATGAAATAGCTTTTCAGTTACACCAAAATGTTCCTGAAAAAAAAAAAGAAGTCCACTTTCATGAAGATCATTTGGTTAGGTTTTCATGAAACTACATAAAGCTGTAAAAGGATCTCCTTGTTAGTGGAAAAAGAATGTGCAATAGTTTTCAAAAAGGAGCAAAAAAAGAAAAAATACAAACCAGAGAATGTCTCTCCCTATACTGTGTACATAAAAAAATGCTTGGTCACCGTGTTCTAGACATTTCTAAAAATTCTATACATAGTCAGAACTGGATAATGCCATTTTAGAAGTGAAATATTCCAGCATAATGCTGTAACTTAATCAGAGCAACAGTGAGATAATTCTATCCCAAATATTGGTGGGTCCTGTCAAAATCTCATTAAAGTCTATATAAATATTTCTGCTGAATTCTGCTGTTGTTTGGTAAGTTGCATTTTATCTTTATAATGGTGTATTAGCCAAAGGCCTTATTAAGACTGGAGAAACAAAATACTAGCCACAAGACCATTCTTACCTCAGAGTTTATTATCACAAATGGACAATAACTTTGTTTTTTTGTTGTTTGTTTGTTTGTTGTTGGGTTTTTTTTAAGAGTTTTACTTAGTCTTCATTCTAGAGACAACAGCCATGAACCCTACTTTGGCACCTTACTCTTGCTTTTATTGGTAATTAGAGATTTAAACAACTTTAAGGTTCAGGATCTGACACAAGTGCCTGCAGCTGTGGCAGAGTCAGGAGTGCTATTCATAGAATTATAGAACAGTCCAGGTTGAAAGGGCCCTTGAAAGATCATCTGGTCCAATATTTCATGGGAAAGGGAGCCTACGTGAGATTATCTAGCACTGTCTCCAATTGTATCTTGAAAACCTCCAATGCCTGGGGAGGTTGTTCCAGTGAATCACTGTTCTCACAGCAAAAATGTATTTCTTATATCAAAGTGAAACCATTTCCAGTGCAACTTGTAGAAACTGTCTTCTCCATGTGGCTCCTTGTGAAGGGAGAGCCTCTGTTCTCTTTGTAGCCATCCTGTAAATACTGGCATGCTTTGATGAAGTTCCCCTTGAGCCTTCTCTTCTCCAGGAAGAAGAGACTTAACTTCTTCGGTCTTGCCCCATAGGGCAGGTTCTTCAGCTCTTTGGTCATTTTGTGACTATCCTGTGGATCTTCTTGTTTCTCTGCATCTTTTTAGAACTGTAGGGATCCAAACTGAACACATTCACTCTACCTTCGTAAAGCCACTGCCCGAGATTTGGTGTTCAGTGACAGTGCCAGGTCAGACCAAGTACCAGAGAATGTGCTTGAATGAAAATAATGAATGAATTTGATGGCCTTCCTGTCGTTATCTTTAAAATACTCATGCGAGAAAAATGGCATCCCTTGAAATGCTTGTGTGAACAGACATTACAGCCCTTCTGATCACCACAGCACAAACTTTGCAGTGTTTTCTGATGCACTGATGAGCTCCTATAAAGCATATCAGATGAAGAAGCTAAATAAAAAATGGGCATAATGAAAATTTAAGAAGAAGGTTCTAAGAATGCTTTCCTGTAGCTTAAAATAAAACTACATACACCCTATGTGGAATAATTTCAAAGAATGCAAGGTAATAAGAACTGAAGTCCATTCACATATACAGATTTTACAACAATACAAATATTATTTTTGTGATTGTGTTGTTAAATTCGAATTTTCCACTGACTTCTAACCAGAGTATAAGAGAAAAGTTGGAATTAGTAGAGGAATATTATTTTGATTTATTGGCTTGCTGAGTTTATTCATTATTCGTGAACGATTATTTTTTTCCTGGTACACAGGACTAATTAATTGTTACAGTGCTAAGGTTTTTGCATGAACATTTTTATCATTCTGTGTCACAAGAAATGAATTAGAAAATAAAATATTAACAAATTGTTTTATTTCACGGTTAACCTTGATGAAGGCAACAGCCTTGCATTTTTCTTGTTCCTCTCTTTCTAGCATGACAACACATCTATTGTCAGCAAAAGCTTTACTTTTGTCATCCTGTTGTGTATCCTGCCTGATGAGGCTTTTTGGGTGTCATCAGGGATCTTCCTGCTGCAACAAAAACACTTTTCCATTTGAAAGAGTGAATCTCAGCTGTCAATTCAGTCAGAACTATGACAGCAAGTTGAAAATTTCTGTCTGGTGATACATGCAGAATAATATGTACAATAATATGAATGAAAAATATATTATTCTTTTCCAGTAATAAGTACCAGATATAGACAAGTGGACTTGAAGACCACAAAACAGGGCAGAAGTGACCCGTCCTATACATATGCACACACATAGGGAAGGGCTGAGAGTTCCTGAGGACCAGAAGAAAGCATAATGTTAATATCTTTCAGAAGGACAAGAAGTAATCAAAGAACTGCAGGTTGGTGAAGCAAGTCATCCTGGAAACCGTTTCCAAATATATGAAAGTTAACAAAGTGATCAACACTGATTCAGAAAGGGGAAGTCATGCTTGACCAATCTGATAGCCTTTTACAATGTTAGAACTGGAGAATAGATGAGGGGAATTCAGTGGGTGTCACCTACTTTGACTTCAGCAAGGCTTTTGACACTATCTCCACAGCATCCGCACAGACAAAATAAACAAGTGTGGATTGGATGATTGGACAGTGAGGTGGATTGGAAACTGGCTGAAGAACAGAGCTCAGAGAGTCGTGGTAAGTTAGGCAGAGTCTAGTTGGAGTTAAACAGTGAAAAATATAGTCATCTCATCCCACATATTTCAGAATTCAGAGATTTATTAACCCAGAAAATCAGAATACTCTGCAGATACTTGACAGTCCTTAGGAGAGTCACCACATGTCCAATGAACTACAAGTTTGGTTTCAGATGATATGGGTCATGCTTCTCATTGCTATGAATGGAACCTAATTCTTTCCACCACGTTATTATTAAACAAACTTACGGGTGACTTCTGTGAGACTAGAAAGTAAATCTTGTTCTGTGCTCAAGTGAATATTTACTTGTAAAGTTCATTTCCTCAGTGCTACATATGCTCTACTTCAATAAAATATATTGCTGCGACTATACAGCAAATACACTTCTCTTGCAAACAACAAAACATGCCACTCTATTAAAGGTAGCAAATGCTTTATAATTCACTGACGTAAATCAGTAGATAGCACAGTGGAAGTGCAGTACATCACCTTCTGACATGGTTAGACTATGCACTGGATAGCAGTACTGCAATGTTGAAAAGCTAATTTACTCAGACATGGCATGCTACAAACCAAAGCAATGATATTGAATACAAAAGGGTAATTTGTACATGAATTCAAGGCTAGAAACCAGCCTCATGATACCTTTCTGCATGTCTCAGCTGATAAAATATCAAGGCTTTTCCATTTGCCTTTCCAGAGCTCTTAGTTTTCCCTCATTTAAAGAACCAGTATTTTATGTTTCTACATTTTTCTTTGATATTAAACATAATTTCTTCTTATTAACCCCTCAGTTTTTTATCAGCTTGCTCTTTATCTATTATAAAACACAGTTCTCTTTCATATAACAAGATAGTGAGCTGTTATAACCTTCAGTCTTGTAGGTTACAGCATTAACTGTAGCAGAAATGTTGCAATTCACACATGAATACAAATTCACAATATTTCTCTTATTTTGGACAGTGCCATTACATTTTTAATTTCTATCTTTTTAAATATGAATCCCTTGAGTTCCCTTGTCAGACCACAGAAGGGGCTCCATCACCTTTTAAGGAACCACGTAGTTCTGGTTTTCACATTTCTCTCATTAGGCACAGTTTATGTCTGAACAACTGCCTTACCAATCCATGACAGTAAAATATGGGTCCACAGGACCCTCGGGCTATCTGAGCATGGATTTCTTGGAAGAAATAGGAAGTAAGATGACTATGGCTGATTTTTTCAGCAACTATCATCAGAGCACAATGTCATGTTGCAGATGGAACAGAAAATGCAGTCCTGGTAAGGGCAACACTGCAAGCCACAGGAAGGTTTCCATTACTTCTGAATGACTTGTGATCCAGAAAAACTGTGTGATCAAACAGAACTGGGATTGAAAGGAGATAGTAATCTCATCTCTTCTTCAACCCCAATACAAGATTAACTGCCCTTGACTGTTCCTCACAGATGTGATCTTTAAAACAGACTCCCTAAACTTGGTGACAAGACTCATAGATTTTCTTTCCTTGCTGTTGAAGCTGAATCTCTATTAAACCAACTTAAACCCATTACCCTTTCTCTATCCACAGGGGACACAAGCAGTCTAGTCCTTTACTCTTTACAGCTACCTTTTACATTATTATATCTGCTCTCAGTCTTCTTTTCTATAAACTAAACTACCCCAATTGTTTCAAACTCTCCCTATCAGTCTTGCTTTCTAGATCACTGATAATTCCCCATTGGTCTCCTTTAGCTTCTTTTGAAACTGATCTTCACTTTTTCTGAAACACAGTTCAGAAAATGAAGCACAGTGTGCTTGCTGAGACTCGGCACAGTATGAAGTGCTGAGGAAAATGAAAGAGCTATTTCATATCATACAAATGATATTGCTCTTTACACACCTTAGTAAGTTGTGCATCATTCTTTTCAACTTTTTTTTTTTTTAAGACCATTCCTACAAATTCTCAAGAAAATTCTGATCTGGATCTCCAGTATATAAATCAGGGAAAGAAGTTGCTGTGTCAGGACCCATTTTTTATTAAAGAATCCTGGTCATTTACTGGATCACAAGCTGAACATGAGACAGAGATGTTAGATGGTGCCCATCTCATAAGTACATTCTCCAGTCACCACTGAAAACACAGGGCAGCAGCAGACCCAGAAGTGGCCCCATCAGAATTTTGCTCTATGCATACTTCATGATTAATAGAACTGCTTACAGTGCCTAGTGGGTCCTACACATCACACACTTCACCATATGCATCTACAAGGTGCTGATGTGTTGACACTGCCTAGACTTATTTTGACCAGTGTTCAAGCAAAGCCTTACTGTAAGAAACATATGATTCAATTGCTGTTCCTGTGCAGCCTATACAACACTGAAATGGCTTTAATTTGTAGCCAGGGCAAATTTCAGGGCAAATTTATTTGGCCCAATCTGACTGAAAGTTTTAAATCCCCAATTCTCTAATCTAGTTTAGTTCTGTTTAGTTCAAATTATCTAGGTTTCCTTTGACTGGAAGACAGAGCAGGCATTCTCATTGGTTTTGTTTTGCCTTGGTATCCACAAAACACAAAGCTTCCACCAAGTATTTTTTTAATATATCAAACGCAAAGCAAATGTGTCCTGCTTTTTTTAGGATTTTGAACAGGTTGAGGTTTGTTTGAGATAATTCCAGAGCCATAAATACATGTTTGTAGAGTCTTGAGGCCAAACTGATAAAACATGTCCAAAGTATAAGTCTTGTCTGGACAGATCTCTAGCTCTTTTCACAGTTTGAAATTGGTTCAGTGTGGAAAAAAATTCAATTTTGTCAGCACTAAGAAAAAAACCCAAAAAACAACCCACAAGCATAAAACACCCTTGTGATGCCTGTCACAGGGAAAAAATACTCAGTTTATGTAGTTAAAGTCAGAATGAGATTGAAGCAGTTTATTGATTTATTAACAGCATGTAATTAACTTACAATCAGTTAACTATGTATTCAGGATCTGTATCAGCAAGACAATTGACAACCCACACTAAACCCAGAATGTTAGTAGACACCTACAAATTTTTAAAGGGCCTTCAGAAAACAAATAATGAAAAGTTTTAATCACAACTTGCAGCTCTGAGTGCAAGATTCTGCAGCTGGATTGGGAAAACTGCCATTATCAATACATGTTGAGGGATAAAGGGATTGAGAGCAAACCCACCAAGAAAGACGTAGGCGTACTGGTAGATGAAAAGCTGAGCATGAGGCAGCAAAGTACACTTGTAGCCTAGAAAGCTGACTGTATCTTGGGCTACATCAAAAGAAATATAGTCAGCAGGTCAAGGGAGGTGAATCTCCCCCTCTACTCTGGTCTCATGGGACCCCACCCACCCCAGTACTGTGTCCAGTTCTGGAACCCCAACATAAGAAGGACATGGAGCTGTTGGATTGAGTCCAGAGGAGGGCCACAAAGATGATCAGAGGTCTGGAGTACCTCTGCTATGAAGGTAGACTGATAGAGACAGGGTTGCTCAGCCTTGAGGATAAAAGGCTCTGGGGGACTTCATTGAAGCCTTCCAGTGCTTAAAGGAGGCCTATGAGAAGGAGAGGGACAAACTTGTTATCAGGGCCTGTAGTGATAGGACAAGGGGTAATGGTTTTAGACTGAAACATACAGAAAGAATCAGAGTAGATACAAGAAAGAAATCTTCTACAGTGAGTGCGGTGAAACACTGGAACAGGTTGCCTAGAGAGGTGGTAGAAGTTCCATTCCTGTAAACATTCAAGGTAAGGTTGGATGGAGCTTTGAGCAACCAGATCTAGTTGATGTCCCTGCTCACTGTAGGGAGAGGTCCCTTCCAACCCTAACTATTCTGATTCTATGTTTCTATGAGTCTATGTGCATGCAAAGAAATGCACAGACACGTAGCCAAATGCACCCCCATCACACACAGGCTGTGTGGGTTACGCTGTCTTCATAGGATGTAGTCCTTACATGCACTCCCTTTCATGGAAGATGCTTTTGCTCCAGTTTGGAGACCCTGGTGTTCTTCAAGTTCACACACAGAAATAACATCCCTGGAGGTCTGTGGCTTGCTACCATCCAGGCCATTTGGCCAAGGAGGGGTTTGGGAGCACTCCTGTAGTTAGCTTTGGGGTGCTGCTGGCATCGGAAGAACATCAGCACCTGTGCTCAAAGTGCTTACAGTGTTTAAATTCAACTGATTTTCTTGAGGTGTCACTTCTGCCCTGTGATCATCTGTTATTTGTGCATTTGAACAGATTACTCACTAGCTATGTTTTTTTACAGTCATTGAGGTTCAATAGCCAAGCAGGCTCATACATTTGGATTTCTTTTGTGCTACATCAGAAAAGCAGTTATTTGTGGTTTTCATATCCATATTTTTAATGTGATGCCTTCTTTGATTTTAAAGAAGGAAGGAGCAAAAAATGAGTACTAGTTTCCGTTTAAAAACTTCCCTGGAAATGGCTCAAGATCTATTCTTGTCACTAAATTAAATTGCTTTAATTACCTCTTCTAATTTTTTCTAACTCCTCTCAGTTGCATTGGATCTCCACACAAGAACATCATGCAGAATCACACTTTTGTGTTGGATTGTCTTACAGAAAATCACAATACTTTACCCATTTTTGTTTTGTTTGTATTTTTATTGTGGAGGATTTCCAGAATCCTGGAACTTTTTCTGGGGTTACTTTTCTGGTGAAAAAATATATAGATGGATACTCATTAAGGAAAGATTTTTAAGTGTGGAAAAAGTAATTAAGGGCACTTCCACCTTCACTAGAACCTTCTTACCTCACACCAACACACCTGCTTTTGTGATATTATTTCTACATGTATTGTTTTATTGGCTTTCTAGTTTCAGCAATAATATTTCTGCAGGTGTGCTATCTGTGGCTTCTGAGCTTGCTTTTTTTTTCCCTTTTCCCCCCCCCCCCCCCTTCCTCTTACCCAGCACCTCTGCCACCTCCATCGTGTACGTTTATTTTAGGAGCAGAAGGACTCTATAATTTTCAAAATACATTCATCAAGGGCAGTGTTAAAAATGGATCTGTTACTAAAGATACAGTCGAAACAAATTGGAGGCTGAATTTGGGGGACCCCCCCGCTTATACGTTTTCTTTTCATTCATTTTCCCTTAGAGGTCAGACAACAACTTTCCTGGTAATTTGTTGGACATGCCATTACAGTTTTTTAGTTTCAATTCTATTTCATACCAGTATCCTCCTTCACAGCAGCACCTGGGTTAGATTTTTGTCTACCAGGCATGGAAGAGATACCTGCTGGGTGTTTTCTTTTTATTTTTTGGTAATGCTATTATCCCTATGAACAGCAACCCAGGGAATGTAGCCTGGGCTTAAACCAGTGCTTCACTTAATCTCTTTTACAACTCTCAGCTTGTGATCATCTCACTGTATAATTAAAAAGAATAGTGCAGGATCATATGGTGAATCATAACACCAGAAATCACTGTCAGTGAGAAAGCAAACAAAATGCTGTGTAAAAGAAGGAAAGTTGTTTTGAGACCAATTGAGTAGTCAGTTTGTATCAAGAAAGTAATCTCATAAGAAAGCTGGAAGAAGTCAGATGTTTGAAACTGCTCTAAAAGGGTATGTTGGAAAGGCTAGTACCCTGCTGATCATGTGTGACTGGAAGTAATCTTCTGAGATTAAAGAAGTGAAGGCGTCTAAACCAATAAAGTTCTCAATGATTTCAATCACTACTTAGGTCATTAGAGTCAAGAAGGTCAGTAAACTCAGCATTTCGCAAGGTCAGAATCAAACTCATGGAGAAAAACACTGCCATACATAAGGTTAGCCTGTGTAGCACTCTATGAGATAATGGAAGACAGCTTGGATCTTTAGGCTGGGTGGTAAATGTATATGTTTGTGAAGATCTCCAGCAAGATTATTGGGAAAGGCAAGTTATTAGTGCTTGAATTATCACAGAAACTAATGGGAAACAAAATTTGAAGAAATTCACAAAATTCTTAAGAAATACAAGTCAGTATATCCCTAGAAAAAGGCCTGCACAAATACATAGTGTGAAGAACCAGGTATTTCCTTACACGAACATGAAATGTCCTTTGAGTCAGCCGACAAAACTGACTTAAAACGGCGTCTCCACGCGGCGCTGAACCCCCTCTGTGTGTATGGGGGGGG
>NW_009954102.1:3958441-3970031 GCF_000747805.2 Chaetura pelagica | reverse complement strand
TTGAACCTCCTGCCCCAAATTGCTTTGTATTCCCCACAATAAACCGTGCATTTCGTTGGAAATATTAGTAAGCACTGAGCAAGTTATTCACTCAAAAAACTCAGGGCATAAGCCCCTGTCTCCTCTGTGTGAGGTGATACCCACTTGTGGATCTCTCAGCAAATCCTGATAAGCTTAATACACTCCAAAAAGAAGATATAATAGGTCACGGATCGCGACACAGGGTGATTCTGTGATTTTGTGTAAATAAGTGTACTGGATGGGAGAGAGTTAATTTTGTTCACAGCAGCTCATATGTGATGAAAACACTGTTGATAACACAGTGATGTTTTAGTACTTGCTGAGCAGTGTGTAAACTGTCGAGGCATTTTCTGCTTCTCTTACTGGGGTTGCTGGGAGGGAACACAGCTGGGTGTCACAGGAAAGCTGGGGAGGGACTTTTTACCAGGGTGTGTAGTGGTGGGACAAAGAGTAATGTTTTTAAGCTGGAAGAAGGTAGAATTAAGCTAGACATTAGGAAGAAATATTTCAGTGTCAGGCTGTTGAGGCACTGGCACAGGTTTCCCAGGGAAGTTGTGGATACCCCTTCTCTGGAAGTGTTCAAGGCCAGGTTGGATGGGGCTTGGAGCAATCTGGTCTAGTGAGAGATGTCCTTGCCCATGTAGGGGGATTGGAACTAGATGATCTTTAAGGTCCTTTCCAACCCTAGCTATTCCATAATTCTATGAATTAATGGTCTTTATCTCAATCCATGAGTTTTCTCATTTTTGCCCATCTGATTTTCTCCCCCATCCCACTGGAGGAGAGTGAGCAAGTGGCTGTGTGGTACTTAGCTGCCTACTACCTCCTCTCCTCTCCTCTCCTCTCCCCTCCTCTCCTCTCCTCTTGTTATTAAACAGAGAATGCTACATTTAAATTACTACTTGTAAGAATACATATATAAGAATTTTCAGTTTAGAAGTTACATTTTAGGTTTGAGGTAATGAGAAAGCAAAGGCTTTTATAAATCTTCCATGGCCCTATGCTAACTTGGAGATCCAACAAGCATCAAGTACAGTAGATGGAGTACACAGCTGATACCTAACTTACATTCAATATAATGGACATGTTTCAATTTATTGGTTAGAGATCAGATCAGGTCTTTTAGGAAGGAGAGGGTATCTCATAGAGCTCTACAGGTTGCTGCATTTGGTGCCTCAGATGGGAAAAATCAACTCCCGCTCCTCTCCTCTCCGCTCCTCTCCTCTCCTCTCCTCTCTTCTCCTCTCCTCTCCTCTCTTGTCTGTGAGGTCTAAAGCTTACATTGTGTTCAGGTAACGTCTGCTGGATTGGGCTGCACTTGCAAGCCTAGACAAGAAACACTGTGTGCTTGAAAAGATTTCAGTTTCACTTAATCCTTGAGTTCCCCCTTGGTCTAAGAATTTGGGTACACTTACACATAGGCAGCTTAATGGGTGAAACCCACAGTGATACAAGAGTTTTGGAAACTGCAATGTCAAGCAAAGGCTTACGATGCTTTTTAGAAACCTGGCTTCATGAATAAGATTTGGTATTTAAGGTCTTTTATGTTTCTATTCTGCGGTAGTTTACATAAGAATCATAAAAGAAACCTAAAGTATCAACAACTGGACTGACATTTTCTTCATAATGTAGCCAGGTTTTTCCCACAAGGCCATTTTTTCTATTTCAATTATTTAATTATTGTTGACCCTACACGTACCTAGAATAAATATGAAAGAATTCAATATGCTCAAGTTCCCATCCCAATTTGAAATATTAATCATGCTATCAATTGATTTATTTTTTTTGAAAATAATTTTTTATGATTTGCCTAAAATGAAACCCCCAGAATGATAAAGAAGCAGAAGAGAGAACATTTAGCCCAGACTGGATTGGCATGTACTATTTTCCTTTGTGAGTAAGAACAAAATAATTGTAAAATAGTGTTTATAATTACCACTTTGGATAAAGGTCAAATAAAAGCCAAGCTTTATTATAATAGCTTCATTTCAGAAATTAAAGGGAAATCAATACAATTCATTAATAGTGATTTAGGGCTCTGGATCTCTCTGAGGTACTTATAGGGCCTCCATTAACACAGTGTCTGAGCACTTACTAATCTTTAATGTATTTATCCTCCCAACTGCTGCAAGCTATATTTCTAATCCTTATTTCACTTTGCATTGAAGCATATCCCAAAAAGTGTGGGGAATTGTAAATGAAGGTGAGAAATTTAATCATCCTTTGTCCTAGGACATTCTGTTATTAGTAAATCATTGAATCATATAATGATAGAATAAAACAGGTTGGAAGGGGCCTCTGGAGGTCTCTAGTCCAATGTCTGTTCAAAGCAGGGTGATCTGTGGGGTCAGACTGGGTTGCTCAGGGATTTATGCAGTTGGGTCTTGAGAATCTTCAATGCCCGATGCTGCACAACATCTCTGGGCATCCTGTACCAAAGCCTGAGTGCCCTACTGCAGCACAACTATGGTTCAGGGCTTTTCAGAACTATGGATATTGTGCCTGGTATCCCATATTCTGTGCAAGTTCTTTAAGTGTCATGTTTTTCTCTCAGGAATTATGTTTAAAACTTACCTATAAAATCATGTGGAGCTCCAGTAAGGGAGACTGAGGCTGATGAGGGGTCTGGAGAACAGGTCTTATGAGGAGAGGCTGAAGGATCTGGGGCTGTTCAACCTAGATAAGAGGAGGCTGAGGGGAGACCCCCATTGCCCTCTACAACTACCTGAAAGGAGGTTGTAGTGAGATGGGTGTTGGCCTCTTCTCCCTAGTGATTAGAGATAGGACACAGGGAAATGGGGTAATGTTGCACCACAGGAGGTTCAGATTGGATATTAGGAAAAATTTATTCACATTAAGAGTGGTCAGGTCTTGGAACAGGCTGCCCAGGGAGCTGGTGGAAGCACCATCCCTGGAGGTGTTAAAAAAATGGGTAGATATGGTGCTTTGGGAGATGGTTTAATGTTCACGAGGGTGTAGGGCTGATGGTTGGACTTGGCAATCTTGAAGATCTTTTCCAACCTTAATGATTCTATTATTTTATCCCTGAAGTTAGAATTACACATGTAGAAAGCTCTGGTCCCCAGCTGGAGAGGTAAAAAGATCAGTTTTAGCCATCCTAATGCCTCTGCAGCTATGGTTCTTCTAATCCCAGGTTGAAGTTTATCAGGAATCTCATAGACATCTGGGGGTCTGCATCTAGTCTGCTTTATTTCACTCTTGATGAACTGAAAGTGGACATGCAGCTTTCTGACTTCTGCAGATTATTTCTGCAGGCATTTTCATTCCTGGCCTCATTGCTAAGGGATGAAAGTTACACTGGGCAATTACAGCTGCTGAGAGCTAAGTAAGCATCATAACCTCAACCAGAGCAATGCTCAAGTACCCTGAGCTATGTGCCAAAATTATTTGCCTGTGGGGAAGAGCACTCCTCACCAAAGCTAGTTAGAAGAGGATGCTATGCTGTGCAGAAGCTCAGATTTCCCTGTGATGACTAGTGGGAAGTCTAACTTGGAGCAAAGCCAGCTTTAGCTACATGATGAAGACAAAGAATCTTGGAAAAGTATGTGTATAATAACTGGAAAATATTTAGATCCTGCTTCTCTTTGCATCTCCAAGTAATGGATATAATGAAGAGGAAGGTAGTGAGAATTTATGATAACAGCTTACCCTGATGTGTTTGCAATTTTTTGAACAATTCTATTACAAATTAAAATGGAAAAAAAACCCCCTCTATTTCAAAACACTTCTGTAAATATACACCTTAATATTTTGGGGGTTTGTTTTGGGTTTTGGTGGTCTTGTTGTTGTGGTTTAGTTTGGTTTGTGGAGCATTTTAGGTACTAAAACATAGAAGAATTTATGGTGTTGAGGGCCCAACTTGCAATTTGAGGAGTACTAAGCAAACCTCTGATAAGATGCCAAATTGTGATTGGTATCTAGAATGAATAATGTCCAAAGATACACTTGAAACTAAGCTTTGACAAATGTAATTAGAGTTTGCTAAGGCAAGGAAATCACACGGATCAAATTAAAGCTTAGATCTGATGAAGGAAGGCACAAAGAGCTCCAAGGTGCAGTCCACTAGAAACAACAGACAGAGCAGCATGTACTTTGGCAAATCAAGCAGTACAATGCAGTGGTCTAGTAAAGGGGCCAGGAACTGCCTTATTTTTAGCAATTGCAAGGATACACAAAGACAGAACATACAATGTGGGAACAAAGAGGATGACAGCACTACCTTCAGCTCTGAGGAATTCTTTATGCAAGAACGAGGTCTACCTAGGGATGGATGGAGTAGGAGTCAAAGGACAGAGAGAGAATTTGTTAACTCTAAGGTACACAAGAAGGTGAGCCAATATGTCACTGAAGTGGTAATAGCAACCCGGGAATAAAAAAATAAATAAATAATAATTATTAACAAACAAATAAATAAAGAAAACCCACAACACAAGCAACAGTAATAGGAGGTGAACATATAAAATACAGGTTTCAAAGTGATGAGCATCTCACCATGAAGGCAAAGAAGCCTTTGGGTAAAAAATAAACTTGAGAAAAAATACAGCACAATTCAGAATTTCACCAAGAGCAAAAGTACACAGTATATGAGGAAAGATGTATCAATTCCTCTGTGTTATTAAAAACTACACTTGTTGGAGGAGTGGAAGATTAAAACAAAAGGGGAATGATTTGATGCAATCTTGTAATTCCAAGATTTCAGAAGCATATATTCAGAAACCTATAGTTTTGGAGGCTTCATACTTATTTCAGAAGTATGTTTATACTTCAGAATTGGATAGATATAATGGCTGAAATCTGGAATCAAGATACACTTACAGAACCTGGAACTGAGCACGTCTGATGATTATCTGATTTTGAGTACAAATCAGAAGAGGGTACCAGCCCAATTGCCCCAAATTCCTCATAAAACATGGTAAGAACCCATTGCTGCTTGAAAAAGAGGTCTTATCTGTGTCATCTATACTTATGACCCAACTCACTCACCTAGAAATGTTTAACAAGACTTGTTAAGAGCTCACTTCTGAAACCACAGCCTTGGAACTGTAAAAAGACCCTCAGAAAAAGCTTTGCTTGCTGGAATAAAAAGATTCAAAGGAGAGATACACAGAACCATGACAGTTTCTGGAAGAGGAATAAAACCAGAGACAATTTAATAGTTTTATTTTATCAGTCCCTAAAATTTTAAACAGGATAATCCCTGATCCAGAAAGCAAAGATGGGTGATGCCAAATGTTATTTTTCTTCCAGCATTTACACATATTTGATACCCCTTTGGCCAGGCAGTTTTTCAGAAGGTCACATAGACTTTTTTTTCTGCTGACAATATGCTGCACAGAAATGCAATAATTTTTTGGTGATACAGAGGACAGAAAGACCAAGATGGATGATGTTTTTCAGGGTATAGGATGAAAATCAGTAGAAGAACATGACCAGAGGGTCATGTCAGCTCTGACAGGGTCAGACTTGCTGGACTAGCACAAAACAGTGAAAAATGTAACCTGTGAAATACACCTTGGAGAGATGTTGACACAGCAAGGTGCACACAGAGATCACAAGTTCATATAATCATCAATCTCATCCCAGTAGGCAATGGAAGGCTGCAAAGACTTCCAGAAAATATAACCAACCACAAAACAAAATGCTTGGTTTATAGCAGAACTCTAGAAAAAGTGTCCAGGGGACACAGGATGCAATTATGAAACTTAAGGTCGGGGAAGACAAAGTAGGTGATTAATAAATCTGCAGTTATGAAAGACCAGGAAGCCTGTGTTGTCCAGAGGCTCCACTGAGAAGAAAACTGACATCACCTTTCTACATCAATACAGCCAAAATTAGAAAGAACAAACTTATGTACCTTTATTGAAAAAGATACAATTCCCAAGCAGTGAAGAAATATGGATAGAAAACCAGAATCAGAGAGAGCTGGCCATAAAATACTGTTAATTTATTAGGGAAAAAGGAGAGAGCCAATAGCTTTTGTTTATGACTACAATCAATTAACCAGTTGACTAATGTCTAGTATATATCATATTGTATATAAATATTATGAATAGTGTATACATTCATGTCTGTGTAGTAAGTAGAGGGGATGTGTTTCTTACATTTGAAAGTAAATTTATATACAGCATTTCTATGTATATACACACATACGTGTTTGACTCATATATATGCATATATACTCTAAAATATCTATGTATTCACACATCCAAACATGGTCACACGTAGAATTATAGATAACATGAATTCATAGAAAAATAGATTAGAATAAGTCTCTAGAGGTCTTCTAGTTCAAGTCTCTGTGCAGAGCAAGTGAATGTCAAATAACATCAAAACCAGCAGAGCTTTATTAATGTGCAAGAACAGACTTCAGAGGAGCCTCTCTGGCTACGTGTGCCAGTGGTTCAGAGTGCTCGTTATGAATATTTACTTCCTTTTGGCAAATTCAAATTTCCCTCTTTTCACCTTGTTCTCATGGCTTCTTGTCTGTTTATAGTGCACCTTTGAGAAGAGCTTGGTGTTGTCTTCTCTAAAATCCTTAATTAGGTAGAAGACAATGATTACTCAATAGGGTTCTCTCCTTCTGCCTAAACAGACTCATCCTCTTTAGCTGCCGATGATGTACAAGGACCTCCTAAACACCCCTTGCCTTGCAGACACACACATCTTCCAATTTTGCTATGAGTTCTCAAGTTACAAACAAAATTCAAACCTGTCTGAAACTTGGTGCATATGACTGAAGAGCATACTCATTATGAGCAGTATAAAATATCCACATATAATCAAATTATATAAAGTAAGAAATAGAATCTGGTTCTGCTGCAGAAGATAATAAAAAAAGTAAAACTTCAATCTACTCACTGTTAAGGAGAAGAATGGGATATTGTTTGTTTTAATTTATATGACATTTCTAAGGTATTAGAATGAAAATGCCCTTGAAGAATACATCAAGATAATTTTTTAAATGTAAAGCTTAAAAAAGCTGTGATATATGTACAGTAACAACAACATTGTTAGAGCTGTTAACATCATTAGCAACATTCTTAATCATAAGACTTCTCAGGAAGCTGAAAAAATCTTGAGAGATTTCAAAAACAAGTCCAGAAAGAAAAATTAGATCTTTTCACATTGATTGGAAAAAAAAAAAATAATTATACTTGATCTTTATTCTCACTTTATTGAGAATAATAGAAGACTTTATTTCCAAAGTAGTGATCACTACATTGCATCTATAGTACACTAACAAGAACAAAATCTGGCAGAGGCCCATAGAGTGGACAACCCTCTCTGTCTTGTGTGATCTGGTGAGCTTGTGGAGAACTGTGTCAAAATAATCAAGTGCCTCCTAAAAAGAGCCTGTAAAATCAGTATTTAGTGCTTGTAAAATACAAAAGGTAAGCGCTGACCCATAGGTTGCCACTGTGGATATTTTGTTCATTAGAAAACTGACAGCAAGAACACTAGTACACTTAAAAAATGACATTGAGTCTTGCAAACTTGGACACAACACAGCTAAGACACCAAATAGTGGCATGATTTGAGGTCACTGTGTTGACACCAGTTCTTCAGAATGATGTTTGCTTGTTAACAAAGTAAAATCACAGCATCACAAGATATAGTTCTGATGTGATCCTCTTAGTCTAGAGAGAGAGACACGCTGTGGAAGGACAGGTGTCATTGCCTCACAGCCATGGAAAAGGTAGTGGAAGCTGAAAACCCTCTTTTGCAAAAAGCTCTCTGGCTGAAGCCCAATAGCCTGGATAAGTCAGTCCCAGGACCTTGATTCAAGGAGAACAAAATTACCTAGTGCTGCTTGACAGAACACATGTCAGGAGTGCATCAATTATGTCATCTCAGCTGCAACTTACTGAGAGAATTTCTGAATATTAGTGGGTTGTGTCTGATTTTGACATATTTTATTTCCCCAGTGGTTATTGTTGTCTGTTGACAGCCATTGTACAACTGGGGAGAAAAGTGGGTAATTGCACCTCTAAGGGGTGGTCCTGATTGCTGCCTGGAGCTACCATGCATTGCAGGGGGCTTATGTTATACAGAACCTGAAGTACATCCATCAGGTTCCCTGGCAATCTCTAAACCACACTTTGCTAGAATTATTCAAGAAAGGGGAAAAAAAACCCACAACAGATAATTCAATCCAAATCTTTGACCAATGGCTAAACTGTTACCTAAGCCTTTCTGCCTTTTTGCCTTTGGACTTTCAAAGTGGTTCACAGCTGGAACTTGCTAGAAGAACATTACTTCTGTGAATTTCTTGGTTTTATTACCCTCATTTATCAAAGAAATAGAAGACATAAAATCCCTGCATTACCCATTCATGCAGAGAGAGGTTTTCCAATAACATATGCTTGGGGAGAGAATGGGAACAGTGATTCTACTCAGCCCTTTTCCCATGGATACAGGAGTAGAATCAGGACCCTGTCTAGAAAAACACAGAAATAATAAACACAACAAACTGGGAAAAAACGTAAAAAGGAACAGAACTAGCAGTTAGTTAATTTGTATATTTCCAGCTGAACTGTCTGATGAGAGAAAATAACTAATCATTATTGTTTTGTTATTTCGGATTAGATATGTGCAAATACTTGATTTAGCGGTGAATTTTTTTTTATTTATGTTCTACTGAAGATAAATGTTGTAACTTCAAAATTAGGCAGTATTATGGAAACAGATGGGATTTGAAATGAACAACAATAAAGTTAACTTCCAGCATAGAAAGACTGCGTGTCAGCTCTCTAGCTTGCTTCTCAGGATCGTTAATAAGAATTACAACATTCTTAAATATGCAATCTCAGTACATCAAAGCTTCCTGTGGGCATCTTCTGCAATGCAAGTTTTATGGATCAAGCACTGGTTTGATATCTGTGTGAGAACTCTGCTGTTATTCAACGAAAAATACAAGCGAAAAATGCAAAATTGAGCTTCTTCTGGTCTAATCATGAATAAGGGCAGGGATAAAATTGTGTCCTTCTACTTTGACAATGTTGTACAACTAGGCTAAACCCACAGAATGAAGGGATCTGTAGACATGACACACTGATTTGGCTTACAAGAGTGGAAGCAGATCAGTGCCACTGAGTTCTCTTCAGATTTATTTCAGTCCCCATCCCACAAAGCAGAATCTGCTGTTTAGCTTTGTCACGCAAGCAGTCCCATTATTCAAAGACATTGTTCAGGCCCCTGGGGGAGGAAAGGAACGTCTCTTTGCACAGCAGGGTTTGCCAGGTTCTCAGTCCATGCAAAGAATTGCAGGTCATATTTATCAGTTTTCTGAGCATGAAATCTGCAAAGGCATCAAATCTGAGTTCAAGGTGTCACTTTTAAGCAGCTGTCAAACTTGATGTAAATACATTTTATCATATTCAGTTATTGTTGAACTTTCCCAAAAGTAAAAAAAAAATGGAAAAATCTTTATTTCCTGAGATTAAATCTTTGGAATGCTGGACAAGATGGAAATTGTGTTCTTTGGCCCTTTTCTGACAGAAACAGCAGCAAAAGCCCTTCAGGAATCTAGTGTTAGAGATACAAACAGAAATACCACCTCGGTTACAAAGTAGTGCTGGAAAATTGCATCCTATGAACAAAGTAATAAAAATACCAACTAGCAATAAATTAAAGAAATTATGAGATTAGCAAAAACCAAACAAAAAAAAAAACCCAAAAGTTTAGAAAAGAAAAGCCTGGCTCTTTAACCTACTTAGACAGGAGGTATAATTTTTGAAAATACAGAATTAATACCAGAAACAGATCAGATAAGTAGCCCCGAATGAGGAAAATATTCTAAAGGCAGTAATCTTACTCAAAGTAGAAAATACAACTCCAAGTAAAAATATGAATCACTGAAGAATAATTTCAACCTTTAATTTAGTTTCCAGTCATCTTGAAAATCCAAAGTGTAGAGGACTCTAACAGTCTGAAATGTAGCTCAGCTAGATCAACACTGTGAAAACCACCACAAACCAAAATACCTACAGACACTTGCAGGACAATAGAATATTTCATGTGTACATAAATATATATATATTTCTATAAGGAAAGCTTTGATTGAAAGAAAATTTTCTTAATGCTGTACCCTTCATGGCAGAAGTGAGCCAAACTGTCTGCTGTTAGTTTCTGTAATTGTTACCTTTCCTTGCTATATTTTAAAATACATTTTCCTCATCACTGAGTTCATAGAGCTATTTCTGATTTTCAAGGCATTGTATTGGAAGATCTTTGTGAATCAATTTTTATTTCTTGTTCTTCTAATTATTGCTATCATAAGTGAGATAAAGGTTTTTTTGTTGTTGTTTTTTTTTTTTTTTTCTATTTACTATATGTATTGCAATAATATCCAGAAGACCCAATTATAGGCACATAACCTATGCTATGTTTCATGATGTACACATACTTAAAAATTATGCCTGACCCAGAGGACTTACAATCCAAGTGATTCTATTGTGCTTAAGGCAGTTAATATATATTAGCTAGGGGATGATATTAGTCTAGGTTGCACTATTGATTGAAGTACAGCCTAGAACAAGTAATATTGTTTTCCTACTTCTCTAGCCCTAGAAGCAAATAGTATATTAACTTATCTTTCCCAGGAGAGTGCCAGATAAAATCACTACTGAATTCCTGTCTCGAGATTTAAACGTATTAAAAAGGGCAAGTCTTAGGGTTTGTGATTATTAAGAGTTAATAATCAGCTGTCAAAACCCATTCATATGAGGAATGCATGAGAAAAGGTAATTGCATTTTTGACACATATTGAGGCTTTCAAATTTAGTTTTGTTCTGCAAGTTTGTAATTTCTTCTTTTCCCCATTTAATAGAGCTACTCATAACCCATAGAATTTGAATCTCTGTATGCCATGCTTTAGGTACTGCTCTTTCTCCTTTTTCTTTACATCAAAAACAGTCAAAAGCATCAATATTGCCTCTTGAAATTACATTACTCTGAAGTATTTGTACTTTTTTAATTTAAATATTTTTAGATAATTTTAGTAGCTTGTCTGCTGGACTTGACAAAACTTTCCTCTCTTCTAATCATAAAATCCATTGTTAAAGTCTTCAGCTGACTCCAGATGTGGTACCTTTCTTAAACAATCTCAAAGAAAATAGAAAAAAAGAAAATCCCTACTTCTCTGACTTTATCTCCCTGTGTATTTGCGTGCTACTGCATTTATAAAAAGAATCACATTTATACTAAGGGCAGGGTACAGTGTGCTTGGTTTTGAATAGGTTATTTGTTGCATCATAATCTTGTGAATTACCAGTAGGCTGCAGAGCAAGGGGAAAATGTGAATTGTGAAAGGCATGATGATAATTCAATTGGTTTTGTGGTCAAAAGGCATCCTTTCCAACTGGTGTTTCAGCATTTGTTCTGTCTTTGTATGTATTATCTTCTTGTACTGCATATTCAGAATGCCTCTGTGAAGGACCAGGTATTTCCTTACACGAACATGAAATGTCCTTTGAGTCAGCCGACAAAACTGACTTAAAACGGTGTCTCCACGTGGCGCTGAACCCCCTCTGTGTGTATGGGGGGGGGG
>NW_009954102.1:3862193-3958070 GCF_000747805.2 Chaetura pelagica | reverse complement strand
TTTAATTAAAGCTGTGTAGTTTAGTTTTCAATCCAGCCAAGTCTCTCTCTTTTTCTCTCTCTCCTTCCCTACCTGGCTGGGAGGGGGAGGGGATCGAGAGCATTGTTCTCGGACCTGAGTCAAACGGTGACAGCACCGCTGAAACCGCCGCGTTTCCAGGGTCTGCAACCAGCCGTGCCGCAGCTACGGTCCCGGAGCCGCGCGCCGCTTCTCTTTGGGGGGGGGCGACCTGCGCTTGGGAGTGCCCACAGCTGATCTGCACCACCGTGTGGTGAGACAATTCCGGCTACCCCAGCTTATAGGGGAAAGTATAATCTTGTCTTACCTGCACACAAATCGCGACCCTATACGGGAACTTCGTCGGGCATACCTCCCCCTCCTTCCCTCACTTAAATAAGTAAATAAGGTGTGTAACTAAGGTGTACCCATACATATTTCATGTGTTTTAATCACTCCTTTTGAACCTCCTGCCCCAAATTGCTTTGTTTTCCCCACAATAAACCGTGCATTTTGTAAATTCTAATTGGGGATTGGTTGCTGTTATTGGAAATATTAGTAAGCACTGAGCAAGTTATTCACTCGAAAAACTCAGGGCATAAGCCCCTGTCTCCTCTGTGTGAGGCGATACCCACGTGTGGATCTCTCAGCAAATCCTGATAAGTTAATAGACTCCAATAAGGAGATATAATAGGTCACGGATCTTGACAGCCTCTTCTGTGGCAGGTGTGTTCTTCTCTTTCATAAGAGTGGTAATTGTCAAAGTTTGGTGTGTATGAAGGACCATGGGATGGCTTGACCAGTGTTCAGTGCTAGATTTCCATGACACCTCTCCAGCCAGCAGCCTTGAGATTACTGAGTTCTCATCTTGCACTGTATCAGTACACAAAACCCTACCTCAGCATGAAGGACCTGTGTGGTCTAACCTCCCTCTGTGCCTACTATATTTATATTTATGGGCAACTCAGCACACCTCAATGCATATTTGCTTCCTTCTCCATGTACAAGTTCACGTTTCTGCAGCTTGTTTCTTCTTGCCGACCCATCTTAATAAATATCAAAATGCTAAAATATTGATGCACTCAATACACTTGCAAGATGAAAAGGAACAGCTCCAAGATGTGACTCAGCCAACCTATGTTGAAATAGAAACTATTTTCTGGCAATACCTCTCTCACTTCACTGATTACAGACGGAGTCCATAAAAGCTTTTTACTTTAGAACAACTGTGAAAATGAGCAAGGCTGATTCACATCCTTTGTAGCTCAAAAATGTATTTTTTTAAATTAAATTTGAAGTGTTTTTCTGCACCACTGTCCTTGAGGCACAGTGTATTTATTTAGGTAAATTGCTAACTGAGCATCCGAATCCAAGGTGATAAGTTCCTATGGTCTTTAGTAATATTTGCTTTCCTCTTGCCACTGGCTCTTACCATCCCATTTTCTGTACAGTCTTGTGTTTACTCCAGTTTTCTCTTCTTACTTAGCTAACTTGCTAAAAAAAAAACCAACAACAACAAAACAACAAACAACAACAACATAAAAAAAAATTAGTGTTTGAGTGGCTTAAAACTAGATGTTTTGATTTGGAAGTTGATAGGCCAAAGAGAACTGCTAATTATTCTGCTCACTCTACAAGTTATTAGGTCAGTAACAATGTCACATCATGTAGCTCTAAGGATCTTGAACTCCACCATCTCATGGTCACTGCAGCCAAGGCTGCACTTGAGTGTCACAATCCCCAGCAGCCCCTCCTTGTTGGTGAGAACAAGGTCCAGCATAGCACCATTCCTCATTGGCTCCTCTATCGCTTGGATAAAGAAAATGTTGTTCTTTTTGATATTGGCAGTGCTAATTGATGTAAAGAAAAGTGTTTGCCAGCACTTCGTAAGGTTGAACTTCAAAGCTAGATCATTGGGTTTTGCAATATTTTTACCACACAGAGCAAATAATTTCCAGCTAGACTTAATCTGTAACATGCCATGATTTAAATCAGCTAGGTGATAGGTGATACATGCAATTTGCATGTAAATGAACTCACCAGAAAATTGCTCTTCACAAGTGTAATATAAAAGTGCACAAAAGTGTAGAAGCTACATAGCTGATGTATAAATGCTGTGGGGGTGAAGCAGCTCTAAAAAGAAAAAAGTTGTTTCTTAATTAATGTGGCTGGGGTTGTCAATAGAAAAAAAAAAATATCAACTAGCATAGGGACAGTCTTTTGCTACAGTGACTTTATCAGCAGAGAAGATATCTGCCAGAATGGAAATATTTCAGTTTCTCTATGAAGGGTATTATTATTACTATTATTATTATTACTGTTGTCACTATTACTAGTATTTTGTTTTTCTTGAAATGAGTAATTCAACACCACAAGTGTCATATTTATATTGCTGCATCATACTTTGTGTGGTCTTCTGGCTCGCTATAAACTGACATGCTGCAGTGCCCACATCACATGGCATCAGATCTTTGTGTTTTTTTGGGGGGGGGGTTGTTGTTTTTTTTGTTTGTTTTTGTCAGATTTTAGGCACCATTGAAGTTTTAATCTGTTCTTCTCGTTGTGAGAAAGGGCCTAATTCCAGCTAAACATTCACCATTACAATATTTGAGAAGGTATCTCAATAAATACCATATGATGGTTTTCATAATTTCTTGTTCACCCTTCCAATTAACACATCTGTGTGGACAAGCCGATGTGAAAAGTAAGAGACATAGTATGACCCAGGCAACTGGGTCAGTTCCTCAGCTTCCACTAGCTATTCTAATCAAACAAAAGTGATTACACAGAGGAACAAAACTCTTTGTTTATGTCTATTTAGTAGTTAAAAGCCTTTACAACTTGTACATCATAGCACAGTAAACTGTGAGGAGGAAATTGGCTTCCTGTTCCTTGCAATAGGTGAAAATATGAATGTTGAGTTTGAGCACAGTGTTATTTATGCACTAATATCAAAATTACAGCTATGTGCTGCGTGTGTCACTTCACAGTTGGAAATCAAATTATACTCCTGCTGGAATATTGGCACATTGGTATCAGCTACAGCAGCTGCTTTGCCTTCTCTGACTTTTCTTACTGTTGCTGCTAATGAAAAAGGAGGCTGCTGTCACTGCTCTTAACAGAACTGTTTTTCTCCTCACTTGAAAAGCAAGCAGACAGCCCGGGTCTTCTCATGGCACAAAAGGAAAGGAACATTTAATTGCTGCTGAAGTGCTTGTACAAAAGGTCACCAAACAATATAAGTTCTTATTTGGTGCTGAACTTTGAAGTGAAGAATTACGGCTTGTAGAAGGGATCCAGCAGTTAGCTGATGTACTAGATCTTCAATATATATAAAAGGAAGGAGAAAGAAGGCTAAACTTGATGGGAGTTTCCTAGCAGGCCAAGAAAAAGCAGCTCGCTGGACATCTGTAAAGAAGTGCCCATGAAGCAGGTTTAAGGAAATTCTTACAACTTTTCATCCATCCTACTACATGCACAGAGGAGAAGCACTAAGCAACTGAGTATGCAGAAGCTGTCGGTCTTAAACCTAGAAGAGTTTTGTACTTGCAAGAGCACAACTTCTCAAAGGCAGCATGAGGCACTGACTTATAAGTACCTAAATAAAGGACTTCCAAACCTGTTGTGGCTCAAGGGAATAGTGAATATGCAGAAAGTCTCTGCCCCATTAAGAGAACTCCAGACATTCTGGTGTTAAATCAATGATTAATTAAACACATGGATTAGCTTCATCTTGCAAACAACTATGTGTTATATATGACAAAAGAGAAATTGAGATTCTTTACAAAAATGCAATTTCAAATTAATGTTCAACATGAAAAGAAACCTGCACCTTACCTGAGGGATTTTGCCTGCTTCATATTACTCAAAAATCCATTGCATAATCAATAGCATGATATAAAAAATAAATAAATAAATAAAAATTATGGTGATGAAATTTTCTCTTGAACTACAGGAAGGTTCCAGTATTAGTATTAGTATTGGTATTAGTATTAATATAATATTTCTTTGTCTCTGAGACTATTGTATTGTTTTTTCTCTTCTTTTGCTTAGGAGTTAAGAGACACAAGTGACACCTGATGAGCATTACAAGTTTGTTGTAGTGCAAAAACATTTGCAGAAATAACAGGCTTAGCTCATTTCCACGGCAAATCAATTTAAAAGCCTCCCCATCTCACATATTTTTTTCTTGTTTCTTTAAGAGTTTTCGCTCCTCAAGAATTTTGTGGTATGGACTGTATCTTGGCAACATGCAGAGAATGAAAGTAAGGTTCTAACTTGGTAGGAATAAAAGCTGAAATCACTGGCAATGTTCTGACTTACACCAGGTAAGTATTTAATATAGAAACTTGCAGAGAAAGTGAGACAACTTTTTATGCACCGACTCTATGCACCATCTCTACCCCAGATTATCAGGACATAGACAGGCTGATAGGATTCCTTCCTTTAAAAGTGACAAACATGTTTAGCAGTAATAGCTTCATGCCTCTTTTGTACTAGCAGACACAAACTAAACCTTGGGACCTGCTGGTACTGTTTACTGTGTATTGCATTGAGCACCTTTTTATTTTTTTCATGATCAAAAAATCTGAAAAAGGTACCAGAAGAAAGTCTTTGTTCCTTTAGCTCAAAAACCCTGACATGTAGTCCAAATTCATCTAAGTCCTAGTCTTCACATCTCTAGGGCTCTGTTGGCTTCTGCCCTCTCTGATTTCACCACCCATTTCTGGACATTATTCGGTGTTTGTGACCTGACAGGATCATCTGAACTCATGTATAAAATCAACCCCCCAGTAATCCCGTCAGTAATTATATCAGTAAACATAATATCCTGAGAATTCAACCTTATATATATGTGAATTCATATCTTGTCTGTAGATTCTGGAGTTTCTGTGGCAAATGATGACAAAACAGCAGTTGTTTTTCACAACAATTTATTTCTCTTTCTGTCAAGGAGATGTCTGCACTTAACAACCTTTTCCCTTGAAAAAAATCCAGGAAGATAATCTGTTGAATTGCAGGGAAGGCTGTCTTGTACTCACCAGTGAATGCCCTTGTATTCAGAAACTCAGTAAAGTGCCAGTAGGTGGAGCTAATGAACATCCAGTTCATCACCAGAATTTTGTAAACTCACTATAGTTTTGTTCTTGGCGTGTATTAAACATGGCTTTTCTCACTAGGTTTTTTCCCAAATTAAAGCAGCTTTTAGAATGTGGAATCAGGATTCCAGTATATATAATTGAAAAAAAAAAAAAAAAGCAGCCTGTAGAGGTCTTAATTCTTTCTAATGACTGCTCTGGGCTTTAGTTCTACCATTTATTTGAGTGGAATTTGGAAATCCTTATGAGCTTTGCATTTGCAGCTCTCTAAATTTAAATTGCTTTGATGAGTGAGTGTCCCTTGTTCTGAAATTTGATAAAGTCATACAGCTCAGGAGCTGAAAAACTTACCTACCTCCACCTCTATGTGAGCTATCCTCAATAAAAACCAAACCAAAAAACCAAAAACAGCGGACATGACCAGTCTCATGTGAACAACAAAATGAAAAACAGTTACTTTATCCTTCTTTCAGGGTGGGTATGAAATGAATCTTTTGATAAAGTGTAGGAAATAGGAGAAAGATTTTAGCTATAGCGAAGAAAATTATTTTAAAATGAAATTCTTATCTACCTAAGTCTTTACATAAGACCTAAAACAAACTCAGACCCTACTATTGATGATGTTGGTTCATAAAAAGCTCAACATGAGCTATCAATGTGTGCTCACAGGCCAGAAAGCCAATCATATCCTGGCTGCATCAGGAGAAACACAGCCAGCTGGTCGAGGGAGGTGATTCTTCCCCTCTAATTTGCTATCATGAGATCCCACCTGGAGTACTGTGTCCAATTCTGGAGCCCCCGACAAAAGAAGGACACAGAGATGTTGGAGTGAGTCCAAAGGAGGGCTGCAAAGATGATCCCAAGGCTGCAGCACCTCTCCTATGAAGACAAGCTAAAAGAGTTGGGGTTGTTCAGCCTAGAGAAGTCTCCAGGGAAACCTCATAGCGGCCTTCCAGTACCTGAAGGAGCCTACATGAAAGATGGGAAGGGACTTTTAATAAGGGTCATAAGATGAGGGGGAATGTTTTTAAGCTGAAGGAGGGTAGATTTAGATTAGACGTTAGAAAGAAATTATTCAGTGTGAGGGTGGTGAGACACTGGCACAGGCTGCCCAGGGAAGCTGTGGCTGCCCCATCCCTGGAAGTGTTGAAGGGCAGGTTGGATGGGGCTTGGAGCAACCTGGGCTGGCGGGAGGTGTCCCTGTGCATAGGGTTGGAATGATATGATCTTTAAGATCTCTTCCAGCACAAATCATTCTATGATTCTACTGATGGAAATCTCCCATTTTTTCTGCTATTCCTCTCTTCCTCAAGTTAAATAAACAAAGTTTAAATGCAGAAAATATTGTATAAGTACCAGTTACCCAAACAGCTTTATCAGCATCTTTGTCTCCTTACATCCAGCAGGATGACTATAGGTCTGTGTTCTAGGAGAGCTTGTTGATCTTTTTAAATGCTAATTAGACTTTGATTAGGATCTGAGAATCAAGGTAACAGGATCAGATTTTCCCACCATTGATTGATTAATTAATTAAAGGCATCTAGATGGAATTAAACACTGGAAGTGAGCCATGTTGATTGTCCTTTAGCATTTTGCAGGAACATTTTAAACATTATAATTCTAACATTGTTTTACAAGATTAAGTCTTTAGTACATGGTTTCAGTGGTGGGTAGGTATCTGGAAAGGCAAGAACCTCTGGAGGAAACAGACACTCCAACACAATAAAGAAACAAACTTTGCAGAAACCTTTAAGCCAGCCTGATTTTCAGAATGAAGGAAAATTTGCCATTCTTTTAGGTTTTAGTACTGCATTTTGGATACTCACCTAGGGAAAACAGCACAAATTACACCCTAAAAGAGGGTGAGAACAAGGTTTTGTACAATCTTATATGGAGCCAAAACCCACTTGTGCTAAAACCTCTACTACTGTAAAGCAACATAGTTCCTTTGACATTATAGATACTTTGGTAATTTATTGCAAATAATGAATCTGCTTTCTCAGCTTTCCTGCTTGCAATTAATCTATGGATACTTTACCACTCAGTAGTTTGGTTTTTTTTTAATATAGCTGCTCTGGCACACTGATAAAGTAACCAATAACCCCTAGAGAACAGAACAATTTTAAGAGTTATAAGTTGAAAAGAACCCGGGAATGATTTTGTTCCAATAGGTGGTTAAGACTTAGTAATTCACATCAAGAGAGCAACCACAAAAGCTAAATGACTGTTTTTAAAATTCCACATGTAGTATTTCCATTTTATAGTAAAAAGATTTACCAGCAGGTGTTAATCTTGTACAAATAACCTGCATCTTACTACAATAGAATTACTTTAACCGGCATGGATAAACAGTCATACCTTAATACAATCTTCTGAAGCACATGAAACCATTGTTAAAGGGCAGATGGAAACATCATGGGTTAAAATGTTGCAGAATAATATTCTCCTGCTGCTTTAAAAAAGCCATAATGTTCTATCAAGTTGTCTAAAGAATGGTACTTTTTTCTTACTTGGGTATGTCTGGCTATGACAGAGTCATTCTTGGTCTGCTTACAGATTTGCTTAGTATCCTCAAAGGATATTTTAAGAAACTGCAGTGTATTTCCTATAGCCATAAACCCCACATTTTTCTTGCACACAAAAGCTGAATACATCTTACTTAACCTCAGCAGTGGGATTAAGCTCACCTAACTCTGGATATCCTCAGTATAGACATCTATATCTGAAAAAGTTGCTGATGTTGCCACACGTACCCAAAGAATGAAAATCAGCACTGTTGGAATTTTCCATCTAGCTTGTTTTAGAGAAGCACTTGAGGATGGGATGGATATGCCTCCAGAGTCAAGGGTTACATCAAAGTTCAACTGCAAATAGTTAGTGAGGTACACAAAATGGAAAGGTAGTATTCTCTGTTCAGTTTTTAAATGACCAAATATCAACAAATTTATGTGAATCACTACCTAGATGAATAGTAAAGGTGATGTTAGGCAAAAATATGAAAAGCTGTTGATTTTAGGAAATAGGAAAGGAGAAAACACAGTAGTTTTTAGTGTTTGTGAAGAATTTTACACAACTTCAGACACTGAATAATACCTGAGCGTACCTGAAATATGCAAAAAAAATTTAATAAATTATTTTAGTAATACTAAAATAATGCTCATCAAAGATTATACTTTGCAGTTCAGTTGCCAAATAACAACAACAACAAAAATAATAAAAATGACTGGTCAGTCCGGATTGAATGGAAACTGAAACATTTTAGCTTTGATGCTTTCAGAAGGCTGGAATGAAACTGAAAAATGAAAGAATCTGTTTCTACTAAAACAAGATGTTTCATTTCACATGGAGTTTAAGCAGAATATTTCCTCCATTTTCTTTCTTCTATGAGAACTCTTTCTAGGCAAAGTATGCTGTTTTGAAAGGTAAAGCATGTTGTTTTAAAACGTGAAAATTTTCAAATTGACATTGCCTTATTTTTTTGTGCTTTATGTAAATTGCAGAGCAGAACCTAACAGCCCTGCTTGAATAAGGAAATAACCATACTTAACGCTAGCTTTAGGGAGACTTTCTGTGCAAGCTGCAGACCCTTCCATGGGCTTTGTTTAGTTCAGTTACTGCATAAGAGTTTTGAATATTGAAAGTCTAAATTATGTTGTTATTAATATCATTATTATTTTTATCATTATTATTAGGTACAACTGGTAACCACTGTATAATTTACATACAGAAAAACAGGATGAGAATGATTTAGGAGACAGATCACAGAGTCACAGAATGGTTGAGGATGAACTGGATTGTGAGGAATAACCAGGTCAAGCAGGGCCACCCAAAGCTTATTCCCAGGCCACCTTTTGAATGAATCCAGGGAGGTTGATTCCATTGCCTTTTTGGTCAACCTCTGCCACTGCTCATTCACCCTCACAGAGAAAAAGCACTCCTGATTTTCAGAGGGAATGTTCTGTATTTCAGCCCATGCCCATTGTCAAGGTGCAAATGCACATTGCTGGCTAATGTTGAACTTGGTGTCCACCAGCACCCCTCGGGGTCCTTCTCTGTTGAGTTACTTCCCAGTTCAAGGGCACCAACTGGATCTACAGGTGCATGGAGTTCGTTCTCCCTAGGTGCAGGGCTTTGCATTTCCCATTTCTCCAGCTTGTCAAGTTCCCTCTGGATGACAGCATGACCCTCAGCCACTCCTCTCAGTTTTGTTCTATCACCAAATCCGTTGAGGCTCTGCTTTACCCCATCATTAATGTTTCATGTTTAAACAATCACAAGATTTAAATCTTGCTATAAGTATTTTCCATCTCTGCCACTCCTGAAAATATAAAATTAGACTTTTCTCGTGCCATTGAATGTCATTTAAAAAAAAATGTTTTGTCTTTTAGGTAGCCTAAATATGAAATTCTATATAAATATAAAAATGTACCAAAAACAGGAAAGACAGAACATAGGAAAAAGAAACAAGCAAGCTGAAGTTTGGACTGGCTTTACAATTCATTCAGTCAGTTTTTTCTTTTTCAGTCATATTTTTCATGACCACTGGAGATGCCTTGTTACCTTATGGAAAGTTTTCCTAAAACACTTGCTACAAACTGAAGATTTGATATTATTGTTTTTGCAATAGAGTTCATTCATCATAAAATGTTCATATTGCATTAGCTAGAAATGACTATTGGTGGCACAGTAATGATGAAACATTATAATGTTTCATATATTAAATATCCTAAATGTGCTAGAGATTACAATGTAGCAGCAATAGCAATTGCTATTAGAAAATGAAGGATAGGTAAAATAAAAAATCTTAGTGACATGAAATGATAGATACCCTCATTCTGCAAGAAAAGAGCTAGGGAAGCTCACTGTAAATTATGATTTGCCATAATATTATGTCATCTAAATAATCATATGCAACATGCTTTTTTGATCCAACTATTTCTGCACACATAAACTGTGTGAAATTCAGTCACAAAGGAATAATTACAAATCTTAACTATCTTTTACATCTACTTTGGTCATTTTCCTTGTTTCAGTTACACATTCCCACCAAAACGGAAATCCATTTCCTCTTTCCCCCCTCCAAGCAATTGCTTAATGTTTGTTATAATACTTTAGAATATGAATAAGTATTTCACTTGAAATATCAGAGTGTCACTGGTTCTGGATATGTTTTAAAAGTAATAAACTATTAAAGTGCTCAGATATGAGGTGCTATAACTGCAATTAAAGGTACCATCTTTTACATTTTAGAGAGTCTTTTTCTCAGATCATTCTGAGTGTAAGGAAATACCCTGTTTACTGTTACTGATTAGATATGTTTCAAAATAATAACTTTTGTTGATAGTTTAAATCAACATAGCAAATCAAGTTCTACATCCATTAAAATCTGTCATTTTCACAAATATTATCATAGTAATAGCAGAATAGTGCCTGGAAAATAATTTTATCATATTGCAGTATATGTTTTGACTCAGCAACGCTCTTTACAATGTCATAAAGCAGACAGGAACGTAAATCATTTAGTCCAATATAAGTGCAATGAAAGAAAGGACAAACCAAATGTAGGATGGATAAGAAAGACATCAATACATTCAATTTTGACAGGTTAAACATAGCAAAGCATTGAAACTAGAATGTATCTGAAGTGTGATACAATCTCATGAGGAAAAATTATTTTCTTAGTCCTCAGGAAAGAGGTTATTAGTAGATCCAAAATAAACATTGTCAATGGAAAAAAAGAAAAGACTTTCATCAAATACCATTGCATTAAATACCATTTCCTCCCTTCTTTTAATTTATTCAGATCTTTGTTCAACAAATAAAGGTCAAGAAACTCTATTGGAATTCAATCATTTGTGTGAAAGGGTTTAAAAGTATCAACCTTGTGGAGTTTAATTTAGGCATAGATTGAAAATCTGAGTTCTAACATGGCATAATTTATTTAAGAAGCCACATCCATTATCTAAATACAACTTAAGAAATAGTGAACTGAAACTACTGCAATATATTTATTTGTTAAAATTCTGCTTCTTAGACTTTTGATAATGTTGTAGTCCACATTTGCAGCACAGATCCAAGTACAGGGCAAGGTGTGTCCTGTTAACATTACAGGAGCTGCTTCTGAAATATTCCATTGGAGAATTCTCTGGCTACTGTCAGAGACAGGATCTGGGATCATTGCTCTATCACAAGACAGTAATGACTTGTCTTCCTGTCGACCATTCAGAAGAAGAAAGGCTCTGGGGAACCTCAGGAAGAATCAAGAGAACACAAAAATTGACTGTCCATAAGGAAGATTTCAGAAAAATGAGAGTGATTGTGATTATCAAACTATTTCAGAAGGAAGTAATTTAATTACTAACACTGTTATCATGTAAGATTGGACCAGAGGGAAGATATATATACATACATACATACATATATACGTATGTATATCTTCCATGTTTGAATCTGAGTGTGCGTGTATGTGTATATATATATTCACATGTGTCTATATATGTGTGTGTGTGTGTATATACATATATGTCTATTTACATATATGCATATATATATATACACACACACACACATAAGAGTTTCATGGATGAAAGACCTAAGAGATAAAAAGATTTTTTTATGTTTGAGGGTTAAAATACTCAAGAACATATGAAGGCTTTAAAAGCAGGAGAAACACAACTGGAATAAGTACCAGTGAGTTCAGCACTTGTCAGTATGGAGGCTGCTTGGGCTTTGGGTTTGACAAAGAATAAGTGCCTCAAAGCAAAAATCTCCTTTTTCTTGCAAATGGTTTTAAAATCTCAAACTCTCCTTAAATATTTCTCTTTCCTACAGCTGTTCTCTCCAAGATCAATAGGACTGTGCATGACACTATTCAAGGTGATGAAAGTGAAGGACTGGAGAAACTGATTGTTGGAAATGGTTCTTCTTCTTCCCCACATAAGTCTAAACAAATGATCCTAAAATATCTGGGGCTTCCATGAGCCTGAAGAAAGAAAGAAGTGATGTTCTGTTCAGCCATTCTTTCTCCTACCTGGATTAGGACTATTTGTTAATGTTTTTATCTCCTTCTTTGTTAAAGGGTTAAAGTTGGAAAAAAAAATAAATTTAATATTGTGGTTTTCTGAAAGGAAAAGGAAAAATCATGACAGTTGTTATACACAAAAGGTATTAAAAAAGGTAGCAAGAATATAGCCAAACAAGTATATAGGGAAGAAACAAAACAAAACAAAACAAAAACCAAAGAAGAAAGATAGCAAGAGATGATAGATCATTCTCCCAAAGGTTTTCTACCCCTATCAAAGTGCGAGATCAGAGAAGAAGATATATAAAATATTACAGGATAGACTAGGGAATTGAAGCATGGAACTTAGAAATAGCCAAAGTACTATATGAAAGCTTTTAAAATATGTATAAAGAGCACTAAAATATGCTGACTGTCTATGCCTTGCACACCATGTATCCATTTACCTGCTAGACACTAAACTCAGAAAAGCGAAGTTTTGAATACGAGTACAAAACCACTGGATCTTCAGATCTGGTGGGCTTTGGTAGAGAAAAGCTGACTGGGGTACAGAGGTCTCTTCTTAAAGTACAGCTAGACTTGGAGAAGTGACTGTATGAAGCACTTATGAGTTCCCATTTCTGCAGTTAAAGGAGTACTTCAGAATTGGTTATACTTTCAGTATTAGAATGTCTTGGAGAGCTATGGAGATTTCACTATGCGATCATTGCAGACAGAGAACATAAAGGTGAATTACTAGTTAATTTGGAAAAAAAAAAAAGTTATTTATGACACTAGGAAAGCTTTATTTTGGACTTCAGGATGATAGGTATAAATCACTGAATTTTTATCAAATTTCTATAATGGAATTCCTAAGGCCTCTTGCCTGCTTATCGCACCATAAATATTGGTTAGTTGCTTGCTCTGCAGTGAATAAAGACAACAGCATCTTCCAAAGAGCAGTTTGCATCATGCTTAGACAGGTGACTGACATAGGTGGGATGAATCAGGCTGTAATTTCAACTATAAATGGAAGGCAAAGTATCTACTTTTTAATTTAAATGGCTAAATTTCACGTATGTAGGACTGTATGCCTCAGCATAGGTATGCAGTGACATTTTAAATGCTCGAGGGCATCTAAGAATGTCTTGCAGATGCAGCACAGGACTTCACAGAATCATAGACTATTAGAGCTTAGAAGGGACCCTTGAAGATCATTGAGTCCAAACCCCCTGCCAGAGCAGGACCTAAAAAACTAGGGCAGATCATTCAGAAAGGCATCAAGGCAGGTCTTGAAAGTCTCCAGAGAAGGAGACTCTGCAACCTCTCTGTTCCAGTGCTTTGTAACCCTCACACTAAATATGTTCTTCTTCATGTTGAGGTGGAACTTCCTCTGTTTGAATTTTGTCCTGCCACAGGGCACAAGTAACAAGAGATTGCCAATATAATGCCCTTTGGAACCAACGCCAAAGTTGACAAATTCTACACTAACAAGGGCATCATTCTCAGTATGGCAGCTCAGCTCACATCATGGTAGACAGGGCTGGATGAGGACAATCTTCCACTCTTTTTGCTCTGGTTGGACTGCTATGACACTATCAACTCCCAGTGACTTATAGGGCCAGAGAAAGAAAAACAAGAGGGAGATGGAGTCCATAAGAGTCAGTGAATAAAATAATGTAATAGGTTTGGTATTGGGCATGGGAACCTGAAATCCCTTTTGGCCATTTGTTTGGGCATCCCAACCCTGGCTCTGGGAGTGACTGCCTGAACCCCCCACACTCCCAGGTGCCTTTACAATTCCAACATCTACAGTTGCTACACTACAAGGTCTCTCACTCTTTAATATAGGTCAGCATAATCACTGAACAGAAGGATTTGGTATTGAGGCTCAGTAGGTGTGTATTCCAGTTTTTCAGGAATACACACAAAAGCTGGAGAGTGAGGCTCACACACCAAATGCCCGCTTTGAGTCTGCATTCTAATAAGAGTTCATGAATTATGTAGGCAACACAATGAGAACATTTGAAATGGTGTTTGCATCTGCTATGAGACTTAAAATTTAATGGATTTTTAAGTAATTAGCATGAGCTATTTACCACACTGAGTTATACTGTAGGAGTAGCTGAATATAAAAATAAATATGATAATAATATGCATAAAATGCTCATTTCTTGCAACATTATATTTTATTTTTAAAGGCAGTGCTTAAGCAGACTATCCAAATTGACAAGGAGAATATGAAATAATGTCTTTACTCAGGGCTGTTGTTTTTTTTCTTGAAAAAGAAATCTTTTGTCATTTACAAGATGACAGACTAGTTCTATGATAGCTTTGATGTGACATAAGGCAGTGCATCCATAATCTAGCATGTCACAGTCATTTTTAATATGTATGGTATATGCTTAGCTAATCTAGGAATCTCAATGAATGATCCAATCTCTGAATCTTCTTACAGAGAGCCCACAGTTCTCAGTTAAAGCAAGAGTAGTAGTGGGAATTTTCTGATGTTTGTACTTCACTCTGGCCAGTCTGAGGGACTCTAGCTGAATGGAGAAAAGCATAGCAAAAAACCACCAATTAGAAGGTAGAGACTATTAGAAATCAGAAATAACATGTAGGTAGTTTTTAACTATGAAGGTGACAAACAATTTGGCTGAAATGGAGGTGTGGTAAGTTCACCTTGTCTTGTAATAGCTGGTTCTTTTAAAATGTCTGTTTCTTACGACAATGTGAGATGGGAACACAGTAGGCCAGGAAGTGATGGCTGTATGGTCAATGACAAAAAATATGATGAATCTGCCCAAGGTAAGTGGAGACTACAGTTCTCCATCACATTGTAAGAATGGACACTTTTCAGAGCAGTATCTTTTTAAGCCAAAAGCAGGGAAAACATCTGCAAATGGAGAGGCCTTGATTCTAATTTGATTCTACACCCATTAGATTAAGATAAGGAACTGAGTTGCCACTGACAAAGAATAAGAATAAAGGGTAAAGTATTTGGCAGGAATCTAGACCTTTTTGTATTTAGAAATTTACAAATAATTATTTAGATTTAGAGAAAAACACTATTTAGACTAGGAATTTTCTATGTGAACAATAAAAATTAAGTCAATTCATCAGGATTCCTCATTTCCATTTGCTTGTCCTATGCCCTCTGTATTACATTTTCCTCTCTGAAGACATGATGCTCACACCTGTAGCTGGATTCTGATCCAGTTTCAATAGGAAAAATGATGACCCATTGTGCAAAGTGCCTTGTGATCTGCTTTTACAGCACCTGACTGCAAACTGAACAGTAAGAGCAAAAATTCACTGGAGATGAGGCAACTGCTTTCCTGGGATTCTGTTTCCAAAGAAAACACACCAACCTATACTGCAAAACATCAGCACCACTATGCTGTATAAGAAAACCATGTTACCTAATGAGAGTTAGTCAAAATATTACTATGACCAAGTCTGGGCTTAACTAGTTATTTGATGGTTCTTCAGCAAACGATGTCATTAAGATTTCCTGGGTTCCTAAAAAGCTTTCAGAAAAATTAAGGAAACTTCCTTAATTACTGAGGCAGACAAAGATAAGTTTTCTGAAATAACTGTCTGGATCTTAGATAGGCTCTTTCTTAATAGAACACTTGTGTAATCTGTATCTGACCTAAAGTAAAATGGAAATTATGAATTTATTCAAACAATTTAAATTCTAAATTTATCAATAGGATTTAAAAAAAAAAAAAAAGAAAAAAGAAACCCCCTTAAAATGTGCACTGAGGTTTTCAAAGAAGTCATCAGTGTAAATTTCAATCTTCATCCTTAAGAAGATTATATAGTAAAGCTTGTCTTGGTGGCAGTTGGAACAAAGTTGGAGCAATTCCAGAAGCCTTAGAAAAATTATTCCCATCATATCTGATGCTAAATTTTGCTCCTGTTTGTATCCAGTGCCCTAGAGGTTCCAATAAAAGCCTTCCAAGCAGGCACGCCAAGGCAGACTTTGACACACGGGTTTCCAATTTCACAAAGCTTATGACATGAAATGTTTTCTTCTTTTCCTTTGGCCAGTAGGAACAAATAACACAATGGAAACAAGTGTGCTGGCCCCAGAGGGCTAAATGCTTTGCATTCTTCCACAAAGACCTTCCCTGGGTGACACCACAGTGACACTGATGGGATTTGGGGGGAGCTCTTTCCAACTCCCTTTCCTGAGCCATAAAGGTGGAGCTGCTCTGTTATGATACGTTTTGTAGAAAGAATAAGAGATATCAGTGATGTGTATGTGAGAATGCCACAGAATCCTTAAAATAAAAATAAAAAAATCAGTATTTTCTCAAGTGCTAAAGATAGCTTTAGTAACTTTAACTTTCAAGACCCCTGGATAATACCTCTGGAAATTACATGAGAAAAAGAACTTACTTACCAAGGTCTGACACCTTGGTCTAACTAGTAAGTAAACAATAAGGCACAATAATAAGGATATCTAAGCTGGGTCTTGTTTTCTACAGTATTGTCTTTTGAATTGGATTACGCTTTAAGTGCACATGCCTCTTAGACAGGCAAGAATATCCCTAATTGCCTGTGTGACAAACTTGGCTTTGAAAATTCACAAGTTAGGCCAGCTGGGAGGTCTGAAATGGCTTTCAAAATGTTTTTGTGATTTTAACACATTTTAATTTCTCAGAAAAGGAGTTTGTATCTTACACTGAAATGGGAATGCTGGAGAAAAAAGACAACCCTGATAATCAGTAAGTAATTTCCAAAAACTTAAGGTTGTATCATCACACAAAAGTGAAAGGAAATGGGAGGTTAAGGGGCAGCACCAGGCATTACATTGTCTCTACACCAAGCAATCAGAGAACACCCCAAGCAGCTGTTTTGCAGCATGTTCTGATTACAGCAATGGGGGGGTGGTGCGAGTGGGGGGGTGGTACAGGTTGCACGTCCCTGCCCTGGGACATGGGGTATGTCCAGCCAGAATCAATGATGGGGCCCTGAGCAACCTGGTCTAGTGGAAGGTTCCCTGCCCATGCAGGGAGATTGGAACAAGGTGATTTTACAGTTCCTTCCAACCCAAGCAGTTCTATGATTTTCTGATTCTATAATTCTGATTCTTTCAGATTGTCTACAAGAGTAAATGAAATGAGCCAGGGACAACACTGGAATGTTACATATTGACAAGCATTATGTAAATCCTGCTGGTTGTCTGTGTTTGAGGGCTGAAGGACATGGGAGGGGAGGGCAGGGGACATGGAAGCAGGGAGAGGGACCCCTTCTGTGCTGGGTAACATGTCCACCTTTCCTGCAATCTATTCCCTTCTATAAAGCCATTTAACCAGCTAGCACACATTGTTTTGCTGCTTTATTAAACCATCTTCTCAAGGATCAGATGACTCACAACCAGAGAATACATGAATTAGTTCGAATCAACCTTTCTGCTTCTCCCTCTCCCCCTTACCCACCACAAGAGGATACAGAGGAGAGTTCAGCTCTTTTTATTTGCAAACCAAATTGCAGTATGTTTGTTATTTTGGGGTTCTTGCATAATTTTTTTTCTTGGTTGTTACCATAGTAGCAGGATGGCGACTTTTTGACCCATGAGAAAAAGACAAAGAACCACAGTAATGTGTAAGTATCTCCCAAGCTGAGGATTTGATTGATCTACTCTGTGCTGGAATTAATTCTTCAATTTATTAACGTTTTCTGTTGAACTGAAGCTCTGAAACCTGATGATCCTACATTGTTTCAGATTGAATGCAAGACACGACTAAAATTGTGACTAGAAGTCCAGCAGAAAGAAAGTAGCAGCTGAACCTTCACTTGACAGATCTGTACACAGCAAATGATTAATATGGGAAAACTACTCAGGGAATACTCTGAGGTTGTTGGATTTTTTTCCCCCATTTTCATATTGTACATCCAAGAAATGTCACTATGAGAAAGAGCATGAACCAACACAGGATTCATTCTTCAAAAGCCTTGAACTGTGGCAGCTCCATCAGATTTAGCCTGAAAAAAAAATATTAAACTGAGAGGTCCCTGTCCATTACAGTGCAAAAGATTTGAAAGTTATTAAAAGTCAGAATGCTACTCCCAGTATAGTCCTCTTTATTTGTTATTTTTGCATCTCTTCTTTAATAGGTTCAAACATCATTTCAAGCATTCAAACAAGTATTAAACTAGTACTATGGGGAAATCTACTTGGCTTATCTCTTCTCTTGCTATCTGTTGTTCAGTACCAAGAAGTCAGCTCTTCTGATAGGTGCTCACAACCATCTACTTGCTAGATTTCAAAGAAATAGTCCCTGGCTACCTCTTCAGCTTATGAAAAACACTTCATGAACAAACCTGCTTTGTTGTTCTCCTTTATATTCCACCTTAAAACTTTCCTTTGTCACACTGGCTGCAGTGATGCAGACTGCAGACTCTGGGGCATAGCATAAAATTTGCCTTAGTCATTAATGCAGACTGCCTTGACTTGACTTTTGATCAAGAGTTTTGGAAGCCCTTGTTTCTTGGAAAGCTTATTTGAAGTATAACTGATCATTTAGATTTCCTCCGTACACAAGCATTTCTTGGTACTGTCAGAGGGAATCACTGTTTTAGGACTCTGGCTGTGGCATTCAGATGTATGTTGTGTACGTTACCCTGTTTCTAAGCCTTTGGAGCAGATTAAAAACAATTGGAAGAAGCAGTCACCCTGATGGAGACTCCTGGACCTGCTGACTTGCCAGCCTAGAGTGTCCAAACTGAAGCAAATGTTGCAAATGAAACATGAACGATATGTTTATTTCCAGTTAATTACATTGGGTTTGGTCTCAGTTCCTTTGGATGTTTAGGTTAATTCTGCTGATGAATGCATATTCCAGCCCTGTGGTTGGATCCCAGAGACTAGAAGCTTTTATAGTGAAAACTGCAGGATTCACCTTTGTGTGGTTCAACTTTTTGCTCACACTGCAGTAATTCCTGCTTTAAAGGGGTAAGGGAAAGATGGTGGTTATTTCCCTCATTGCTCCTTGCAAAGGTACTGTGGTAATCTCATTACCAAACAGTAAAAAATTATTCAGGTATCCTCCCTACATGCCTGATTCTCAGGATGGTTCCCATGATGGATGCTTAGTAGTTGTTAAATTGGCTTTTTAAGGGAAATAAGCCCCATTTAAGCCATGTGAGGGTTTCTCATTAAACTTAATGGGGCTTGGTTCCAGCTAGAATTCTTCTCACATGTTAAAAAAGAGATTTCTTTGACTTGCTTGTAATGCATACATTTTTATAGACTGATCTTCTCTGAGACAAAAGAACAGAACTGCTTAAGTGGATGCCTTTCTGTGAAATCCTGGATTTTCATTACACTATTTACTCTAAAAGCGTACCTTGGTAAGAGAAAAAATGATATGAAGATTCAATATCACCAGCTGTAAGATTAAATAAAACAGCTCCTATGGAAAAAAAATAAAATACACTATGTTGCCAGAGCAGAAGGGGTCAAACAATAAAACACCCATTGTCTTCTGTCAAAGTAAATCACACTAAGATGTTGCAATGGCACAGGTGTTATGAGATACTTGATAGCAATACTTTGAAGATGAGAAATTTATATTATCTAACAATAAAGGCAGCATGGTGAGAAATGTTTATCTCAGGGTATGAACATGCATCTAGGAACAGGCAGGTGATAGGTATTGCCTAGCATGTGACTTTAATTTCCTGGGATCTAAGTTAGGCTTGCTCTTTTTTTCTCCTCAGAGGCTCTGCTATAAACACTGCTTCATAATGTTGTCTGCTTTTATCCATAAATTTAGAGAAGATTTTGGCTTGTTCCTACAGGCCTCAGAGTAACCCAAGGATGGTCAGCATGGCCTCCTCCTAGAGCTGAGCTGCCAGTTGGACAACATTGACAAGACAACTGCAGCCCTGTCAGCTTGCTCTTGGTTTCCACAGATTCAGTGCTGAGTCATGAAAAATTCCTTCTGTCTTCTCCCTAACCTCTTCCATGTGGTAGGTGCTCTCTGAAGATGTGAAGTAATCCAATCCCATAGTCGCAAGAGCAGAGGGACCAACTTCATCCCTGATTAATGAAGTATATTTGGGAAGGAGAAGGGAAAAACGTTACCTGGTTTCCTCTTTGTTCACTAGTGACTTGGCCTTGCAAAACCAAGCTCAGGAGACAAACTACCTTTTGTTGCATGTAGTAGTGAAGGTACAAGAACAGAGACAGAACAGAATTTATGACTTTCTGGATTCCTGGGTAATTATAATGTTTATGACTGATTTTAATTTGCAAGAGACCCAGGTTAGTGTTTTCTTACTGGAGAAGGTTTGCAATACATTTCTATGTCTATAGATACTCCTCAATCCCCTATCCCAACAAGTTATTTTTACTGTACCTCTCTTTTGTTTCTACAAGCTCAGCACAAACAGGATCTGATTTAGGTCTTCAGTCAATAATTACTAAAAATAATTATTAAAACCAAGTCTTTTCCAGTACCTGAAGGGTCTACAGGAAAGCTGGGACGGGGCGTTTCATAAGAGAGGGCAGCAATAGGACAAAGAGTAATGGTTTTAAACTGAAAGAGGGGAGATTTTAGGTTAGATATCAGGGAGAAAATTTTCACCATGAGGGTAGTAAGGCATGGGAATGGGTTGCCCAGGAAGGTTGTGGAAGCCCCCTTTTCCTGGAGGTGATCAAGTCCAGGCTGGATGAGGCTTGTGCAGCCTGGTTTAGTGTGAGGTGTCCCTGCTCATGGCAGGGAGTTTGGAACCTGTTGATCTTTAAGGTTGCTTTCAATCTTAACCATTCTGTGATTCTATGGTTCTATGTTTCTATTATCTAATACCCTGCTGCCAATCACCAAACTGAGAACATCTTGCAAGGAAGGTGGTGTGGAGGGAGGAAGAAATTAAACACAGCAAATAGATTTGATTAAAAGTACGGGTTTGGTCTCAGTTCCTTTGGATGTTTAGGTTAATTCTGCTGATGAATGCATATTCCAGCCCTGTGGTTGGATCCCAGAGACTAGAAGCTTTTATAGTGAAAACTGCAGGATTCACCTTTGTGTGGTTCAACTTTTTGCTCACACTGCAGTAATTCCTGCTTTAAAGGGGTAAGGGAAAGATGGTGGTTATTTCCCTCATTGCTCCTTGCAAAGGTACTGTGGTAATCTCATTACCAAACAGTAAAAAATTATTCAGGTATCCTCCCTACATGCCTGATTCTCAGGATGGTTCCCATGATGGATGCTTAGTAGTTGTTAAATTGGCTTTTTAAGGGAAATAAGCCCCATTTAAGCCATGTGAGGGTTTCTCATTAAACTTAATGGGGCTTGGTTCCAGCTAGAATTCTTCTCACATGTTAAAAAAGAGATTTCTTTGACTTGCTTGTAATGCATACATTTTTATAGACTGATCTTCTCTGAGACAAAAGAACAGAACTGCTTAAGTGGATGCCTTTCTGTGAAATCCTGGATTTTCATTACACTATTTACTCTAAAAGCGTACCTTGGTAAGAGAAAAAATGATATGAAGATTCAATATCACCAGCTGTAAGATTAAATAAAACAGCTCCTATGGAAAAAAAATAAAATACACTATGTTGCCAGAGCAGAAGGGGTCAAACAATAAAACACCCATTGTCTTCTGTCAAAGTAAATCACACTAAGATGTTGCAATGGCACAGGTGTTATGAGATACTTGATAGCAATACTTTGAAGATGAGAAATTTATATTATCTAACAATAAAGGCAGCATGGTGAGAAATGTTTATCTCAGGGTATGAACATGCATCTAGGAACAGGCAGGTGATAGGTATTGCCTAGCATGTGACTTTAATTTCCTGGGATCTAAGTTAGGCTTGCTCTTTTTTTCTCCTCAGAGGCTCTGCTATAAACACTGCTTCATAATGTTGTCTGCTTTTATCCATAAATTTAGAGAAGATTTTGGCTTGTTCCTACAGGCCTCAGAGTAACCCAAGGATGGTCAGCATGGCCTCCTCCTAGAGCTGAGCTGCCAGTTGGACAACATTGACAAGACAACTGCAGCCCTGTCAGCTTGCTCTTGGTTTCCACAGATTCAGTGCTGAGTCATGAAAAATTCCTTCTGTCTTCTCCCTAACCTCTTCCATGTGGTAGGTGCTCTCTGAAGATGTGAAGTAATCCAATCCCATAGTCGCAAGAGCAGAGGGACCAACTTCATCCCTGATTAATGAAGTATATTTGGGAAGGAGAAGGGAAAAACGTTACCTGGTTTCCTCTTTGTTCACTAGTGACTTGGCCTTGCAAAACCAAGCTCAGGAGACAAACTACCTTTTGTTGCATGTAGTAGTGAAGGTACAAGAACAGAGACAGAACAGAATTTATGACTTTCTGGATTCCTGGGTAATTATAATGTTTATGACTGATTTTAATTTGCAAGAGACCCAGGTTAGTGTTTTCTTACTGGAGAAGGTTTGCAATACATTTCTATGTCTATAGATACTCCTCAATCCCCTATCCCAACAAGTTATTTTTACTGTACCTCTCTTTTGTTTCTACAAGCTCAGCACAAACAGGATCTGATTTAGGTCTTCAGTCAATAATTACTAAAAATAATTATTAAAACCAAGTCTTTTCCAGTACCTGAAGGGTCTACAGGAAAGCTGGGACGGGGCGTTTCATAAGAGAGGGCAGCAATAGGACAAAGAGTAATGGTTTTAAACTGAAAGAGGGGAGATTTTAGGTTAGATATCAGGGAGAAAATTTTCACCATGAGGGTAGTAAGGCATGGGAATGGGTTGCCCAGGAAGGTTGTGGAAGCCCCCTTTTCCTGGAGGTGATCAAGTCCAGGCTGGATGAGGCTTGTGCAGCCTGGTTTAGTGTGAGGTGTCCCTGCTCATGGCAGGGAGTTTGGAACCTGTTGATCTTTAAGGTTGCTTTCAATCTTAACCATTCTGTGATTCTATGGTTCTATGTTTCTATTATCTAATACCCTGCTGCCAATCACCAAACTGAGAACATCTTGCAAGGAAGGTGGTGTGGAGGGAGGAAGAAATTAAACACAGCAAATAGATTTGATTAAAAGTACTGAACTACAATATCAGCTTTAGACCTGGACCTTTTCATTATCTTGATAGCTGCATTTGGAAATGTAGGAGTATACTGATAGTAAGCAGGCAGTGAGTTTGCATGTGCAGTCAGATTTTTAATTACAAAATTGTACTCAAGATTTTGCTCTCTGCTGCTTTCCTCCCCCCACTCTTTCTGCATTTTCACAATACATCATAATTTTTTCACTGCATTTCTAAAACTTCCCAGAAACTTCTGAGATCTCCATTCTCCCACTCCACACCTCTTAGAATCTGCACGTCTGAGCAGAACCAGAGTTTGCATTGCCAATAGAGCAGACATGGAAATGAAATGCTTCTGATTTCTCTCACCCAGCATTTTTTAGCTAGAGTCCATCTGCTCACCAGAGCCTATTTAGGAATGCACAACACCTTTTCCTTCTTCCATAGCAGCCAAACTGAACAAGAGTGGGTGGAAATATTAAAATGGCACTTTTGAACTGAACCGCAACTTTTTATTAAATGAGAGAGGAAGATGAAAAGAAAAAAAGTGACATGTCTCCTGTATGCATTTTGAGCTGGAGCTGTAAAGGCATAATCTATTTCTTAAAATAATCATGGCTAAATTTTCAGTAGTGAACAGAATTTTATCTCTGCTACCTCTGACTTCAAAAGGTAACCCCCTGAGTAAATAGATCCTATTGATCTGTAGTCCATTTTTAGAAAAAAAAAACCAAAACAACCCTAAAAATGTAATGACAATAAATATTTTTTAGATGGATTTCAAAGTTCTGCTTATAGATGGAGAGCATGATGTGGTTCTGCTGAGCTATAGAACGGTGGTATTTTAAAACTTGGTTTCCAAATGATCTGGAAATGTGATGCTTCACTCACAGAAAAATGTGAATGCAAAATTTGGCTGTTTATGAACTGGGAGTTAGAGACAACAATCAATGGGCTTGAATTTCGATTGTAAACAGCTTGAAAGGGAAATATTGCTTCCTATCACATTTGTTTCACCAATCTACTGTAGCACAGGATTTGAGCACTTCCCCATATGCTATAGTGAACATTTTACTTATCTAGCATAATATAATTGATGTTACACACAGCAGCTGCTAGGCACATTCATTTGCTGTTGTTTTCACTTCCTATTGAAATGGCTGCTGTCATACTCTGCTGCTTTTAAAGACATAACTATATTGTGCATTTCTACTGCTGCCATGCCAGTATTTCTCAGAAGAGATAAAAAAGCATAAGCCTTGAGCATGTGTGATCATGAAGAATCATATAAAACAGTGTGCTTATGTTCTTCAGCTGCTACTGCTAATGCCATAATAAAACTCTTACTTTTGTAAATATCTTCTAAGGTACAAGGAGGAAAAAATCAACTTCTACCCATCATCTGAGAATTGGACCCTTTGAATTAACATGAGCTACATCTGAAGATCAGTGCTCCCCAAAACGCTAATTGTTTCTTAACTTTGGGTGCATACAAACACTTCAACACTCAAATGTGTGTTTTGGATATCAAGAATTGTGGCATCAGGCATTTGTACATAGCTAAGATGTTCCATTTGTATAGTTGATTTCCACACCTCAAGTAATCACACTAATCTGCCCTTATAGATGGAGTATTCAGCACTGGAAGACATAGGTACCCTGTAATGATTCTGGATGTACTTACCTATCTCTGCTGATTGGAAAAGAAAGACAGCCTGACTAGTTCACATGATGATTTCTGCAGCTGTGGACAGCAAAATTATGGAGGTCAATCTATCCATAATGCTCAGACACTCCATACACACAAAATGGCCGTGTATAGCAGAGCTCTTTGTCTAAAAGCATACCTATTCTTTGAGGGGTGAACAGCAATCAGGTCTACCTGGCACATGCCAAAGTGTTTTCTTGTTGTTTAATAGTTGCCATTCTTCAGGTACCATTTATCCACTGACTCACCAGGTGTATGTGTGGTACACTTCCACAACTGTGCAATGTCTCATGTTTCTTCCACATGCAGATCAACATAATGGCAAAAAAAAAAAAAAAGACCAAAAAGATGGAAGGACTTCTTTTTGTTTCAGTGGACTTCAGACAGAAGCCTCAAAGCACTGTGAAAAAGGCAAATACTTCCCTTATTGAACACACAAGCCTTGATGCACCTGCATTATTCAATGTGACAGTAGAATTGTTTGTGCTGAACTGGTCTTTTATTCTATTATAGCTATTCTTTTTGTGTGTTCTTCTGCATCAAATACCAGTTGTCAACATGAAGACATGCTTAATATTAATGACTAACTGATAAACAACAGAAGTCAAATAATCTGCAGTCTTTGATTAGATTTATGGTAAAACCTTTGAATAGGATGTTTTGCATAAGTTACTCCTGAAAGTATCAGCTTGGCATTCTTCTGGCAGGCAGGACATAGTCCGAGTAATTCATATGCCTCTTGGGCATGGGATTCAATGAGTGGCTGGAGTTTTTTTTCTCCATATAATGACACTGTATCATAGTGCCCTTATTGAAAGGTTTGGGAAAAGAGCTCTTCGTTCTTAATATGGGTGTCACACTTGACTGCTTCTACAAGTAGCACTGAAATTTAAAAACAGTGTAGTCTGTTAGGTCAAAAGTGTAGCTGTATGGCTTTGTTTTTGGTTGCTAAACCTTTCCATATATGGGATGCTTCTGACTCTTTGCCTTGAACATGATGCACCTCAAAAAGTATCCTTGAATCATGAGCTAACTAGTGGACTAAACTTGCTGGAAAACCTGTCTAAATTTTCCACTGTATGAGGCTTTTCGATCCCTAATATCTCAGAGTCATAGAGTGACAGGCCTTCAAAAACTTACACTGCTTAGCAGAAATTCCTGTTGCCTTGGAAATACAGGAAAACTGCTGAAGCTGAAAATATGTGTGATGGTATCAGAGAAAGGGTTGGTTTCTGTCAAAACCTGGAGTAATAAGACTATTTAACATTTATGCCACATGTTCATTTACAGGTGAGGTATGTCAAGATTATTATTATTATTGCTAGCCCTATTTTCCAGAAGAGAATATTAATCCTGCAAAGTTGCAAAACTTTAAGTTTCCAGAGTACACACAAGTCACTGCATATGCAAACTAAGACTGTTCATGAAGAAGTTATCCTCTGAAATATTCAAACAACTATAAAATTTTATACTAATAAATTTAGAAAGCAGCCTATCTAGATATAAATATCAGTATTTACCAGATAGTGGAAGGATTGCTGAGCTTTGCTTACGTATCACTAATAAAAGCAGTGGTGATGCTGGTCACTCATAAAGAGGGCAACTACAGGTACCAACAGCAATAGGAGAGTAAGGGACAGTACCTCCTCAGGTGCTGGCTCTTTGCATTCAAGTATCCAAGAGATGTGGGATTGATATCCCCTTTCTGAGTGAGTATTTCAGCAGCTGAGATCCTGAGTTTTCCTCTTTGCTCCTGTTTCTATGAATTCACTGATCACAAAAACCACACACGACACCTCCTCCCCCAGTCTTCCTATGAGTAACTTCTTGCTCTGAAACAAATGTGTGCAGGCTGTCCAGAACTGGTCTTCTCTATTCTGTGGAAATGGTTATTGTGCTACACTCCGGAAGCTACTTTCCACTCATTTCCATACTATCATGTGCTATGGAGTTTTGGATAAAAGCTTGTGTTTGAACTTCCTAGAGAAGAAGCAGAGTAGTTTGCATAAGAAAAAAAAGACAGTTATCTAGATGTGCATTTAGGGGCTTATGCTCTCCATGTGTATAATAAGGAATGTAAGCACATAGTGTGGGACCAATGTTTTCTCTAAGTGACCAAGGGCCAAGATTCATGAAGACATTTAAGTACTTGCTTGGCACTTTGAAACACTCAGGACAACTACACGGTACAATACACAAACGAGCTCAAACGCCACTCTGGACTTCTGCCTGCTGTTTTGTTTTCTATGTATTCTCTCTGAAAGGTCCCAAATGATGGAATGAGCAGTTGAAGAGCTGATAGTCCCTCAGCTTGGACAACCAAGCAAATTACGTATCCTGTAGCACACCTTCACAAATCCAAGGGATTTCAGCCCTTTTTAATCCTTCTTTTCACATCTACCATTCTGAGTGTGATTAAGCTCACAGTTTACCTAAAAATTAGAAGTCTAAATCTGAGGTAGTGACTCTAGACTATCCCTGTAATTACTGGTTAATTAATAGCTGCAACAGACAAGCTATCTGATCCTAGGAAATGTGCCTAAAGCAGGTAAGGTTAATTGTCCTCTCGAGTATCTTATTTCTCTACACAGACTATCAAAAAGTCTGAGAATGACTTGTTGAAATTTTTTTGTCTGAAATTAATGGTGATGAATCCCACCATTTATGCTTCTTAATTCAGCTCTGACACTTCAGTCAGAGAAAATCTGGAATCAGTGTTTACCAAAGCTTTTAGTAGCTGTTGTGTCAGAAAATACATCATCAGTGTTAAGGACCACCAGACTCTTCAGAGCCCTGTCTCACCTCTGGGCCCTGATGATCAGAATGCCACAAAAAACAGATGAAGATAGGATGGTTTTGAAACAGCTTTGCTCTATGAGATCCAACAATTTAGTGGCTATTGTTGTAACCTATAGGATGTAAACCTTATTTTTATTTCCTCATTTGCAAGAAATCCTTGGATCAGAAGCTACTGCTGCTCTGGCAGATGCAGTATCTTCTTAAAGGCTTTTCTATCTGTGTGCTGGTTTGGTTTGGTGGGTTTTTTGTAAGCAGGGAAGGGCCCCAAGGGTGGCTCTGATAAGAAGCTGAGAAGCTCCCCCTGCTCCAAACCCAGCCAAGGAGCCATTAGAGGGCCAATAGATGCACCTCTTTAATTAACATATGAAAGAACTGAAAGGAGACCTGAGCAGAGCAAGCACTTAAAGAAAAGGAGAAGAGCTGTGCTGGGGGAGAAGAGCTGATCTGGAGAGGCAGAGCGGTGCTGCTGGTTGGCAAGGAAGAAGGGGAAGAAGGTGTCCACGCAGAAGTTTCCCTGCAGCCCATGGCGAGATGGCAGCTGTGCCCCTGCACTTGTGGAGGAAAGCGGTGGGACATTCCCTGAAGGTGCCAGGAGGGAGGAACTTGGCCAGTGGACTTGGATTTTGTGGCCAGAGGATCTGCTGCCTGTGGACTCTAATTGTGCAGCTTTGGAAGCCCCCGGGCCAGGGGAGTTTGTTCCCTGTGCAGCCGTGACTCTGTGGGAAGCCCAGGCTGGAACAGCTCTGGAGGAGGGAGAGAAACCAGGAATAAAGTGGTTTGGGCCCGGGAAGAAGGGAGGGGTGAGGTAACATATGCAAGCTCTGCTCTGGGTGTGTCTGTGTCATGTGTGTGTGTCATTAGTGTGAAATTAAAGTATTATTTTTTCCCCAAGTTGAGTCTGTTTTGCTTGGGACCCTAATCAGTGAAGATCCCTCCTTGTCCTTTGTCTCAACCCATGAGCTTTGTCCTACTCATCCCAGAGTGTGTGTGTGGGGAGTTCAGCGAGCGGCCATGGGGCTGTTCCTTTAATGTCATGTTGGGCCCAAACCATGACAAATGTAGTAAAAAAATCTACATGAAACAGGTCTTCTGTTTCCTGGGTTAGTATTTAATCAATAACTTATTGATTTCAGATTAAAAATGGCTGCTATTTCTTACTGTTTAGTTTCAGGGAGCACTCACAACTAATGTGTTTTCAAGCTGCTCAAGTAGTTAGATATCCACAAGAAGAGGGTAATGGCTTACTTAAGGTGAAGAAATGGAAATATCCAGGTAGAAATTAAAATTAGATCAAAATATGACAAGCTTATTTTGGCAAAACAAAAAACTTTTAAAAATATGAAATGTTTCAGTTAATTTCTTATTATCTTGTCTAATTTATCTTTTGCCTTTTCTAATATAGGTCTTTCTTCAACAAAAATTACATTTTAAGAAAAAGAAATTTCGAAGTTTTATTAAAGATGCCAACATGAAATGTTATGGTGTTTTGAAAATGAAACATTTTGTTGAAAAGAGATGTAAGTAAAATATTTTTACTTTTTAAAAAATCCCTCTTTTTTAGCCAAAATTATTCACTGGAGTTGATAATATTTTTTACATAGATTTTTCTATTCATACAAAAAAGTGCAAGAACACCTCCTAGGGATAAGTCTACCCCTTGTATTTATATTTTACTAGTTTTCTTCTTGCTAGCCCTGGTGTTTCCCTATTTATCTCAGTGCTTTCTGCAAATCCCAGTTTTATCTGCCTAATTTACTCACGTGAGAAGTGTTGATATTTAACTCAGAGATGATAAAATACTTCGAAACAGTGTGGTTAAAAATGGGTGTAAAACTCCCCCCCCCCCCTCCATTTCCTTAGAGTTTTACAAATATAGAGTTTTACAAATAGAGTTTTACAGTTACAAATATTCAGCCAAAGAAGTTATGTGAGTTGACATGCTTTCAATCTTGTCTATAATTTTATCTGTGAAAATCAGACTTTGAAATAAATAGGGACCATCCTAGACTTAACCCTGTAATGAAAATGTTGCTCTTCTACTAGAAATAATTTTCAAATCTTCCTCTTTTAAGTCAGCATTTGGAAGGCTGGGCCTAAATTTTGTGTAGAGCATTTATTGAAATAGCCTGTTCTCCTTTCAATTCACTGGATGTCGGAGAATTCTATTCAGGGATGACATTTTGTTTTCTCAATAGCTAACAGATTTTTATTCATATATTATTCCTGTGAACTTTCAGCTCCATGTCCTCATGGAATGAGCTGTCACTCACATTTTTAAATAACACTCTATAACAGACTCGTTCTCTCCTTAAGTGAACTGGTCTATTTCTTCCAGTTCTTGGTGCATCATAAGAATACAGCTCCTTTCTTGTAAAATCATAGAATCACAGAACTATTCAGGTTGGAAAAGCCCCTTGGGATCACTGAGTCCAACCATCATCCTTACTCTACAAAGTTCTCCCCTAAACCATCTCCACCAACAATACATCCAAATGAACTTTAAACACAACCAGGGATGGTGACTCAACCACCTCCCTGAGCAGCCTATTCCAGTGTCTGACCACTCTTTCAGTGAATTTGTTTTTCCTGATCCAGTCTAAACTAGCTACATGTCATTTAACCTTCACAAAACTCTTAGTTCACTGGTTTCTCTTTGCAAGAAAATTCATTACTTTCCACCCATAGAAGACTGTTGCTCTGTCCCAGGGACGTTATAAGTGAATTTACTCTTAAGATTAGCTCTGAGGATGCAATGGATATGTATCCAGTTAAAAGAAGATCCGCAAATTATTTGGATTCTCTAATAAAATAGGCCCAGCTTGTGGTCATTTGAGTTTTTTAATTACTACTTTCCTTTTGTGAATGTTATATATTATTCACACAGTACATATCTGTGAGATGAAATAAAATATCTGCCCGTATTGTTTATGTATTTCACCTCCTCTTCCTGGGCTACTCGAGTATGTTTGCAAGGAGTAAACACGTGAATCATGCTTCCAGCATTGGTTCTCCATGGAGCAAGTTTGGGTACAGACATTATACCAGTACCCTTACATTTATAATAACAAAGTGTTCTACTTTGCAGTCATGTGATGTGCTTATTAAACAAGGTCATAATATTTGACTATAAACTGGCTAATGGTATCTTCAAAATATAAAATGTTAACAAAATAAATAAATTAATCTTAATCATGAAATTTCTATGGTGAGAACATACAGAGAAGGAAAACCCACAGCAAACAGAATAAAAGGAGGTTAAATGCTAAAAAGGACTGTTGAAAATGTACTCTGTCCATGCTAGACTTTCACTCTGTTAATTCACAAAATACAGTGGGAAGTTATCCTCCCTCCTCCAAAAAAGACTTCTAGAGAGCATGAAGACATTTCTCTCAGGCGATGTTCTTGGAGAAAAGTGATCATTTCCTCCAGAAATCACAGTAATTTGTTAATTTAGCAGCCAATGAGAAGCCAGGACAAAGGAAAGGCTGCTTGTCACATAATCAGTCCTAGTAATGACCCTAACTAACACTTAAGTGCTGGCCAGTCCTGCCCAGAACAAACATTCAGGTAGGGCTGCTCCTCTGGGGTGAGGCTCCCATCACATATAGGCTAAACAAAAATGGAAGAAATATTACATTTGTAAAGGATTTTTACAGCAGCATAGAGGGTCGTGTATATTTTGCCAAACAAATCAAACCAAAATAAAAATTACTTTATCTAAAGAAGAATGCAGAAAGGTATCTGCATAGCTCTAATATGCCCTATGGACTGTACTTATTTTCAGTTACTCACAGATTACACTGTTATTAGGTTAGATAACTTGGGAACGTTTGGGACCCCTAGAGTTAGGCAGCATCTAAAGTGTTCTTGAGGTTTGAAATTTTAGAATCAGATACCTATCTAGCCCTATATCTGTATCTATGCAAATCCTGCCACTCTGACCCCAGATCTTGACAGAGACCCACTAGTCTGAATTCAGTTGAATAAAAACATTGGGAGTCAACAAATACCTGGTGTTCATCAGAATACTGAGGAGGGCAATACAGATAGCAAAATAATTACAGCAGCAATAGCTAAAATAAGCAACAGGGATGGGCTCTTAGGCATGCTACAGCTAAAGAGCTTCAGATTTGGATCCTCCAGTTGACAGCACCAAGTGTATTTCTTTTCCAGCCTTGCTCAAAAGACTCTGGAGACATGGAGACTACAGATAACTCATTCGAGCTACTTCAATGGAAATTGAATCACCTGTAGTCAACAAGATGCTCAGGTTTAAAACCTTCACTGAATTAATATTTCTGCTGAAGGTAATACGAATCCCTGGTGTGCCTATCATTAATTTGAGATGTGTAACTAATCCCAGGCATTCCGAAAGATGTGTTTTAAAAGTTTTTGTAATTCTGCAAGCTTCCGTGGGACTACGCACCTGCTTAAAATTAAATACATGCTTCTGTGCTTTGCTGGATTTGAGCTTCAGATTTAGTAAAAGCTTAAAGACTGACAATAATAATAACAATAAAAGTGCTATAATTAAGACAGTGACACTAAGATGGTTACCGCTGTGGCTACACTCAGCTACATATACCGTAACACACAGCATAGGAACAGTAATTACACACTTCACTGGGTTTTATTGTAATGTATGCTATAGTGTAACTTAATTTCCATCTTGTGCATATTAACCCAAGATACATTTGAAGTGTTTACTACCTGGGTTGTTTTAACAGAAATGAGGATTATGTGTTTAATGTGCATGTAGAATAAAAATAACATTTGCATAACTTATATGGCACCAGGAGTTACAAAGAAACCTTGCATCTTCTAACCACAGGACTTCAGAAAATTAACTTATTAAACCAGCCTGCTTTGAGACTGTATTCAAGTAAAAATTTTTGCTCTACAGCCCTACAGCCTTGAGTTCCTAAAATATTGCTTTTGTTGTCAGACCCCTTCAGGCAAGAGCTCATTATGTTCAAAGTCTAATCAATGTATATAATTGCAAAGCAAACAATGCTGAGCTACAGCATTGTCAAGTTAAATCCAATTTCACATACCGTAACTAGTTAAGTACTTGAGTGCTTCAGCAATTTATGTTGTGTGGGGCACCCAAGCAATTTGGCTGTATTTAAGAGAGTATCATTACTGTAGCCCCCTTTTCCATCTGTGGGGTTTATAACTCAGCTGTTTTAATTTGCTTTGGGCTGAACAAAGGTGTTATATAAGCTATTCAGGCAGATGCTGTAATTCTCCCTCCCTTATACCCTGCAAAATTAAAACACTGTGGGCTGGGCTGATTTTGGACAGTTTTTCCTTCTGGAATAGGAATGAATCCTTGCTGCTGGTTTGAGAGGTCTCATTCATATCCATCAAATGAAAAAGTGTGTTCATTTTTCTTACTAGTGTTATACAACTCTGCAGTTCTACTTAGTAGCTGGTGCAAAAGTTAGGATGGTAAAATGATGGAAACTGAGCTCTTTGCTGATAAGAATGGTGGCGTCTGAGTTTTCAGCTTCTTACACACTGTCAGCTACAAAAAACAAAACCTTGTCCATCTTATTTCCTCAGTCTCTTCTGCTTTCACTTTCCCAAGCTGTTAATCTTTTTGTTTCATAAGAATCTGGCTAAGGGTTTGTGTGAAGTATTTACAGCTTTGCCTTGCCTCTGAAACCTCTTCTAATTTGTGTGTGCAAATTAGAAACCATGAAAGAGACCTCCCCAGTCAGGACCAGGGTACTTTTTGCATGTTTGAATGATGCTTAAAACAATTATTTCTTTCTGGAATTGAGGGTCAGGCTGGGTGGAGAATGGATCAAAAACTGCCTGGAGGAGAAGAACTTGGGGGTGATCATGGATGAGAAGCTCAACATGAGCCGACAATGTGCACCTGCAGCCCAGAAAGCCAACCCTGTCCTGAGCTGCATCAAAAGAAGCGTGGCCAGCAGGTCAAGGGAGGTGGTTCTCCCCCTTTACTCGGCTCTCATGAGATCCCACCTGGATCACTGAGTCCAGTTCTGGAGCCCCCAACATAAGAAGGACATGGAGGTATCAGAATGAGTCCAGAGAAGGGCCATGAAGGGAAGGGCCACTGAAAGTCTTCTAAAGGAAGTTTCAAGCTACAACCAGTCCTAAATATACCGCCTAAATATACTGCTCCATTTCCTTACAAAAGCTTTTATATGTCTAAGAACTACAAGCTCACTTTCTGATTCAAGTTAAGTGGGATGAACTTGGGCCACACACTGCAGGCATACTGCACTGTGGTCCTTATTCTGTTGGGAGTAATCTGGAGCTATTGAACAAGATAGCATAATTAAAAATTGGTGAAGACTTTATAATTACATCTTTTATTATACTTTTATAAGTTATTAACAAAGTGAAACACAGAAAAAAAAATAATTTTTCTACAATAAGATTTAAAAAAAAAAAAAAAGTAGTGTTTATTGTGAACAAGCAAACTCAAAAATGAAGTGATGAAATGAGGATCTGAATGGGGGCATTTTAAGCACAGAATGTTTTGAGCAAAAATATATAATCAAGTCTTTCATACATTCTTCATATGTGGTTGTTATCTTGCACAGTACAGAAAAGAATGGGTCAGGAGCAGAAGTCTGAGCATCATTTAAACCCTTAGTTACAGACTGAGTCAGATGCATGTCCCTAAAGTATTGCTTTCCTGATCATAGTCTGAAAGGTGCTGTATAATGGAACATAACTGAGGTCATTGCTATCCACTCTCAGGACAGTGTGATTGACACTGGCATTGTAAGCTTTCTTTAATTACAAGATTGCAGTCTCAGAGAACAAGCCCTTACCCCTAGCAAAAGAGAAATATGATTAGTTAATTTCACAGGAGAAGCTAGGATAGAATGCAAGAGAGCATGACGAAAGACTGCAGAATTGGTCTACACAGGGAAAATAAGACATTGAAAATGAATAAGGTGTCAGATACACGAGAAAGAAAAAAATAACAGAGGTTGTTTTGAAATTTCAGATATCCCTGTGTCAAGCTTACTCCATCCTCAGCATTTGGAAACTTAAGGATCAAATTTGCTGCCAGTATAAGTCTGTTGCCACTCTGTCAACCTGCATCAACACTATTAGGCCTTATGTACATTTTTTGTATGAGCAGGTGATTCTGTGAATTGAGGTTCGCATTTGGTGTTTTCCAGCTATCCAAGAAAAACATTTCCCTTCCTCAGTTTTGACCACTGAAGCAGATTTGACTTGAATGATACAGGTTTGCCCAGGACCACCCTTGTGCAGCACTGAACACACACTTTGAAAGCCTGGTTTTTCCTTTTTCCATTTATTCATCATCTTTTTCACGTCCCGTGTGTCTTCTTCCCTCCACTCTTGTAACTCCCAAAGAGTTTTACTCCTGTTTAGGCAGTTTAACGTTAAGCCAGGGCAAAGTCAAAGACCCAACCATCTGCCTGCAGCCCTAACATTGAAATGGGCACCAAATATAAAAACTCTTGCAAACTATAGATGTTACTTCCCCAAATCAGCAGGACACGTACTTACCCATTGTGGAGCTGCACCATGTTAGAGGGTCCCTGAACAATGATGACTTCATGGCACAGGGCAGCAGTCTCCTAAGCTGGCTGCTTGGGTCCTGAAAAACCTCAGTACAATTTTATATCTGTGCTAATTAGTTCTGCTTCACAGAGACCACATTGTTCTCAGCCCCACAGCTAGATCAGTCAGCTCTGAGACCATACATTGCACATGTGGAAAGACGTAATTCTATAGAAAAAAAATGAAGATGTTGCCATGAAGGTCAAGCTAGAAATAAAAAAGATACTTCCTTTAAAATCTTGGAATAAATGCAGCCAGATTGTTATCAGTTTTGGGAGAAGGTTGAAAGGGAAGATAAAAAAAGAGGAGAATCACCATTGAATTTAGTATCCTAAATCACAAATAATAATTAAGCTGCTTTGCAGTTTCAACAGATATAAATTTATACTGTGATTATCTTTAAGAACATGATCAGTCATAACAGCATTAGTTTTTTTCTCATATTTAAGATTAAACACACCTAAATAGTTGTATATTCCTTTATGTCAAGGTGAGGACAGTTTCTTGTATAAACCTAAATTATTTGATGGATTCAAATGTGGAATCACAAATCAAGTGAAGAATTTTCTTTCTATGCCATGAGTCCAGTGATGTCAGTGGCATTAATGCTATAGTCAGATCTTCTCAGCATGAGTAAAAGTGGCAAACTGAGTCCTCAAATAGACTTGAAAAAAATGGGAAAAGTGGCAATTGTTTCAGAAATTGACTTTCCTGTTGATAAGCAAAAAAACCCCTTCTAAGCCCATGTAAGTATAGGTGAAAGTGATTTCATATCAAGTAAGCTCCTTTTGACGCAGCTCAGGACTTATATCTAGTCTGAATCTCCCCTCTTTTATTTTAAAACCGTTACCCTTTGTCCTATCACAACAGGCCCTGCTAAAAGGTTTGTCCTCCTCTGTCTTAAAAACTCCTTTCATGTATTGAAAGGCCATCTAGTGATGTTAGTGTGATGCTTATGTGAAGCCATACTCTGTGTCTTGCTGTTCTGTTTCTGTGGTGTCGGCTGTGGGACACACTCCAGTTACGACGCTGCTGTGCTATGGGTCTCCCTGAGAGTCTGAAATCCAGTCTCCACAACATACACTATTTGAAAAGATTGCTTGTGAACATTTTTGTTTTCTGAATTGTATCAATTTCTTACTAGCTACATTTATAGTATAATTTGATCTTCTATCATTGCAGTTCCCTCCAAACACAATACAGTTGTAAGTGGAGACATGATTTTCTAAGGGAAGAGATGAAATTATTTTCCTTTTGAAAAATCATATAAAGATGTGACCTAAACTGCCTAATACAGGTAGCTAACCTAGGTGGACTGGATTTTCTTTTAAAAGTATTCAGAGATATTTATCTTCTCCCTCAAATGTATGGGAAACCAGGGTATTTGCTTTAGAAAAAAAAAGGCCTAGTACTCACTTATTAGGCACAATGAACACTATCTGTGAACTGTTCTACTTCAGTATAAAATACTACCTGGGTCACAGTTTGGATTTTTTACTATATGGTAAGGATGTCCATGTTTCTTCCAGGTATAGATTCCATCTTTAGATTTATAGGTACTTTCAATTGGTTCTAGAATAATAATAAATAAAATATTTTTTAACATTTTTGAAATTCATCAAACATGCTGGGGAACATTTGAAACCTGTAGAAGTTTCTATAGCATCAACACAAAGAAACAAAATCTAGTTTAAATGCTTCTATATTAAATGAATGGTTGAAGAAATACACTAAATATTTTTGGCGATTAAAAATTACTTAGGTGATGGAAATTATTACATATATGAAGTTTTTTAATGACAAATTGAGAATGATAGTTTAAGATAGATGGAGCACAGGATTAATATTTAAAATTATCTTAACTGGAAAGTTGGTTCAAAAATCGACAAAATGAGATTAAAAACAAACAAAAAAGCTAATGTGAAATACCTTGTGAAGTCAATTACACACATACAAAATAAAGAGTAGCTGACTAGGCAATACCAGAGCAGAAAAACATCAGAGACCTAAAATGGACTGCAAGCTGAATACAACCACTGAGATGTTGCAGAAAGAGCAAACCTCTTTCTGCACTATAGGAGCAGTAAAGTTGAAGGAAGACAATCAGGTAATTATTGCTCACTATCTAGTGCTGGGGGAGGATGCACCTAGGGTACTATGTCCATTTCAAGAAGATGAAGATAAATTGGAGGGAATTCAAAGGAGGCATACAAGAATGATTAGAAGCTGGAAAACATCACCTCTGAGGAAGTGTTCCAAATTAGATTTGCTTATTCTAGAAAAGAGAGAATGGGAGCAAGAGAAAGAAAGGGGGACTGCAAGAGAGGCATGTGAGAACTCTGTTTAAATATGCAAAAGATTGCAGTGATCTGTTGTTCTCCAAGTCTACTGGGTTTGAGATGCAAAAACTAATTTGCTTAATTCTTGAGGGACTGAGTCAAGCGATGTATTTTGTGATATATCCTAGCAAATGCTTTTTAGTAATTTTAATGTTTTTAAAAATTAATAATTTAAGTATTTATTATTATTCCTAATTAAATAATTTTTTACTCTTTTCTTTTTCTCACTCTCTGGAGAACAACAGCAAATAAAGGCTCCTTCAGGAAAGGTAAAAACCTCTTTTCAGTGAAGTTTGTTTGCTTTACCCCACTACCCCATCATAAAGAGGTGATATGCATGACCTATTGATAGCAATACTTAAAAAGTAGAATCACAAGGGTTGAGTTTGAAAGGGGCCTCCAGATGTCATCAGGCCCAACTCCTAGGTTCAAGAAGAGCCACCTGGACCCGTTTACTCAGGACCATGTCCATACTGCTTTGGGATACCTCCAAGGAGGGCAATTCTACAGCCTCTTTGGGCAACCTGTACTACTTGGTCATCCTCACAGGACAAAAGGGTTTCCTGATGTTCAGAGGAAACCTCCAATACTTCAATTTTTGCTTATCATTCTTGTCCTGTCAGTGGGCACCACTGAAAAAGCCAGGCTCAGTCTTCTTAGCACCTTCCCTTCAGGAATGTATGTACACTGAAAAGATCCCCACTGAGCCTTCTCTTCCCTAGGCTCAACAGTCCCAGTTCTCGAAGTCTTTCCTCATAGAGGAGATAATCCATTTCCCAGTTGTTAAATCAGTTTTCAGTGCACATGAAATACAAAAATAGAACTGTGCAGAATAGAATATATTTTTTTTAAGAAATCTATAAAGTTAGATAGTTTTTTATTTATAAGTGATTTGAGGGAATTCATCAGAGCTTCAAACAAGTGTCCTAATGGAAATATATTTCACTATAATTCAGCTTATCAGACTGATAAAAATTGTGACCTTTCTCATCTGTTTTGAATGGAAACCTTTCTATTTTTTTGCACAGAGGTGAGATCACCTTCTAAGAATCCACCAGCAAAGGTGAGAGATGAGAAGCTACAGACCCCAAGGGCAAAATCAACTCATTTGCAGATCCAAGGTTGTCTGATAACCTACTTCCTTCCTTGTATTTTCTGTGAAGAAAAGTAATTCTGTCTGTTTTTCCTGATCTAGTCACTTCTGCTGTGTGTGAGGTCCACTCTAAGAAATTGGGGCCTGGGATAAGATTTGGAGACCTTGCCTTTATATAGATAAGATATAGTACAGCTGACTATGTCTGTGCAAATCAGTCTGTCTCTCCTGTGGTCCATGGATATTTTTAGGGCACAACTTATTTGCTGTGAGAAGAATGTCACTGAGAAAAACAACAGTGATGTGATACACCTCCATTTTGTTAATTTTGAGTGAGTGTCATGATGATTTTGTCAGTATGTCTTTGTTTCTTCTTGGAATAAATGGCTGGCTTCAGAAAGGAATCAAAGACTGAACTAGGGCATGCAAAATGGGCATTTCAGGAAATGAATCTTCAAAGTGAAAGCAAGAGGAAGCCAAAATATCAAAGCTATTCATCAGTTAGCTCCAAGTGATGCTGCGTCAGAGCTTCCTGGAAGCCCTTCTGGTCTGGATGGTTCCTCTGCTTGTATCCTCCTTTGGCTGTTCTCCCTAAGCCTCACTTCACTCCAGAGAACAAATCAAAAGGTTGATGAGTGTGATGTAGTTGGGCTGGTCACAAGAAATGATTCAGGCAATTATGAGTATCAGCAAGAGCAAGGAAAGCAGAGAGAAGGTCTGAGCATCAGGAGTCTTATGAGGCTGTTGTGCTAGTGAGGGTGTCACTGCTGACTGCTCAGCCTTTCTGATGACTGTAAAAGCTGCTGGAAGTGAAAGGCAAGATAACTGAGAATATTTTCTCCTCTTCCACCACATTTCCTTTAGCTTTCTCTATTAAGCACCACCTCAAGAAAAAACAGATGAGAAAATTACTGAGTGAAGTACCTAAACCCCTCAGACTTGAAATAGTGGAAATGGGGAGGTCAAATAAGAAATAGCAACAAAAGTACATTTTACTACAGAATAATTCAATTTTTCATATTAAAAAGTCAAGTGAATATACAATAAATTTGCACCACAGAAACACAAAAAAAGATAGCCATAAGGTAACTTTATTTCTGAAAACAGCCTAGTATCGTGCACTCATGTTTTTGAGTAATTTCTAGTTTAGTCATGCAGAGGTGACTGACTGTGAAACTAATTACAAAAATTTGAAGAGCAGGGACACTTGTGTGAAAATGAAACATGAGTGATGCTGTCAGAGTGGACAAAAAAGCTGAGATGATCTTATCGGAATGGAAGAAGCAGCCTCTTCATTTCCGTGGGGGAAGATTAGATAAGCTTGATAAGAGACCAGAGACAAGATGGTATTTTGAAAAAAAAAAAAGCCACACACACAGGCAAACCTGGGAAGTTTTAGACAGGCTCTTGACAAAACAATTTGAATTTGCCCAGAGAAATGCTCTTCTACTGATGGAGAAGGCTCTAGCAGTGCTGATGTTCTGCAAGGGAATTCAAAATACTGCAGAAAAATATATATATAAAAAAAAGATCAATGACAGAAAATTCTGGAAAATCATGCAGACTTAAAAGCCAGAATCCCCATGACGTGGCATATAGAGATGCAAAGTACCTAAGATTTTGAAAAGGTGCAAGAACTGCAATAGATTACACTGCTTTGTGAGAATTTCCAAGCAGAGGCAGAGTTTGCACAACACGGACAAAGAAGATGCCAGCATCATCATTAGTTCAGATGCTGTTTTCAAACTAAGAACTGACAAAACTGCAGCAGAAAATATCTAAGCTATCAACCAAAAAGTAAATGCATCATTCATTAACTCTAAGTTGAACAAGAAGCACAGAGTTATGCTCTGTCACTCTGTGCATTGTGGAGCAGGGAGTAGCTGAGTACTGGGCATTTCTCCTGCTCCATGTTTCCAAAAGTGTATGCTACACTGGGTACTGCTATTGGAAGGCAATCATTCTTCCTTCCCCCACAGCAGCAGAACTTTGGATACATAAGCAAAGCCAAAATGCTATTTGAAACAGCAGTTTTGGTGCTGAGAAAAAGCCACAAGCCTTGTGATTAAGACTTTGCGCTTTAGGGAACTTACTCCCTAAAGGGGGAATATGAAGACTAAGTATATTAGTAAATAATGAACTGAAAAAGTTGTAAGGTACACTTACGCTCTGTGTGTGTGTGTGTGTGTGTGTGTGTGTGTAAATGCACTTATTTTCAAGTAGAAACAAGTTAAGCCTCTGGTCTCATCAGAGAATGAACTGACTGGGAATTCAGGGGACCAAAGCAATTGAGGATGAGTTAATTTATAAGAAATCAAAAACTCTCAGTGGGATGAGGGATAAAACTGGCAGAACTTAAATGTCCCAGAGTTAATGAGTTTAAGAGCTGCCTACATGAGTGCACTTAATATTAAAAAAAAGAAGATACATCCTTTCATCTTCTGTATATATCACTTTGCACAGTTCACATTTGACATTCCCACTGGGGGACACTGGCTCTGCCCATTGTTCTATTACAGATGGTTTGTAGCTTCTCCTGAAATCCAATTTCACCTACGGTACAAACAGTTTAAAAACAAATATACCATCAGGGAATAATAAAGTTTTAGAGAGCTCTTAAACACCCTCCACGGGTGGCACAAGGGCAGATTGTTCATCATGAAACACGTGTCCATCAGGCCTGTGAAGGGCAGGACCAGGGACACCCTAGTTCCCTTGCAGCTATTATGACCTTTGCTCTTTCGGAAGATGGAGAATATGTGTTTTGAACTCAAGCATAGTTTATGAGGCTTGATGTATCTAAGCCTTCTCTGAAGCTTTCTTTTTAGCTCATGGCAAGAGCTTGTTTACAGCATCTTCACACTGCATTATTAAGATCCTGAAGTGTTTTACAGGAAGAGGAAATGTATTTTTGATGGAATGGTGTGGCTGCATAGATGAACTTCTGAAGAAAAACATGACTAACGTCTCTGAGGCCTCTGCAATGACCAAGATGCTGTTCTGGTGTAAAACAACCAAGGTTGTAAATCCCTGAGGGATGGAAATAATGTGCCTGAGAGCAAAATGAAGGGAAAAACAAACAAACAAACAAACAAATAGAAAGACATTACAAGACTCAGCATCTGGGCATTAATATTGCAGACCTGATTCAATAAATATATATTTAAAGTCATGCACATGGGAAAAACAATTTAATTTTTACATGTGGAATGAGGGACCCCGGGCTGATCATTACCACTCAGGAATGAAATCTTGGTATTATAACAGTTTTTCCTTTGAAATCATCAACTCCACTCTCTTTAATGATCAAACCCCAGTTGGAATAATAAGAATTATTAAGAGTAGAATAGAGAACAAATCAGAGAATATACGGTGACATATAAGCTACTGTATCATACCAATTACCAGTGTCAGTAACATTGTAATGCGTCCTGACACTAGATAATGACATATCCCTACAAGGATCTGGCTTATGGAATTATACAGTAAGACTCAAAAAAATTCATAGAGTGGTAATTAAACTGTGAAAAGCATCTGACAGCTAAGTGAGCAAGATGGAAGATATATAAGTTTGGTCTTCAGCCTGATAAAAAAGATAGCTGAGAGACTGAAGAAGAACTGGAACTGAGGTTAGTAAGGTTACAAGCAGCATAAAGAGGATCGATTTCTTACTGTCTGTTCCATGGCAAAAGCTGGAGAGATTTGGACATTAAAACACGTCCATTGTTGAGAGAGTTGGAGATTAAAACACGGCAGCAAGTGGCAGGTTCAAGATGATCAAGTGAATGCAGAATTGTGGTGGAAATTCCTATCACAGGATGCTAAAGGTTTGTGTATGTTCATGGCACAGATGGACAAATTTATACAAAAGGAATTCCTCAGGATTCTCAAATACAAAGAAATCACCTCTGATTTAGAAAGTCTTTGAGCTGAAAATTACTGATATCTGGGAAAAAATCTGTGGAAATGTATCACACGTACTTGCTCTTTCACCTTACATTTCTTCTAAGTCATCCAGCTCTAACCTGCTGAAGACAAAATTCTGGGCTAGGTGGACCTTTGATCTAATTCAAAATGGATACTCTGTAATTTTTAATACCTTCAAATGGATGGCAAGTAAGACTAAGGATTTAGAAACTTGAATTCACCACCATGCAATGAAAGAATACAGGGCTGGGAGAGGAGGGACAGTGGGAAACACCCACTGCATTGCCTAGATGTCTTCATCTGAATTATTTGTTTAGACTGCCCTTATAGTCAGTGCAGATCTTGTCAATACAATTGATGGAGTTTAAGGTGTGATTCATCTGGTCAAAAATCACTGCTTGTTTTAAGAGATTTGTTCCAAATTCGATGAATTGACTAGTTCTGAGCTGATGGGAACTGAGAGTGATATGTTCAGACAGAGAAACTTATGCTGTAGATGACTCAGAGAAGCAATTGAATTTTTGAGACCTCCTAGACTGGCAAACTGAAAAGAAATGTGTGCCTAACATAGCTAAAACTACTTGGTAGCATGACTATGCAAAGATGTTCAAAAAACTAGTGTATGTAATTTGTTCAAGAGAACAAAAAGTATAATTACACAGATGTCTGTCTTCTCACACAAACGTCCAGAGCTATGACAGGATGAATAACATCAAGGTGTTCATAACACTGAAAGCACAAGATTTTAGCTCATACTCGTTACTATGACATGATATAATTTGAGTACCTACAGTTAGGACTGTCAAAGTGGGAGGAACAAAGAGTAATAATTATAATAGTTTAAAATCAAATACACTTGATTAAAGATGGGAACCTCAGCTTTGCCCTGTCTGTAACTTTAGGAGGGTGATGTTAAAGTTGATGGAAAGCACTTACTACATTTGAAAGAAGGGTCTGACATTCGTTACCCTTCCTGAGGCTCAGGAATACAAAGACTAAGTTGCCACCTCTACACTGTGTGATATTCCACCACGAAGGATTTTTCCCTCAGCAGACAGATGGATTTGACCACACTGTCTTGCAGAGGCTTACATTATGTATGGTCAAACAGACTGAATGGAGACACTGAAAACAGCAGACCTCTCCTCCTCCTCTTCAACATTACACAACAACACGTTCAAGTCACTCTCCAAGCCCCATCTCCATGGGAAGCATATCCAGCCTGCAAACTTAACCTACAAATGGGTAGATAGACAGAGTGAATACAATATAATTTATGTTAAATAAAGTATATGTCAAAGTAGAAAATATTTCCAGATAATAAGGGGCATCTTTGGGGAAAATGAAAGTGAACTAATGCTAACTTTGATCATGGAGAATCTAGGGTACAAAAGTGTCAAAAACCAAAATCACAGGTTTGGGTTTTTTTAACTTGTCAAGTTCCACTAATCTGAACTCAAGACCTTTCATTCTGTACTTTCTTACTAACCTCACAACAGTTGTTTTTTTTTTAATTATTATTATTTTTTATTTGCATATATACATGTGATGTGGAGGTCTTATCATCTTAGACATAGATGTCAGCCCACAATCACTTGATGCTATCATTGACTACTCATATGAGGATGCTTAATGTAACAGCAGTGCTGTGTTGCCCTCAGGAGCATTACATTGGTTGCACTCCAGGAGAAGGTGTGCAATACCTGCTCTATTCAGTTAAAAACACGTTAATGTAACTTTCCATGAGAGTATAGTCCTGTTGGGTATTGATGCTGCTATGGAGTATTAAAAATATTTTTAATATTATGTACATGCATAACCTCCCACCACCAGTGCCTCCATTGCCCTTACATAAGTCTGTAAAGGGACCATTAAAAATCCATTAAGCTTGTTAGTTTGCACAGCTTTCAGGGAATCTTGCTGCAAGTTTTGCTATTTCAACACTTACAGGCTTCTATTAAACACAGCAATCTTTGAGCTATAAGGGTTTACTGGAATGGCCCATTAAGTGAGAGTTTTCTAAGGGGGATTATGTCTGGGAGAAGGAGGGAAGAACAGAGTTGTAATTATACAAATGGGTTTTGATTTCTGCATTTTGTTTTTAAAGTAAAAGTGATTTCTGTTATCTCAAGAAGCCCAAAAGCAAAATGTTAAAGGATAAATGAATGGTGTAATTATTAAAGTATTTATAAGGGATTCGGGAAGCTACTTTCAAGTATTTGACTTTAGATTTCAGAAAAAGGAAAAAAAAAACAAAACAAAAACAAAAAAAACACTTAAAAGCTGGTCTCGAAGTTCTGAATACCTAAAAAGTTGTGTGTATATAAACCAGAGCTGTAGCTGTCAGGATGTCTTAGAATCACATATTTTTCGCTTCTGCAATAGAGTTAATAATATTTTCCCTCATCCCCTTCTCAATTTGAGTATTAAACTTTTTAGGGTAGGGGTAGGGTCATTTATGACCTCTAGTTTCTCATAGGAGTCAAAAAAAAAAAAAAAAAAAAAAAAAAAAAGTAATGAGGAAAAGTATTCCTGTCTGGAAGATTTTTTCATTTTCTTAATTGACATTCACACAGAAGACTGCCTTATAAAATCATTGGGCACTCATTTCAACAGCACATGCAGCTCTACTTGTTCTGTCAGGTCAGTTAGCCTTGCATTTTTACATGAGTATTTTCTCTGGTAATCACTGCCCTTGCATTGTGAAAGGAGATTCATAAAGACTCATTGCAAGCTATTGTGAGGATAGATTGGTTTCTCCATATGATGTCTAGCATTTGAATTGTTTGTTATTTCTGGGAAGGCATCAAACTCCCGAGATGGCATCAGGCTGCTTATAGGCATATGTGATATTTGCCTAGAATAGTAAGGTTGCACATACTTTTTGTTTGGAAAGTGGTACTTATCTTTAACTTCAGCAGGCATAAAGATGTGCTTAACATCTTCCAAATTTAAAAAGAAATACCAGTATTTATATTTGGTCTTTTCAAATAGTTTAATACTTTCATGTTTTGCAAATAGAACTTCATATTTGGGGTGAGTACAGTCCTGGGGTCAGGAAGATACCTATTACTCTCTTCGTGCCTTCCATACATTCCGGTTTGGCTGAATTGTAAACTGCCAAAAATTACTGTTCTCCATCTGTCTTTTTCCTCACTAGAGCTTGCTAGAGACTGTCTGCTAAAATCCATCAGCATCCTATCAGCCCTGCCCATGCACCAACCTACCATCTCATTTAAGTGTGCTACAAAGATGAAGCTCCAGATGGGATCATGGAAAACTGGTTTCCTTCCAGCTGCTCTTTCTTCATTTAAACAATACTGTGGATTCGTATGGAAGGGAGATTGGGCAGATAATGACATGAACATGAGCTCAAGTTTTACTTTTTTTCATTAAGTTCCTTCTCTTAAATCTGTGCCTTTCTCACTTCTTATTACACCTCATCTAAAACCTGCACCATCTAAGAAGTGATCTCTGATGTGGAGCAGCCAGGATGAAGCAATGCTGTTCTGTCCAAAGAATCCTCCTCGTCTTAACAAATCTTGAGCACTTCACTGTGCTATCTATGCAATGAGACTGCTTGTGCATATATAACCACAAGTGCAAATTTCAAACCTTGAGGTCTGAATATTTTCTTGAAAGAGACCTTTCTTTTTCTTTTTTTTTTCTTTTTTTCTTTTTTTTTTAAGGTGCAAAAGGCAGGCAGTGATTGATTATCTTTTCACATGCAATTGCTTGTAGGCAATAGAGAGACCTAAAGAACATTTAAAAGAACACAGATTTGTGCATGTAACTTTAATTTGTACATGTACTGACTGTCAAATGCTTGAAGTCATAAATAAGATGGCACCTCAAATGTGATATGTTCTAGGTCTACCTATCCCTGCAGCTGATTTTGAATATAACACATTCCTTTGAGGGTGTCCTCTGGAAGGCAAGTGTGTATGTGTTGCCTACTGACAGTATTTTTGTAGCAGCACAGCCAACCAACAGATAAGGTCTGTTCAGCCAAAGTGAAGCTGAATACAAAGAACTTTGAGGCTGTGCGGAGTACAGGAAAATATCTACACGTGCAAGGGAATATACAAGGTGACTTAGGAATAATTTCTCTTCTTTCTTTTCTGCAATTCCATGAATATGAATCCTACTTGAAAGTGAACTTGAAGCTTGTTTTTCACTCTATTCAGTAAAAGAAAAAAAAAAAAAAAAGAACCTATATTTATGGGAATGGTTTAATTTCCTATAGGATTCTGTGGTGCACTGCACTGTTCTGGGAGCCTAGTGGATTTGAGAAACTATAGTAATGGGAGCTGACAGTGATGGATGGTAGAAAAACTAAGAAGCCCACGAGTGATCAGAAGAGGGTGCTGTTATTCTGGGATGATCTTGCATCATGTGTGCCAGAACAGAGACAAAGCTTCAGCGAGATTCTGGAGGATGCTGCCTTTCAGCACAGATGTAGTATTAAGACTTGGCTATCTCTGGTAGTGATTAAGAGACAATAACACTTTTCACAGTAAGACAAAGATTTCCTGAATAAACCTGCATTTGGCCATTGGTGTTCTGTGGGTAGAAGCTCCCCTACCAAATCAAATTATGGAATTCCTTCCTTTCCTACCCTACAGCAAACTACTGTCTATTGTTGCTCTACACTACTGAACAGCTGTTCTTGTTCATCCTACAGGCAATTGCATGTGGAAATATAATAAATCACTACTTTCCTAATTTTGAAACCACGTATGCTTATCACAGTCATAGGAACCATGCTGGGTGAATCCATGCTGCTAAATAAAACACCACAAGAGAGCAATGACAGTCTCTGACCCCTGGTGATTGATATTGTTTAATTGTTCTAACTTTCACCAAGAGCACCACAAGATATCTTGTACTGCAGGATCCAAAAACTGTTCCTCCAAGGCAATGAGGATGAAACTGCATCACTTTTTGTGCCCTTTGCCCTGCATCATTCTTCAGTACTTTCCCCATAGCATTTGCACCTTCTCACATCCACTGTCATGCAAAATCCTAGAGATTTTCTTTATTTTTTTGCAATAAAGATGTTGTACTGCTGGGCTGAAAGAGACCTCACATTATTTCTGACACTCTGTACTGAAAAGTACATAAAATCATTATTATATTGTGAGCCTACACCTTACATATTATAGTGTAAGGCCACACAGACACCACTGTGGCTCAGAGATGGTCCAGGGACAAGTGCTATGTAGTTTAGACACTGCCAATCTGCTCCAGGGTAAGTTAACCCTAAGCATTGTGGCAGTAAGTCAGTTTAGCACTATCCTGTGGATGTATAACTACATCTATCCATTGGCTATTTTCATAATAATAAATAAAATGGGCCAAGGATCACTCTGCAATAATAAAGCATAACTCATATCCATGAGGCTAAACTTATTTATCCATACCCAAAAAATATTTGAGAGTTTTAGGCAGCCATGATAACATTAGAGTCCCCTTACAACAGTACTTACAATCTGACCATATGGGTAATTGTGGAGAAGTCCCTGAGCTCAAGCACTTCTGTGTTTTTGTAGTACAGATGCAGCCACTGAAGCCAGAGGGGTTATTCATCTACATAGAATTATACCTGTAATGGATTTTTGAGTTCTGAGGGTAATATATTTGAGAAAATTGAGAAAGGCTGAGATTTGCTAAAGAAAAAAAAAAAAAAAAGAGATTCAGTGGAATCCAGATACCTATAATCTTTAATTAATAAAGCATGCAAGGCAGTATTTTCTGGCTCTGAAACCTGTCACTGACAGAGAACACCTTGAACTGCACAATAAAATATCCTTATCCTCACAAACCCTGCTGAATAATCCTATCTGTGCCAAACTCAGATCTTGCCCCAGTGTTGAATGGGAGTTGGTTTGTTCATGCTGTCCAAAATTGGGCCAGGGAGGGTCAGCAATTTAGCAGGGTGAAGAGTAAGGGAATATTGTGTGTGCCTTAGACCTCACTCTATTTATTTTCCTGATGTAGGTGTACTTTTAGAGGGTTAATGATAATATCTATAAAAAAAAAACCCAAACAAAACCAACTAAACAAAACAAACCTAAGGGGTTTTCTTTTCTTTTCTTTTCTTTTTTTCTTTTCTTTTCTTTTCTTTTCTTTTCTTTTCTTTTCTTTTCTTTTCTTTTCTTTTCTTTTCTTTTCTTTTCTTTTCTTTTCTTTTTTTTTTTTTTTTTTTTTCTTTTCTTTTCTTTTCTTTTCTTTTCTTTTCTTTTCTTTTCTTTATTATTATTTTTTTAATTGTTTACATTTTTATATATTATATAGAATATTTATTTTTATTATTTTTATTAAATTTAAGATCATGTTGATATTTGAAGAGAAATATTAAATGAGTTAATGGATATATGTGTGCTTCTTACTGGTATAACATGTAAACTCATTGCTCATCTACTTTTTAGTGACACAGGCTCAGCAGAGGCTGGCACCTGGTATTTCAGAAGAAATGGTGAAAACCTTCCAGAAAAAAAATGCCAAACTTTAGGTGGGGTGGGTTTGTCTGAAGCCTGGTCTTAAAAGCAGATTTGCCAGTTCAGAAAATATTGCTCTGTTTTTACTGACTTCCCTGTTCTCTGACTGATGTAATTTGCTATTCTACTTCTGTTATCTGTGCATGTGTATAATTTCTGTTTTAATTTGGCTAACCTCTTAGGCTCATCTGACAACAGGTTGCACTCTAGTCCTGACCAATAACAAGTTGGTTTGCTTTTTCTTTCTTTCTTCTAAACTGAAGCATAGTGACCAGCTCAAGTTATCTACCAAAATCCTGCTTACACAGGAACGTGTGGAAAAGCTCATCTGAACTACCTGGAAGTTTGATGTCAGACTACATTAAGATCCTATATGAACAACTCAAAATCAGCTTTAAACATCACTTTATTTTAGATACCTAATGGATTCTCCTGAATGCCCTTCATGTAAAAAAAATCCTTATATTCAAGCTCCTTCATATGAAGTTCTACTTAATTCCCCATGCCTGATGCTTCTAATTTTTGCACTGTAGCTGGAATTCAAGGTGAAATAGCTGGCATTAGTTAATGACTACTAATTGACTGTAAGAGGATCCATGCTAGAATAATAATAGTGTTGTATGATTTAGACTTGAATTTACTTCACAGTAGCCTCCTGATGAAGACAAAATCTTCACTGCCACCTGATTATAAATTATTCTGGAAGTTGATATTGGACACAGTGTTCAATAGCAACCATGGCTATCATGTGGAGGATAACCCCAGGAAATGAGACCACAAATCATGATCTAACCTTCTGTAGATGGAAGATTTGCCCTAGCATTGTCATTCAGATTAGGCATATATTTACCACACTCAGTTCTCACTAAGGAACCTGGAATTTTTTTTGATTAAGCAAAATAGGAATAGGCTTCAGACTTGCAGGTGGTGCTCCAGCCACTAAGGAGAATATAGTCTACAGAGCAGGCTACAGCCAATCCAAGGAAAACTCCCTGAAATCCCCTGTATGGTGTGAACGTAGGTCCTCAGCACCAGCTGCCTTGCTCAGCAAACCCATATTTGTTTGTGCTGCATTGGTAATGTATACTTACATTGGCTTATACAGTAATAATATACATGTGCATGCTAATGTAGGCATAGCCAGAATGAGGTGATTAGTGCTGACTGAAAATCTCTGGCAAAATAAAAAAAGGTTTTACTTAAGAATGAAATTAAAAGTCCACAGTTCCATTTAATAGCAGTTACTTTAAAAATCAAGCAGAAGAAGCTTGCCTGACAGGCATCTTTTAAACATCCCTGTTTTATTGAAAACTCATATATGTGGCTATTGGTTGGTTTTACTGAGGAGAGCAGACTATGAAGCTTCATGTCACTGAGGCAGCCAAGCAGGGAGATTGCCTCTAATCCAGAAATCCCAGGGCTTTCAGAAACTGCAGCCCAGGTTCAGTCTCTAAGAGTGGATTGTCTTTGTATTAAGAACCCCTGGACTATTCCTATCACTGAGAATTGTGGGGATTTGTTCTGCATCAAAACTAAACTATATTTTGAATATCAAAACCTGATGATATAACTAAATCCTCTGTGAAGCCAAACTGCCTTTTCTCCAGCAATTCTGATTTTAAAATAAAAAAAAAATAAAAAGTGAATAGGAATAATGATTTTAATTCAGGTAGATATAGTTGTATTACTAGGGCTGTAAAAAGAATAATACCTCATTTATAGCAAGTTCTGATCGTGTTTCAGTTTCACAGGCATGATATTCACATACTAAGATTCCCATGCCTCCAAAACAGTATAAAAATACCTGATAGTCAATTTAAACTATTTTTTCACATCTCACAAACACACATGCTCTGAAAGCCTTTTGTCTCAGCTGGAAGATGCTTCTGTTTGCTCTACCTCACTTGGAAGTTGATTGCCTCCCCAAAGTGTCTGATCTCTGTATATTAGAAAAAGAACAGATTTGAAAGATGCTTATAATTCATTTAATTTCAATTCCTTTTCTTTCTTTCATCCAATATTCTATATAAACAAATAAATGAGGTAATCATGTCAGTGACTGTATAATTTCCATTTTCTATTCAATACACAAAAAAGCTAAAGCTATTTTTCTTTAACACCATTTTTTTTTCTCATAAATTGTAAGATCTGTTCATGTCTTTTAAACTTCTGCATCTACTCCAGACAAACTTGGTTGTTTTAAGGGATATAATGAAATCCCTTATTATCCCATAATCCCTTATGACCCTGCTGTGGCAGGGGGGTTGGACTAGATGATCTTTCGAGGTCCCTTCCAACCCGTAGGATTCTATGATTCTATATCATCTTCTACATTTGGAAATTTAAACTGGTAATATTAATTCCCACCTCCAGAATGTTTAATTCTGGGGCCAGCACAGTTTTCTTTTCTATACATTTTCTGCCAATGGAATATAGGATATTTTCCAACCACATTAAATTAAATGTTAGATTTTGACCAGCAAACATTTCTGGGATAACTTTGGGTTCCCCGTAACACCCCTAATGCTTCAGGGTCCTTTCTAACACCTTTTGAGAGCCTATAAAAAACAATTCAAAATAAATCAGCAGGCCAATTGGATGATTCTAATACCATGTTACCATATTGATGAGATCTGTATTACATTTTTTTTTCAGACACTACAATCATTACCAGAGCTCCATTATGGAAGGGATTTAAGCAATCAGGATGAAAGAAACAAAACCTGCCTCAGAGAGCTGATAAATCTTCCTGTCTCCTTCCCACACATGCACTCTGATGTGGATTAAAATGTGTTTCTCTGATTCTCAAGGATAGTGATGATTAATTACTGTAAATAACAAGCACATTTTTTTGCCACAAATTTTAGACTTCTAAAATGTGGGATCTCCTCTTTTTTTTTTCTTTTCTTTTTTTTTTTCTTTTTTTTCACAATGACCAATCAGAGATCAAAAAAAAACCTAACCAAACCAAAACCATAAAATCCTTCCCCATTTTGTCTTATTTGGAATTTATTTAGATTTAGGGGGTTAAATCTAGGCAGTTTTTTTTAAAAAAGGAAGAAAACAGAAGATTTGATTGTTCGTGACATTTTGTTCAGAATCAATCATTGTCAGCTCAGGTTAGACTGATTTACTATGAGCCTGCTAGAGGAAAGATTTGCCACAAATGGCAAGGCTCTGAGCTGTTTCCACAGCACTGAACATAATGATGGATTTATCATTGCAATCAAGATGGTAAAACAGCATGGTCCCTGGAGTCGTGCACCAGGCAAATTGATCACAACAGCCCTGAAGTTATATAAGGGCTTTGTTTATCTGGTCTCAACCTGCAAGAGTAGTAATCCAAGGGAAGATAAGACACTCTGATCTTTACAGAAGTTTGGACAGGTTTTATCTCCTAAACCAGTATATAGCAGAAATGTGTCTGCTGAGGAGTAAAATAAATACCCATTAAATATATTCGTTTATATATTTAAAATAAAAGGTAGTCTAACATAAAGAGAAAGAATAAATCCTGTTATTATTGGTACTATAATATAAGAGTATTGTTTTCAACTATATTTGAATAAACAGGCTGTAATAGTTTAGTGAGAAAGTGAACAATATGGGAACATGTTTTAGTACATTGCCTTTAAATGCAGGTGTTTTTCCTTAATGCAATGAAGAAATGGCAATGTTTTGGAACTCTTAGGTCCAAATCAAGTGAAGCAAAAGGGAAATATTAACCCATCCAGAATAGTATGATGGCAAACCAGGTTTTTACTTATGCAGAAAAATGAAGTCAGCCTGTAGCTTGCATTTCTGAAACCAGGTTTTAAGGAAAGAAAGTATTATTATCTCTGTCTGGTGAAGAGTCTGAGCTTTGGAGAGAGGAAGTAATCCTGTGGGGAAAGGAGAGGAACCACCAAAGGCTACTGGTGGGGTATCACCTGGGAAGGCTGCAGCTTGTGAATTAGTCCTGCAGGCTACTGGTTGTTTTCCTGAAATTCCTAGACCTAAAGATCCTGAAATAGAACCTGAGATAGAGATCTGTTGAGTAGAAAGATGATATGTTTTCACTGAGGACCAGAATTCCTTTATTTGGTTGAATGATGCAAGAATACCAAATCTCCCAGAGCCTGTCCATTTTCTCCTGTGGGGACACAGTCTTATGAACATTCTTCAACCAGGTGCTAGAGACTAGAAGAAACTTACTGTCATCCTGCATTCAGCCAAGTGATATAAGACATGACTGGGTGCTCTTTGTCATTGGGTGCACACAGAAAATAAAAATTGAATGGAGAAGTCAGGATTTGGTGTATTTGTAAAATCATGAAGAATCAGGGAGCATTCTATAGATTCTAAATGCAGAATTAAGCCAGAATCAATCCTCAGAAATAGCTCTGAGAGAATGTGATGTGCTCTGAGATCAAAAATTCCTTAAATAACATAATAAGTTTTCAGGAGCAGGGGTTGTATTTTCTTATTTATTTGAGAGGATCTGTAATGACATGAACCAATGAGCATAGATTAGTATCTGTGTCTTAATTTTTAATTTCAATTAAGTTGATTAAATAATTTTCTATTTTGAAGCATGAGTGTATCTTTGTAATGTTTGACTGCATACCTGGTAAAAAGATCTTTTGCACATTATTGATTTATTTTGGGTGTAAATATGATATAAGCTATGATTCATAGATAATAATGATTATAAAATAGTTATACAGGTTTAAGAATAGAATAGTGCACCACCTAGAAAACAGAAGTTTAAATCAGAGGCCTACTAGATTCTTCATGGATTAATTTTGCTCACTGAAAGATAGAAAGGGGTTGTTTTCTCTTTTACCCTAAGTATTCTCTTCAAAACACTTACACAGACATTGGCAGCACTATTTGACACACAGTGCATTTAGGTAAATTTACTGTTCTCTTAGGCTTCAAGGTGTGCAGATAGACATACAACAGGAATATTTAAGGTGGAAAGAAAAAAAGGCTTATTTTTCACTATTTTGACAAAGATTTTTTTATTGTACAAAAGCAACAGCTCAACAAATCCAAATAAAAATATAAAAAAGGGAACTGCTTGAGAGAGTCCAGCGCAGAGCCACAAAGATGATGAAGGGAGTGGAACATCTCCATTATGAGGAAAGGCTGAGGGAGCTGGGTCTCTTTAGCTTGGAGAAAAGGAGACTGAGGGGTGACCTCATCAATGTTTACAAATATGTAAGGGGTGAGTGTCAGGGGGACGGAGTTAGGCTTTTCTCAGTGATGACCAGTGATAGGACAAGGGGTAATGGGTGTAAATTGGAGCATAGGAGGTTCAAGGTGAATATCCGAAAAAATTTTTTTACTGTGAGAGTGACAGAGCACTGGAACAGACTGCCCAGGGAGGTTGTGGAGTCTCCCTCACTGGAGACATTCAAAACCCACCTGGATGAGTTCCTGTGTGATATACTCTAGGTGACCCTGCTCTGGCAGGGGGGGTGGACTAGATGATCTTTCGAGGTCCCTTCCAACCCCTAGGATTCTATGATTCTATGAAAAGTAATGTTTTAAATTATTATCAGTAAGATAAAATAGAATATTACAAGCCCATCTCTTCATTAGACTGATTTTCACTTGGAGGGACTTCTCCTGCCTTAACAAAAACCAAAACGTTTCTTTGTTAAAACTTAGAGTCTGGGCATTTTTAGAGGTGAATTATTCAATTTCCCCATGAGGATAATAAATAGAATTTACAGTGAAACCAATATGGGTTGAGGCCATTTTTGAAAATACAAGTATCTTCTAAAACATGTGGAGTTTTTTTGTTGTTTGGTTTGGTTTTGTATTTTGTTTTTTTTTCTCTGAGATAGAGGGACTAAGCTCTGGTTGTTCACAACACAGAACTGGAGGAGACTGTTATAGATTCCATTGTTTGATTTTGTAGTGATGCTCATGTTTCACAATGGTAACGTGCTGAAGAGAACACTGGGATAGCGAAAATACCCCCAAATTAAGAAGCATTTCTGCATTAATGCATTCTATGATTCTATGATTCTATGATTCTATGATTAAGCCTGATGGCAACCTAGGGTAGATTGTCACACCAGGTATGTTGTTACAGCTACTTGTAGGTCACCGGTTAAAATGAACAGAAAAGGTACTAAAGGAAGGATTCAGAAAGACATCTCTTTTTTTGTGGTCTTTTAACTAGTGTCAATAAAGATGATAATAAAGCTCATTTCTGTGTTGACTCCAGTCTTTCTAAAAGACCAGTTGATGCTATCTCTGGCCTGAGTGTAGAGGTGGTGGAACAGGTCCCACACCTGATTCACAGAAAATATGGTAGATTAAGACCTTCAGAACTTGATGTATTTGTCATGCATTTGTGGAATTAATGATACGAAGGCCTTAAAACTATCCTTTAAAAGTTTAACACAAATTGGTTCAGAATGCATCTCAACTTAGTTTCTCTATGACAAATTATCCTGGGACATTGTGATTATCTGTACACATTAAGAAAAAACAAAATAAAATGACAAAAACACAAAAAAAGAGCATTTTGGATCAATGGCTGGCCCTTCCCCTGCCACCAGACATGGCTCAAACAGCCCAGCTTTCATCCTTCTCCTATAAAATAAGGTGAGATTTGATGAGTTAGATCAGGATGCAAGGATCTAAAAATAAAAATTAAAAAGAATGACATTTCTGAGACCCCTCATGTAAATCAGCTGCTTTCCAGAATCATCTGGCCATTTTGGAGTCAGTGAAATTGCTGACATAGATTGTCTCCCCGATGGTTTGTCTCTATGGTTTTGGCAAGATTTGCCTCATGCACAGAGGAGAACAAGGCTGACTTTTGGTGTGGAAAGACAACAATGTGGTCACTGGGAGCTGGATGCCCTAAAGCTTGCTGGGACAACTAAGTACAAATGCTTTTGCAACCCTTTAGCCCCAGGCTGTTGTCTTAGTTGAGCAGATAAAGTATATAAGCATTATTCTATACTTCGGCTATTTTCTTTATCAAACACAGCTGTTACTTTGAAGCTTCTTTTGTCCCCTATTTGTCTTTCCTTTTCTTGTCTCTCCTTCTTTCTTTGGAGGTTAATGGGATGTAGCTCATCAGTGATCTCAGGTCAAACTGTTTGGCCATCCCTATCTAGAAGTCATCTAATGAGTGAACTAGCTCTTGATGCTGGCAACTATAGGTCAATCTGATTTTGTATTAACTTGGAGAAGGTGAAACAGTCTCTAAATTTGATAAATATCCCATTTCTTGAACTGCTGATGGAGAGCATAGACAAGGTGAAAGTTAATACAATTCTGGACTTGTACAGCCACACAAATGGGTACTACAGCTTAATTTCCTCAGGAGATAACTTAGACTTGGCTTGTGCTCCAGAAATGAATTCCTATGTATCACAAGTTAATGAAAACAAATACTGGCAAAGAGTATATTTGTATTGTATTCAGCCTCTTTCAGGATAGAAACTGTCTCTAAGCAGCCTGATATTTTTAAACTGCGTCTCTCACTATAATCTTTCTTTAAAATTATTATCTCAAAGTTTTATTTCTGCCTCTTTTAATTTTTTTTTCCTTGATGGATTAATCATTAAAAGAAAAAAAAAATAAAAAAAATTAAAAAATTAGAAAAATAGTATTTGAATCCAAGAAGCCAGACAAGTCTCATGACATGGTTTCTCTTTACAAGACTGGACAGGCATGCAAACATTTCTGGCATGAATTTGGAGATATGAAGTTTAGTTTTTCTGCTTATTTGTTTCTGATCTGCTTTATGCGTATTTACAGCAGAGAAAGTGCTAAGCTATATCATAGGAATGTCAGAATTCAAAAAATCATTGAGAAATGTAGAGAAAAAAATAAGGCTCTGGATCTGCAAAACACACAGGAGAACAGTTACAGTGGAAAAGGAAACCCAAAACAAAGAAAGATAAAGAACAAAGGAATGTAGATCAAATATTGTGACAAGTGTCCTGAGTTCTGCATCTCTGCTGAAAAGTGGAGGGTCTGTGACTTCCTTTCTTTTAGTGTTAGAACCATCTCACTGAAGATGTGACACCTTCCTAGGTGTCATCTCAGGCTCATCAGGTCTTACTTGTGAAGTTTTTACATCTGTTACCAGCAAATGTGCTGGTAGTGTAATCCTGCAAAGTGAAGGCTGGGCTAAAGTGACCAGAAAGCTTTGAATTCAGGACAATTGAATATCTTTACAATTTTGGAGGAACATTTGTAACTGCTTCAGTTTTAATTTTCAGCTGTGTCTACTTTTGGGTTGCCAGAATAACACTCAGAATATGTTGGACAGTCTTACTCAAAAGTGTGATTTTATTCCATCAGATGCATGTAAGGGAAATAATTCTGTTTTTACTCAAAAATCTTTCTAACTCACAGGTAGTATTTGTGAAGTGCTTGCAGGTTACTGTCAGCACAGAGACTTTCTTACTGGCATTGAAGCTCCTTGGGAAATTAAGTGTCCAGGTTGTGAGACATGAAGTTTTATCTGCCAAAGGGAAGAGGCAGCCCAAAGTTTTTAGGGGGTATATTGGTAACACGAGTTTATTTATTATGACCTACTGATTATATATGTTTATTACTAGTATCTCATTGTATTTGCCCATTATTTTGCCCAATTTTAATCACCAGCTTTAAAAAGAGATAACATTCTCACTTTAGTGTAACACTCATGTATATGTGAAGGCTACTTATAGTGAGATTTAATCTCTGTCAGTGAATTCTAAAGCCACAGCTGCAGAATTTCAACTAGCTGGCAGCAATAGGCTATGAAAAGTATTAAACTCGATGAAATCAAAAACATGATTACAGTTACTGATTATTACTATCATCTATATACACTCTGTGGCATATAAATATATATTACTATCATAGGACTTGCCGAAAATAACAGAAATGATGTGATTATGCCAAGCAAAGTTTTTGATTAGAAGAGTACTTAGTGATCAATGTCTGCCTTTGTTTTATTGAAAGTTAAATTGGCATAAAATTAGGAAACACATTATTTCCATCTAAAGACCAGAATATTTTGTTAACTCATATGCCATTGCTTCTATTCCTTAGAAGGTGCTTAATGGCAGGTAGTTCTGGATTCCAGTATCCTACATTACTTCTATCCACCAAATTAATGAGATGATCTATGATGTATCATAATTACAAAAAATTGTGAGACATCCATAGTGTTTCATGGCTGAAGTGTCCTACAAAAAAGACTAGAGGACTGTGAAAATGAGAACAGGATACACCAGTAGGCCACCTCCCAGTCAACAACACAGTGGGATCAATATAGTTTGCTCTGTGAGTGAAAAAGAGCTCTTCTCAGCCATTAATAGGAAATGCAAAATGTTCTACCAAATTCTTTATATATATATATAATTTAGGGATCTTTTCCTTCTACTCCTCTCTGTTTACCTGAACTTTCCTGCTCTCAGTTGCTCCCTGTGTACACAAGCAGTGGGGCTGCATTCTCAGGAGCTTCTCTATGGTGTGTCTAGGCATTTTATTGCCTGAAGAATTTAATTGAAAAATACCAATTGGCCAATGCTATTCAGGGGACAGGAAGGTTGAATATCTTCAGTAACCTTGGTCGTTTTGACAGCTTCTGAACAGATTGCCTAGTCCATAGAACCAATTTATCTTGTATGAGTATTAAATACAATAGAAACCACAATTGTCCACCACTCATGAAAGAGCAAACTATTACTTGCATAGAATCACAGAATGGTTTGAGTTGGAAGGGACCTTAAAGACCATCTAGATCCAAGCCTCCACATGGGCAGGGACACCTCCCACTAGGCCAGGTTGCTCCAAGGCCCATCCAATGTGGCCCTGAATAGTTGCAAGGATGGGGCATCCACAGCTTCCCTGGGCAACCTGGGCCACTGTCTTACCACTGTCACACTAAAGAATTTCTTCCTAATGTCTAACCTAAATCTATCCTCCCTCTCTTCGTCCTATCACTACATGCTACATCCCTCAAGCAAAATCTAGGCTTAATTTGCAGGATTTATGCAAATGAATATCACCAGTGTCCAGAACTACCCATCAAGCACCTGTGGTGATGCAGTGTGATATACCCCAGATGAAACCCTGACCCAACTAGAATATATATCTTCTGATACCTGAGATAACTTGTTTAGCACTACCTTTGGTATCTCTCCATGAACCAGCATTATACAAAAAAACAACAAACATATCTGAAGTTCTTAATTTATCTGTCCCTTAAATACAACTGGAATTAAATCAACACTTTCCAAAATTATGAATTCCCAGGTCAAACCAATTATCTAGGTTCCTAAATGTACATTTACTTTACTGAGTTTGGTAAATCAAGGTGTAGTGAACAACTGCTGTGTTAGTCCTTACCTCAGTTATATTACAGGGAAAAAACCTGTAATTAGCCTAATTAGAACTAATTAGGAATTAGTTCTAGACTTCTAGAAGAGAAGAGGAGTTGGGTTTTTTTGTTGGTTTTTTTTGTTTGTTTGTTTTGTTTTGTTTTGTTTTCCCCAGGTTGCTAATTATATTAAGAAACCCCAAGAAACCCATAAGACATTACATCTCATTCTAATCAACTTCTAATGAACTTCTTTATTTTTGCCTTTTTTTTTTTTTTTTTTCCCCTTGATTCTGGTGCTGGAATATTTTCTGAGTATTGATTGCTATAGTTTTAGTTTATGTTGCATTGTGGACAATGCAGGAAGAAACAGGCAGCTTTCAGAATGCCTTTTATTAGGACTCTCAGTGCTACACTGAGTTACTCTGCTCCTTACTCTCCTTACTACTCTGCAGTCTGCCCCTAGGATAAATTTTCCTTATCATTAAAAGAACACTCCTTGCCTTAAGTTTAAGTTTGCTGAGTTCCACCTTCTGTTATTGCTTTGTCTGCTCTATTAAAAGCCTTGTAGTATCACTGCATTAGCCATTTCTCAAATCTTGACGAGCCAAGATTCAAAAGAAGACACCTGGACCAATAATGGTTTTACAGACGCATCCAGCAAGACCTCGGTAATGTATGCAAAGTCAGGAAACTCATCAAGAGTCAAATCATGGATGCCAATAACCTTTTTAGGCATTGACTTACCAATTAAACAGCATGAATCAACATGTTGGGTCTCTGTCAATCAACAACATGTGCACTGAATAAGAGATGTCAGGTGAAGCTGATGGTCTTAACATGATACACGTCAGAGTTTGCTCAGGACTTCGCTCTCACTGTTGCAGTTCTGCTTCCCACCCTTAGTCTATAAAGAGCAAGATGCTTCTTCCCAAACACAAATAGAGCAGTAGTTACACCACATTCTCATGACCTCATCTACTCACAGAATGAGTACAGATACCTTAAGGGTTTTCTACATAGGGCTCATCTGCAGTAAGTGTAAATGCCTGAGACAGGTTTGTTCTCTTCTGTTGTTGCAGGGTAAGGCAAGTTATGTTTTGTGAAACTTTTAGGGTTTGGCTAGGTTGGGGTTTTTTCTGCTCATTTATCCCCACCTGTGAGAGACAAAAGCACATAATTTCTTGTCTTCAGAAGACAATATTTAATTATGGTGCATAGAGGACAACCAGGGGATCAGGTCCAGTCAGTAGGGGTTTATGAAAGGGAGGTTCTGCCTGACAAACCTGATCTCCTATGACCTCATGATCCAACTGTTGGACAGGTGAAAGGCTGTGGATACTATCTGCACCTCCATAAAGAATGTGACACTGTTCCACATAGAACTCTGATAAAGAAACTATGATTCTATGAAAATTTTAACATTTTAAGAATTTTATAAATTGAGTCAACTGTTGCTCTGATAGAGTAGCAGTGTTGCAACAGTTTCCCACACAGAGCTATGATCACTCCCTAAGAGAAGTCAAACTGGACATAGAAGAAAAAATATTCAACTAAACTCATTCTCTTTTTCATTTTAGGTTTACAGATAGTCTTGCACAATGTTTTGCTACTTAACTTAGCAAACAGTGGTTTGCAATTTTTGGAAACAATAAGGTGAAGCTACACTTAAATTAGCTGTCACTTGGAATTTCAAGCTGCAATAATGGGTTTATTCAAGATGCAGGGGAAGGGGGGAAGATAGCTAAAGTTTCTCTAATATAGACTTCTAATTGATACTACTTTTTGTGCCTGCTGCAGTCATTTGCCTTCGTGGGGAAGGAAATATAAGATACTTCATTGTGAAACACTTATTACAGAGCCTACTTAGTAGCAGATCTGCTCTTGAAAATCTCTCAAGGACAAAGTTTAATACATACACCTAAGATGTTTTGTTATTTAATTTTGTTATTCATTCTTCTTCAAAGCTGATGACATGGGTATTATTTAGATATTATTCATAGATATTATATTAACTTCTAGAATTTTATTAAACACATCTCAAGTAGTTTGGAGGAGATCTTGGAGGAAAATGAAAACTATTCTCATTTTAAGTAATTAGTAGTTAATCTGGTACACTTTTTAAAAAAAAAATCTTTGATGTGGAAATTGAGAACAAAACCAAAATGATGGTTTTTTGTTTGGTTTGTTGTTTTTGACTTTTTTATTGTTGTTGTTTGGTTGGTTTTGTTTGTTGGGTTTTTTTAAGACATATGCATTTTCACATTTTCTCTTTAAATTACCCAGTTGTTTTTTCTACCAGAATAAGGATTGAGCTATACTTTTGTCCTAAAATGAGCTTTACAGAAAATAGAGACTGCTTTAAAGGCAACAGTATTAGATTGATTTCTCTAAAGTTACTGGAATGAGCAGATCCCACAAGGACCCAACAGCCAAACTGCTTAAGAGCTTTCCCAGCTGAACCATCTATGTAAATCTGTTGACACCACCCACATAATGTAAATGATGAAACATCCTGGCAAGTTGCAGCTCATGACAGGCAGAGAGGACAGATTATGTATGTAGCTATTGCTGAAGGACACTGATTGAGTTTCTGTTCATCCTTTAATTGTAATATTATCCCTTAATGCTGACAGGAATTTCGTGGCATTTGATAAAGGAGAAATGTCAAGTCCCACACCTGTGGATGAATAATCCCATACACCAGTAAAAACTGAGAACCACAACCTGGAAAGTGGCTCTGCAAGAAAGACCACAGGGTCCTGAGGGACAACAAATTGACCGGGAGGCAGCAGTGTGCTCTTGTGGGAGAGAAGTGATCCTTCTTCTTTACTCAGCACTGATCAGGCAGCATCTCAGTGCTGTGTCCATTTCTGGGCTCCCTAGTACAAGAGGAAGATGGACATACTGGAGTAAGTCCAGAGCTGTGTGTGTATCTGCCTGCTGGGAGTACCTGCTCTGCCACACTGCATGGCAGCTGGGCAGAACAGCAGTCACATCTGCCAGAAAAGGAAGGGAAAAAACTACTAAATTTAAGTCTACTAGATCTGGCTGTACTTAAAATAAAATTCAGTTTGTCCCAGTAAAATTGACTGTGTTAGGCATCTGAGCCCAATTCCATCAACAGAAGCTGAACCGATAAACACTTCTTACCTAAAAAAGAATTTTCTGTAAGCCTAAAAAGTACTGCCATTATTTTTTGTAGCTGTGTAAGTGGTGCAGCTTAACAATATGACTGATAAGCAACCACTTTTTAGACTAATGACCAGGACTTTCACAGTCCCTTAAAGGACTGATGTGAGCCCACAAGCCATATTTGGCTAAATGTGTCCAGTCTTGAAGGAGGAGGAGGAACCAGGAAGAGTCTGAGTATAGTATTCACTCAGTGAAGGAACAGAATATGATATCAAACTGAAGAGATAAATTTTGTTTGGGAGAAATAACTCATACCTAGAAAGCAATAGTACATAAAATAGTTTGCAATCAGAGCATAGGCTGGAAGAACCTTGCTCAAAAGATGTACTTGGAATAACAATGGCATTTGTACAAATCAAAGCCTGCTTATAGGTAATTCAAAAACAGAAAGGGAGGCTAAATTTATCACATAAATTGTTTGCTGCAAATAGTTCTCCCAGCTCTTTCATCTGTATCTAATTGGCTATCAATAATGCATGGAAATACTGAGACACTCAAAGAATGGTGTAACAGGCATTCCATTATGTAATTAAGGATCATTAACTATATTAATGACTTTTCTAGTTTTTATATTTTTAACTGATCAGTAATGCTTTATGTCAGGAATATCCTTTCAAACTTCCCTGCACCAATGAAGAAGATACATCTTGCTTATCTAACTCCTGCAAGTAATTCACACAAAAGATTCAGTCTGAATAAATCTTGAGGAAGCTCAAACAAAAGCCAGATGAGTAGATCACACCTCACTGGAGGGCTGAGAAAAATGAAGATTGGCAAACTGAGTATTTCTAGATAGTCACTAGAAAGCTTATAGTGGCTCAAGAGGAAAAAATGTAACCATGTATGCACACAGGCAGAACACATCCGAGATGAGAAGGCTGCTGCAGAAGAATTGTGGGATTGTCAATATGAAAATGGCTGGTCACACCAGTTAAAACTGTCAAAGGCTGACAAAATTTGTACTCTTTGTTATACAAAGAGTAAAATGTTCCTTCAAGAATTTCTTGGTATTGAATCTGCCTGTTTTATTTTTCATAGTGACTTTTGGGGAGATCTCGATATTTTAACTATATAATAGGAAAATCACACATTCATATCCTCTTTCTGTGAATATTCTAAAGGGTCTTGATAACCCCAAGTCTTTGTACTCACCAGTAGCTGATCAGTGATGCTGCATGTTTATGTAAACAAGGCTTTTCCTATAATGTAAAGATGCTAAATGGTATTATATTTATGTAAAAAAAAATTAAAAAAAAATCAGATTATTCCATCTGGTAAAAGGCTGATCCACATTGGGGTTGGGGATGTTCAGGCTTGCATGCAAGTGCATGACTTCTATAGCAATCTCTAGTACTCTGTCTCAGAGGTAAAGGACAGAATGGCATGAAAGTAGGAAAAGCTGAGAAGAGCTTTGATGGAAGTCAAGCAGGGCGGTCACAGTATGGCAGATTGATCTGATAGACAGTGCTGTGCTTTAAGCTGGAAGAGGTTTTGTCATGGAATTACAGTGCTCAGCACAGGATATTTTAGTCTGATGAATTGAAAAGCAATTTCAGTTCAGCTAGAGCAAAAATGAACAGTTACTACCTTGAGGAAAATTGTTCCCATGTCCAAGCTACCTCGTATCTCTTCATCTTGGTGAAACGTGCAGCATCGATCTACTTTACAGTCCTATAGGGACTGATCCTGTTAGTATTGCCTCTGTTTTTTGGTGGGCTTTTTGTTGTTGTTTTTTTCTGAGGAGGACTGGGTTTTGAGAAGCACAGACCTCCTAAATCATGGGATGCAACATGTTACCCTGCATATTTGCAAGTAGGTCTCCAGAACTGGAATCCACAGGTTCAGCCTTCTAGCTCTGCTAAGAAAGTCTTTAATTCAGACACTGGTAAACACAGTAAATATCCTTTAACTTATATGAAGGACTGTTCATCTCCTCATGCTGAAGTGATTTATGAACAAAGATAAATATCAATATTTCTATTTTACAGATTGAGAAGCAGAGACCAGTGAGCTGAAATGATTTGTCAAAGGTCAGGGGGGCTGAGCTGAAAAGAAAAAAGCATTCCTGTCTTCATATATACATAATGTTACAGCAACACTTTTGCAACAGTGTACACCAATAATATTTCTAGCAATATTATTTTGTTTTCTGAATTATTATGTTATACAAAGGACGATGAGATTAGGATTTGGGGTTTGTTTGATTGATTGATTGATTTTTAGTAATTTTATAATATCTTTCAACTGTTACCCCGTGCTTTTTGTACATTGTGTCTTACATTTTCTTAGTGACTGAACTCACAATCCTTTTGTTTGAGATGGGTTTCATTATCCTTATAACTGGTATAACTGTTTTATAGGTTGCTTATTTATTATTATTTATTTATTTTCAGCTTTCACTACAGAGTTTAAAAGCAATAGCAAGATTCCAGAGATACTTTGCCTTGTTTACAGCTCCTATGCAGTTGTTGCTCATCAGTAAATCACCCTGAACTAGATGTTATTTATGTGAGTCCCATGTCTTCTGAGAGTTTCTCACATATTGCATAATTTTCTGACACTTACAATCCTGGCAGTGGCCAAAACATACAAAAAGATTGTTGTATTTCAAAAAAGTGCTTAAATATGTGCTTAGTATCGTGAACGTGTTTAGATCACCTTGGCTGTACCCCTACATGTGTCTGTGTTGACACATTTGTCATTATTTCACTCTAACACTGGCATTCTCACAGGAGACCTTGTTGCTGATTTTTAAATGTGAATCAAATATCTAACTCCTACAGTCTAGTTGCAAAGAAATCATCCAGCCTAAACTTTACTAATACTACAACTTTCAAGTTTTATTGAAAAGTATTGATCATAAGGTGAGTGAGTTGGTCCTATTGGGAAAATGCTTGTGAAAGTACAACCATGGACCTTTTTGTAAATCATGTCAAAGAAGGACTCAGTACTGTGAGGTTTGGGTTTTTTTGTTTGTTTTTTGGGGTTGTTTTTTGGGTTTTGTTTTATTTTTCCCTAGATGTGGAAGGGAGAAGTAGGGAAGAGTAAAGAAAAATATTCCTTTTCTCCCACCAGGAATCTGTTCAACGTTCTTTTATATATTTAAAATATTTCCTCCTCTCTCTCTTAAGCAAATATTTATGACTTTACTAAACAATCACAACAATGTGTGCTTTTCATATTGCAAATGGAAACAAGTTTACATGGATGCTTCCATATTTTCAGTAATGCACTTCACAGTAGGTTTCTCTGATCCAGATGAAAAAAAAAGAAGCTGACTTAGACTCGATGATCCTGATGGGTCCCTTCCAACTCAGCGTATTCTATGACTCTATGTTTTACACTGGAACCATGTTCCTTGTGGTTTTTGTTTTGTTTTCTCTGGCTTACATAATGTTTTTAAGTCCTCTGAGAGCAATGTCAGCTTCTGTATATTATCCAGATAAACTATATCTGAACAAGTTAACAATATTCTGGCAACAGTGTGATTACTCACCCCAGGTGTGCAGGACAAGGCAAGTCTCATTTGGACAACATTATGCTGGATAAGAAAGTCAAAGATGTTGCAAGAAAAGAAATAACTCTAATCCTGAACCTGGCTGACAGTCAGACTCTGGGGGGTAGAATGTAAAGAACAGAGTAGCCTTTAGTTTATGATTTCCCTGTTGAAATCAAGATCTCCAGCAGTTACCTAGAGTTTTGGTGCCACTAACCCTTTGAGCATGGAAAGCTTGAAGCATGTGAGAGTTTTTAACATCAGCTCTTTCCAAATAGACTTGACTGGGTTTGTTTCTGGGTTTGTGTCTGGAGGCATAAGCCCTTTTTCACTGGTTACTCTCATAAAAGACAAAACACCTGGAACTGGCACGATCTGATTTTTTCCAGAATTTCATTACCATCAAAGCCTTGATACCAGAAAACAAGTAAGCCATCAGAAAGGAGTGGAAAGCTACAGACTGGTGGATACAGAGTACTCTTAAAGCAGGGGGCAAAGATCAGAAGTGTTTTGCAGGCTTGGGAAATAAGTGTTCATAAAAAGTGGCAGCTGCTTTTGATGAAATTACTGAAAGTAGGTGCACAGATGAACAAGAATACAGACTTTCCCTTAATGATGTCCCCAGATTCTTAAATTAAGCCTAGCAAGTAAAAAGATCCTTCCTGGATTTCAAAAGATATCTTGCATCCAGGTGCCGAAACATATTTTTGTAAAGCCCTGGAAACAAGAGCTTAAAAATTCAGCATCAAAAAAAGCCTGTAATTCCTCCACAGATGTCTCGTTCTCAGATATAGCAGGGGAGCATTCGTCTTTAATGCAGAGCCTAGTTTTTCATGTGTAGCTTTGCAAAGGCACAATGTAAGCATGTTACAACTTGGAACCAGCCACATAAGACCTCAAAGGTGTAACATCTGCATTTTCAAGTGGATTACTTTTGGACTTGGCAAGTAGACAAGGTGGCAAGTACTGCTAAAGAAAATAGCTATGCTTGAAGAGACAGATAGCTAAACTGCATATTGAATTCTTTCAAAATTGGCAGCTGGTTGACTTGTTGAGGAAGACCCTCAGGGCTAAAGTTTTTTCCTAAGCCTTTTTATTTTTATCTTAGTAGTACTTATTGACAGTCCTGTTCCTAGTGTGTATCTTCAATTACAGTCTAAGGAAACAAGAAAGATAGATAGTGTTGTAATGTGCTTGCTACAGTAATGTGAAGCTTGCAGAGCTGAGCCTGTATCTTTTGGCTTGAAAGCTAAGTACAAAAGCAGTGGATTCTTTTACCTAAACTGCTTAAGTGATATCTAGTGTAATTTTAGAGCCCCTCAAGGACTCAGTCTGACCTTCAGAAGGACAGGTTTATCTGAAGTGGTGTGTCATATCTGCCAAGCCAGCATAGATATTTTGGACAGGTATTAGTTGTTTAGGTTTGGGCAAATTAATCCCATCTTTCTACTGAAAGACAGTAAGTTTGTCAAAGTTTATTTATGATTTCTTGTGGGCTGATCAAATTCACTTTGCATAGCCCTATGCAACAAATGTTTTCCTGAAGCACTGAGCTTATCATGTCTGTGGTGATACAGTCCCTCTGCAGTCATGCTGTAAATCTGGTGGGTCATACAGTATTCAATGCATTTTGTGTAAACTGCCCAGCTGGCAAGTTCATGCCCAGATGGTTTTGTATTTCTTGAAGGGATTTGCCACACTGTACAGAAGTTATAGTCTGCAAATACTTGTATTTCTGTCTGGAGATTTTGGACCTGGGAGACCAGAAGACAGATCTTACCAGTAGTAACTGAAGCAAGACTGACTTTCAGTACTTTGAGTTTATCCACAGTCTTTTCCACTCACTAGGTCCCTTGCTCCACTGAACAGTGAGGACCACTGTGCTCATACTCTCCTTAGTTCTATTTTGCTGGTGATATAATTAGAGAAGCTCTTTTTCATGCTCTCAAAATCACTTTCTAGATTACTTTCCAGCTCACCTTTAGCTTTTCTAACCCCACTCCTGCACGTCTGAGCAACACCTCTGTACTTCTGGGCAGTCTTTCTTTGCCTCCACCTTCTGTGCATCCCCTCCACCCCATCCACATTGGGATGGACTATTTTTGTGCTCAAAGGAGACTGTCCTTGAAGATTAACTTGCTGTCCTGGCCCCTTTGCCCTCCAAAGCAGTTTATCATGGAATCCTGCCAAGCAGATCCCTCAGCAAACTAAGACTGAAGACTGGAGTCCATATATTTCAATTATTTGGCTTGTAGTTTCCCTCAGAATATTGAAGTCTACAATCTCACCCTCACTGCCACCAAGGTCACCTTCAGTGTTCAGATCTTCCTTGTTTGTGAGTAGAAGACCCAGCCTATTATCTGATGACCATTAGCTCACTTATTACCTGCACCAAGAAACAGCCTTTGACACACCCCAAAAGTCTCCTGGACTGCTTCCTGCCAGCTATGCTGCCCTTCTAGAAGACAATGAGGTGTTTAAGGTTTCCCATGAGTAGCAGAGGCTGCAATAATGAGGCTACTTCCAGTTCGTTAAAGACTTTGTACAATTCTTCATTCATCTGTAGCAGACACCAGGACAGGTTGTGTTGACCTGCCCTTTCTAACACACAAACCTTTAGCTCACCTCTAATCTTGTGAAACTGAAAATGTAACCCATTTTGCCTACTTATTAGCTATTATACATCAAAAATTAAGTACATGAAGCCAGTACAGGTTGGTGTTAGTCTGTATTTAGACTCAGATAAGCAAGAATTAACATCTTTATTTGATCCTTTTAATTCTTCCATTCACACAGCTATATTAATGTTATAAAGTTTCTGTGAAAAGAAAACCACTTTTAATTTTTTTTGTCCTTTCCTCTACAATGAGAAAAGGTATTTTTGTTAAAGAGACTGCAATGGAATAATTAGTGCCTCCTTACCTTGTGTATTGCTCTTTCTAAGCAGGAGTTACACACAATTTAAAACATCAATAAGAAGTAAATTGTTGCAAATTACTGTTCTTTCCTCAGTATCCAATAATTTGCTAGAACCAATAACAATAGTGTTGGAATGTAACCTTGGATCAGTTGTGTTCTGTAGTGAACCCATTAATTGTTAGCACAATACTAATCTTTTAAGAATACTCAACATGCCCATGCTAACTCCTTGAGCTTTTTTCCTACCTCTGTTTATAGACCTGAATGCTATATTTCTCCTGGTGTTAATGCTCCTGAACAGCAAGCATAAGAGAAAGAAAAGAAAAGCAAAGGTAGTCAACTCAAAGCTTGGTCTAAGTGAGCTATTATCACAGCATTGATATAATATTGACTACTCTGCTGATAAAAGAAAATGATTATGAAATCCTATTTCAGTTTTTCTGACTTATTTTTCCTCTATCAGTGATATGAGAACTCCCAAATCTGAGGTAAATGCGCATATGTGCATTTTTCTGAAAGTCCTTGATTGGTACATCCCATGAATATATGTCTTCTCCCCAAGTTAAGTGAATTATATTTTTGGAGATGAGTTGATTTCTCAGATCCAGGAATATACCTGGACCAGCTCAAAAGCAGGTAGGAGGAGGAATTAGCAACTACATCTGTGCTTTCCAAGTAAATGTACTAACCACAGAGTCAGAATCAGCATCTCCCTATATCAATCTGAACTCTGAAAGAGATCTGACATATCTTAAATGATCTCACATTTGCTGTGAGCTACATACACACACACTCAGCTACTGTGAAGCTGACAATATGCAGTAGCATGTTACCCTGCAGTAACTTGCTTGCATTTTGAAGCCATGAGCCAACAGACTTGAATCAAGCTGTTCTGCCTGTAAATTGAGAATCCTATCTACTGAACTTGACACCCCCAGCTGGGAATGTGTAGCTCACTTCTCAGGCAAGCAATGAAGTGTTGTACTAGATTAGATATTATGGGTTCCTTTCTTCCCAGTTGCCCTTCCTCATTTCACAGCAAAAGTAAAGTGCTGAAGGACTGAGAGAATGAGAAAGTGTTTCCCACATCACCCCATGTCAGGCCACACTTTTCCATGGCACATTCATGTTCTGGAGAGAGGTCTGGCAGATGGGGTTTTGGTTTGACAAAGTGGCTTCTGAGAAGGGAGCACCATTAATAATCTGTTTTCTCCTGAAGGAGTATTTGAATGATAGAGGTGAAGTTCTGGGGCAATTTGTAGAATTGTGTGCATACATAGATCTCTTTACCCCTTTAGTAAACTAGGTGTACAGTGTTCTCCTAGTAACAAAGGAAAATTATTATTAATTCTAATTCTCTTCCATCACAGAGGTTTTTATTCCATTGGAATAACCTGCAGTGTCTTCACAGACAAGTAACCTCTTCCTCATTAGGGAGAAGGTGGTGAGAGAGAATGCAACAAGGAAAGTAGAGCTACGTTTTCCTTAAGAGACTGGAGCAATTACAGGCTAGTTAAGAATGATTCTGGTTTGTTAGCTGTGTGTACATTAACATATGGGAATTTCATGACAAACACTGCTTCTTTTGGAGGAATCCTGTTCATTGGTGTTCGTTAACATGACAATTTTATTTTCTTTAGCATTATTCTTGTGTTTTGTATTGAAATATCATATTATTGTGAAATTAGAGGATTTTATTTTGTAATTGAGAAAAATGATAGAACTGTAAATTCACATTCAAAAAAACAGAGCTTCACAGAACAAAATACATTTGCTAAACAGACAGTAGAGTTAAACGTGCATAAAGACTGGATTTATGAGCTTTGCCAAAATTTCTGACAAATCTGAGATTCAGTGTGTTATATTTTCATTTCTTTACTAATGATACTGTGATACTCTATGAACTGTAAAAGCACTTGGAAGTGAAGCAGCTGACTGCACAGTCAAACCAAGGCAATGTTTCTACCAAACCTTGAAAATCTGTATTGACAGACTAAGCTAAAAAAACCCTATCTTTGATAACATCTTTGATGTCATTACATTGACAGAGCAACACAGGGATTTTGCAGTAAAATATGTGTGGGTTTTGATGAAGATGCTGAACATGAGTATGAAGTGTGGTCTTGCAGCAGTGAAAGTAAATGATAGCAGTGGTGTAGCTAGCAGCTTGAGGGAAGTGCTTTTTCTCCTCTCTTTGGCACCTGTGAACTATCTGGAGTATTGTGCCCAGTTTTGGTCTCTCCAGCACAATAAAGACTTTATCATTCTGGAGTGAGTCCAGAAGGGCCACCAAGCAGACCAGGGGGCTGGAGCACAGCATGTATGAATGAAAAAAAGCTGTGGGAAACTGGTTTATCTGCTTTGAGTAACTGCTCAGGGGAGTAGAGCTCATTGCTGTCTCCAATACCTTGTAAGTGGTTACACAGAAGATGGAGTCACTCTTTTCAAATGTGCACATCAGATGGAGAAGGGACAATGATAAAAACTTGCAATTTAGAAAACTCCAGTGAAATATAAGATGACTTTTTTTTTTTTTTTTTCACAATACAGGTGGTCAAATGCTCAGTTTGCCCAGAGAGGCATCTCGGTTTTTGGAGATCTGGAGCCACTTAATTGTACAAGGCTGTAAAAAACCTGGTGTAACAACAAAATTGGTCCCATTTGAACTGGGGATTAGAGCTGTATGAAGTAAAAACAGGCCCTTTCAATTGTAATTATGCTTTGAGTCTTTTAATCTGTGCATTTATGGTTAGGAAGGACTCTTCACTTGGGGAAATACATACCATGAAGTTGGTAACACAAGTTTTTGAATCCTTTTTCAGGAAAAAGTGTAGAAAAGCAGATGAAGCATAATACCTTCCCCAATATAAGAGTGAATTTAGAGAAGACAAGACAGTAGACTATATATAAAAAGGAAAGTTATGGTTTAAACTGCCCATGAAGGAATCAGTAAGAATTTCAAACATGGTTTAAGTTACCTACTGACTTAGATTTATAGCAGTATGTGAAGGGATAAATAACTGGACATTTTTAAAGGAAGTACTCCAATGACAAGTGAATTAATCTGTATATTTTTTAAGGAGTCTGAGCAGTTAAATACTTCATTACCTCAAATGCATAAGAGTGTAAAGATACAACTACTGTCATGTTTTAAAAGAGTACTAATCTTATCAGAGACAGTAGGAAACAAGAAAGTGTCACCCAATTTAATACTTTTTCAGACAATTGATCACTCAGAAGCCAACTGCCAACACAGCTACAAAAAATACTCAGTGAATCAAAATAACTTAATCAATGTGCAAGTGTTAAATTCTGATGTTTAAACATTCTATGTGATGAAATGAAACTAATTATCATGAAGTGCTGCTGCTTACCAAAGTCAGATGGCTCTCTATGGAAAAGCACTCTAGGGTCTGTTTATCCTTCACAAAGAAGTCCAAGTGTTCTTGTTAGATCACAGAATCACAAAATCTTAGGGGTTGGAAGGGACCTTGAAAGATCATCTAGTCCAACCCCCCTGCCAGAGCAGGGTCACCCAGAGCACATCACACAGGAACGTGTCCAGGTGGGTTTGAATGTCTCCAGAGAAGGAAACTCCACAACCTCTCTGGGCAGCCTGTCCCAGGGCTCTGTCACTCTCACAGGAAAGAAGTTCTTCCTGAGATTCACATGGAACCTCCTGTGCTCCAGTTTGCACCCATTGCCCCTTGCCCTGATTGCCTCCCTACATCCTCTGACAACAGTCCTATATTCCTCCCAAGAGGCCAGCCCCTCCTTCCATGATCCTCTTTTCCCATTTGAGTTTGCCCAGCAGTTCCTTGTTTAACCATATGGGTCTCCTGGCTCCCTTAATTGATTTCCTACCCATTGGAATGCTCTGATCCTGAGCTTGCAAGAAGTGATCCTTGAATGTTGACAAACTATCTAGAGCCCCTTTACCATCTAGTGCCCTGTCCCATGGGACTTAATAATTGATTGAAGAGGCCAAAGTCGGCCCTGCAGAAGTCCAGGGTTTTGGTCCTGCCAGGTATTCTGTTCCTCCCACACAGGATCCTGCATTCCACCATCTCGTGATCACTGCAGCCAAGGCTGCCATTGACTGCCATAGGTAAGTCATCCCTTGCTGAAAACGTTTGTGACAAACATTATCTTGCACATCTGGTTTCCTTAAGTAAGATTTCTAACAAGCTGTCTTCCTTCCTCTTCCAGAAGAGCAAGGCAGCCATATGATGTTAGCTGCAAGGCAGAGGGATTTCAGGAGAAACCAGATTATTTCCAGGAAATATTGCAGTTCCAGAAGCACAGGGTTTACAATGTTTCTCTTAGTTATAATCTTAAGGATCAGAGTCACCTCCTGGAGAGGTACTATCAGGAAGGAAGTTGCCATCTAATTAAATTAAATGTTGTGGAGTTTTTTATAATGGATAGAATACATTTAGAGTTGGATATGCAATCTGTTCTTTGCCAAAGCTGAGTCTTTGTATCATTTGACAGTCTAAGGAAATCTCCTCAATAACTGTAGTCTTCCAGTGTCATATCTTGGCAGTGAGTTCTGGATGAATGAGAGGGAAGAGTTTATTGAAATCTGTACTAAATTGCTACTATTTTCATTACTCCTTATCTCGATGTGCCCTGAGCAAAATTGACTCTTTAGCAATGAAATCAAAGCACAGGAATTTAAGTGTCAATGTTTTACCATTATGCCTTGCAGCCATCAAGAGAGGCAGGCACAAGCTGCTCAAAGAGGAGCTGGGCATGATTGCACATTTTACTCAGTTTTTAATAGGAATAGCTCATTCACCATCTGAAACTGTTCCTTTTTGACATGATTTACTTATTTTTAAATGACATCTTGTGGCTTTTGCTTTTGGGGAAGCTCTCAAGTATCAGATCACCAATGAGACATGGTATAGTGCTAACAGTTTTGGAAGTGAAGGTCAGTAACAGAACCTGAGCCATTGAGAAGACCACAGAGATTTCATCAAAGCGATCCATTCTGCCCAGGAATAAGGCTAAGCTATCTCATTTCCACAATTGCAACCTAGAGTCCTGACTATGAATTGAAACCACTCCCCTTTTTCTCATACCTGCTTTCATACCAAGGAACTTGGAAGCTGTAGCAGAGATGATACTTTTCAGCATTGCGAAGTCCAGATAACTAAGAACTTATTCAGAACTCTGGAATCAGAGTTTTTCAAGGATCAAGTCCTCAGTCCATGGGAATTTCCTGAAGCTCTGCTTATTTTGGAAAACATCTATCAAAAAGAATGAGAAATTTCTAAACAAAAGTCTTGTTTGTATCAGTCCTCCCAGCTATTCCTTAATTCAGCTCTGCACATTTCCACTCTGCATATAATTTAGTATTGGGAGGGTTGCATAAAGAAGCTCTAAATTCTCTTGGAGTTTTGCAAAACCTGCCTGGACAAAATCCTACATAACAGAGCTTTAATTCAGTGTTGATCTGCTTTGAGTTGTAGCCTGGACTAGAGAACAGGTCTTTAGATTACAGAACTGGTGGCTTTCAAGTGACTGATTCTGTGAACCTCCTTTGGGATGATGAGGATCTACAGCAATAATCTGAACCTCTTTGCAACATGATGTCAGAATGAAAACTTTACTTACTGGCATTGGTGTTTACTTAGGAGAAAATACTCAGTGTTTTAGACTGCCTTCTTCTCTATTAGAATTCTTAGTCTTAGAGTGCCTTTAATCTCTTTTCAATGTTTACTCAAAAGAAAGAAAAATCATGGTTTGGGGTTTTGATTTATATCTATATTAAAAAAAAATGGTGGGGCAGGAGTAATTAATATCAATTAATTATAAAATAGTAAAATCCATGTTGAGCATTTTGCAGTATCCTTTCTTTGGGATGTTCCATCATTTTCAGAAAATGGTGACAATGTGCTATATTTGTTGAACACTGAATCCAAGTTCTGGCTGCCAGCTGCCATGAGAGACTACAAGTAACACTTGCTTATCAACTTCTGTTGAATATTCACTTCTAACAGACAGAAACCATCTCGGAGAGACAGTGTCAGGTAATGTCATGTAATAAAAGAGCTTCATTCTTCATTTACCTGTAAATCAAAACTTGGTCTATTAACAACCTGTTTTAATACAAAATATTTAACATTTATATGTTAATGTATTTTATACATCTTTATTTTCCATAATTTACCTGACTCCTATGTTAACTCCTCCAAAGTCAGGTAATAGTTTTCTGTCTATCCTTTCTATAATCTATCTCTTCTCCTTTGAGTAAAATAAATTAGAAAAATCTAGCCAAACCCTTCATTTATTTCCCTGGAGCAAAGCACAAAAGTAAGCACCAGTTTTCATTCACTTTTCCCATTTATTTATTTTTTTCAGCAAACTTAATATTAGGGAACCTATTTTACATGTTACATTCAGCCTCAAGAACTGCCAGGTTGTTGTTTTTTGTTTTGTTTTAGGTTGGTGTTTTTTTTCTCTGAGGAAAAAGATACTATTAATAAGTCTTTCTCAAAAACTTCCTTGCCAAAAGCTGCAGTGAGACTTCTTTAATCTGACATGGGAGTACCTAAATAAAAATGAATTCATGAAAGCTGAAAAAATGAAACTTGGGAGAGTATCTCTACGTAGGACAAACAGTTTTAATTTTTCATCAGTCCATAGCATGATGTTAATAATATGCTTGTAAACATAAACCATGGGTTTCAGGCTGATTAGATTTTACACATGCTGGCAATTTGCCAGTGCATTACACTTTGCAGAGCTGAGACCATGATCTTCATTTATATCAAGATGCAATATCTTAATAGATGAAACATCTTAATAAAAGCCAGACCATGATGGGCTGGGTTTTTTTGAGATTTCTTCATAAATTGTACAGAAATTGCTTAACAGCCAATTTTAAAAGCAATCCTAATATCAATAATTGAGAAAGAAAATATTTTGTTGATCATCTTTATAATCACTCTTCAACTAAGAGACAGAGAATACTCCTTCAGGAATTCTGTGCTCTAGGAATTTTGCACTGTCTAAATTTTTCCCAGATATTTTGTTCTGCATTAACTTTTGGATTCTTTTTCATTTGCTAGATTCCCACTTCCTTGGATTAAGATAAAATTGCATAGCAAGCACAAGAGATTTTCTTCACAGCTTGACTTGAAGTACTGAGAATTAAAAAAAAAAAGAAATAGAAGAGAAAAAAACAGAAAGCTTTTATATTTCAGAGTGCATTTCATATTTAATGTTTTAGCAGAAGTGCTGATGTGTTTAAATAGAATAATGAGGCACTGCTACTGTGGAAAATAATTTCTTTGCCTGTTGTATGATTAGGTGAAGTTCATCAGGGCCACTGCTGCAGGAATTGCTTGCAAATTCACAAAAGGCTTTCCTCTGGAGATGTGAAAATACTTGTGGAACTTGGATGTCAAGGCTCAGGTATGTATAATTGTATTATGTGGAACATACAGTTGTGAAACAGAATTACTGAGAATTAAATAAAATAATTATTTTTTTATTATTTTTTTTTCTTTTCTTGGCCATGCTTTAGAGGAATTTGCTTTCATTCCTGAAATGTATATTATTCACATGGTTTTATTTCACCCAAGCATAAATGGTTTGGAATAATTTATGCTACCTCAGTGCTTATTTTACTATATGCTTCCAGCTGTAATTATCTAGCTTTTTGGATGGGAATTCTAACACTGTTTTAGAAAAAAATATTAATTTCTAAAGAACTGATCTATTCCAAACATCCCCTTCAAACTTGCAATTGGATTTAAGTGGAGCCTTTCACCCAACTGGAGCCCTGATGAAGTCAGTGGAGCTGGTGTAATTGCTACTCATTTAGAAATATAAGCATTGACATTGATGATGGAATGCAAGGGCTAAAATTACATCACTTTGCCTGACCACAGAGACCTTGTGGCTGCACACTGGCTGTATAGGAACTTCCTTGCCTGTCATCCATTTAATTCAAGAATTTCAGTCGTTTAATGACATGTGCTCATTCAATATGTGCTTTTCACGGTAATTACTTGGGAACTGGGCCTCTTTTTAACAAGAAAGTGACCAAAATATACATAGGTGGGATTCCAGAAGCAGATTTAGGGAATTATGCATTTTTAATTAATAAGGACATAATTTGTGATAATAATTTGTAAAATCTACAGCTCAGACACATTTGAAAGTCCTTCCATACCAATGATTAGAACTTTCACATAGGTCTGAATAAATATGTGTATCTATATTTGCATACACCTACATAGAGATACAAACATATATTATGTACAAATGATCCATAGATACATAGGACTTAATTCTTCAAAATGTGGCTGGTACTGTCAAAAATGAGAAAAAAACCTTAAATCAGCAAGCCTTCAACAAGCAGTAACTTGGTTTTAAAAATTCGTGTTCAGATTTCTGGAACAATTATCATCTCACCTGGGTATTCTAACAAGTTAATCAGTAGCTGAATTGAAATCCTCATCAACACACTATGTAATTTCATTGAGAGTATCTGCTAACTCAGATCAACTCAATTAATCTCTAGTGGAATGAAACAAAAGAGCAGATGGTAATGTGTTTTAGTCAACACCAACTTTTTATTCTGTATACATTTCTAAATACACCATTGCTAGGCATTAGTCCTAAGGCATTGAGAAATTGCCTTACTTTTAATCTAAGTCTTTAAATAGACAGCAGTAAGACATGATCATATTCCATTTTGTCACTAATGATTACAGTTTTCTCAAATAAAACTTTTCCCTTAGGCTCAGTACTACTTGATACCTAGTCTGAGACTCCCACTGGCTTCCATGGGAGCAGAAAGCAGGATATCCCAGCACCACCTTGTAACAAAGGGCACATCATACCCAGTGAGCTGCACTAATATTTGGTTAAATGCACTAACCACTTGTGCATGCTCCAAGAAATGACGATCACTAAGGATATAGCTTTTTTGTACTTCTTCAAAGCTGAGGAATTGGCATCTCAAACAGCAGTGTCTTCATCTTCATCCAGAAATAATAAAGGTAGATCTCTCTATGCACATGACCCTGAGAGCAGGAAGTGGGGTTCACTTTTTTCTTCTGGTCTGGTGGTCAAGGCATTTGGAAAGGTAGCAGAAGTATGAGTCCTGAACTTGTTAGTAATATTATTTATTATGTTAATTATTTATACATTTTGCATTCAATGACACCAATATTAAAACACACCAAAATGGGCCAGGAAGAAGGGTTTAAACTTACTATTTCCTATTCCTACCCATATGCCTTAACTATCAGTCAAAGGGCCCCACTCATGTTCCAGCTCTTGTCTTCTAGATTGCTTGGTCCATCATGGCAGCAGTTCTGTCTGGAGAATTGGGTTGTAATACGTGTCATGGTTAGTCTGTAGCCTTGAAGTCAGGGCAGCCTTTGAGCTGTTGGGAGACTGTTAAATATTGTCACATTGGGAACTACACCATATACAGGCTTGCAACTGCATGGTTTATGTTCTGCCTATAACTGTAATCACAAAAACAAACAAACCCCACAGCTGAGCACAAAACTTCTGTTTCTAATGTATTTTGGAGGAAATTACTGTAACTGCATTTTTTGAGGTAAATTTGCCTGTATGCTGAGTGTGATTTCAAAATAGCTAGCTAGAAAATTGGACCCATTAGGTGAGATCAACATATTAAACTTCAGTTTGTGGATCCTGTTGTAAAGTCTTGAGTAGCTGATGAAAGAGTAGCCCAGAAAGAGTGATTAGAGACTGGAACAGGCTGCCCAGGGATGTGGTTGAGTGACCATGCCTGGATGTGTTTAAGGGTCATTTGGATGTGGTGTTGGTGGATGTGGTTTAGGGGAGAACGTTGTAGAATAGGGATGACGGTTGGACTCAGTGATCCCAAGGGGCTTTTCCAACCTGAATAGTTCTATGATTCTATGATGCTTAGGCTTGGGCAAGCTGTGAAGCACAATCCATGTCTATAAAGAAACAAACCATATAATTTAACCAGCAGATGCTCAGCAATTTAAACTACCTTCAAGGTGAGTTAGCTAAGGAAGAGCTACTCTGTGCTGAAATGTGTCTCCATATTTCATTTATGTATGTGGACCTTTACAGGCACTATTATTTTACCAGCACCCTTAGTATATTTTAGCCAGACTCTTCATCACTTGCAGTGGTTCACAGAAGTCTGTAGCACTTTTAGTTCCTAAAGGGGAGAAAGAGCAGTCAAGCTTTAGGCATACAGTGAAGGAATGACTTATGCTGGTAGTATATCACCAGCACAAGAGGAAAAAAGAGCTCTTCTGTCAGTCGGGGTCTGCATTAAGGGTTTTGGCCACATGACTCTGGCAGGGAGGAAGGGGTGTATTTTTTTAACCTGGGGGCATTCCTAGCAAGAAAAACAATTCTGTAATATTGTTCCACCCTCAAGCAAAATTTAACTGTCCTTGTCTCGTCTTTTCAGTTTTTTGCACATTGTTTTTTACTTTGTTTCCATGGTTCCTGTGTTGATTTAGCTGCCAATTTCTCTGCTTTCAATTTATCTAACTCCTGTTCTATATCTGTATTTCATCTGTTTGGCCCTCTCTTTACCACCTCACTTTTTATTCCCCTTATAAGCCATCATTTTTCCTATCAAGTATTTTATGTACTCTTATCTCTGCTTGCCTTCTACTCCTTTTTCCTGCCTGCTTTTTCTTTGCATTTCACTCTATTCACTTTTTTCCTGCCAGTTGGCTTATGAAGAAATATATAATAGAAAGAAGTTACAATCATGATATTTTTTCTGAAAACAAAACTACATCTATGGTAACAGAAGCCAACACATCAACCTGCAATATCAAACTGTAGATGAATTTAATTTAATACAAACTAAATTAATGCATTTATAGTGTGCCAGATACTTTACAAACATGATAGACAGAGTATATGCACTGAAAACTTTACAACTGAGCATCCTTAATTTTAAAGAATCTATTTAGGTTACCCTTTTCGTGGTAATTCACATCTCATGCTTATGACTTATAGAATTTATTTCATCTCTCATATACTCTCCTAACACCATGAAATATCATCATGCCTAGCTTTGCTTCTAAAACTAGGACTCTCTTTTAAAAATTGTTTCTGGATTTATTTGGTTTTTTATTATTCTTTTTAATCTGACTTGTTATTAGAAAGACATTACTTGAGTTTTACTCTGAAGGCAGGTCTGAAAAGCAGCTTTTTATAATAGTAGCATGAGCACTGCAACAATCTTCTAAAATGGAAATTGCCTGATTTGTCTTACATAAATTTGTCTTCCAAATCATTGTTAGTTCCTCTAGACAACTTATAAATTCTCTTCTCTTTTTAAATGAAACAGAAATTCAGATTTCTTGGAAAATAAAATAAGTTCCAATTTTAAAAACGGTATAAAATTTGGAATGTTGCTTTGAAAGGGTACTGTGAGTACCTGTACATAAACCAAGTTTCTTACTCAATTAAAAAAAACCAACAAGAAAAACCCACAACACAAACAAACAACAAAAAACCACAAAAAACTCTTTGTTTCATGGGCAGTGCAAACTCAGATGAGTTTGATCCTGCACAGGTAGAATTGTTCCTCTGTCAGTTATGCTGCTCTTGGCAATCTGCCATTTAATATCTAATAAGGTACTTTTTTTTTTTAATCAGTCAAAGTGACCTGAGTGGCTGGCTGATTCAATTAGATATAGACCTTGTATTTATGCATTGATTTAGTTTATATAAATCATGTTGAATCCAAAGCTTTAGAAGCAGTAGCCTGCAAAATCCCAGTATGAATCAAACCCTTTTGGAACAGATAAGTGTCAGGGTTCAGTGATCAAATATCAAAGTTCCATATTTACTCAGACATATACGTAGGAATTTCTGTATGAATCTGATTGGATCATAATCCATCCAGTTTTTATCTTGTTTTTAACATTGGTCAGGACCAGATGTTTCAGAAGAGGATAAAAAAGCCTCTGCTTAAGACCCTCAATAAACAGGTTGTATAAATTTCCCCTAAGAACAGGAAATCTTCTAAGCCCTGTAATTTAGAAATCTGCATAACCACTAAATAAGAGTGCTCATATTTGTTCCAAAAAATGTTATTGAATATATGTGAGTATTAGTAATTTTCCTATACATCAAAAATTAGTTATTTTTCTTGTACAAAAATGTATTGCTACTTGAAGACAGCTGATCTGCTTTTCCTTCTGACAGCCATCATTAGTACCTTGCACTATCTCTAGTAGTAGTGATGTCAGTTTTCTGTTGTGTATCTTTGCCAACTAAAGGCTGTTTTAATCAAACATCTCTCCAGGTGAACATAAACCACCCCTGATTTTTGCTCAGTGATTGCTTACTACCCTGTTTATTTGGATCAGTGTCTAAGATTTGCTTTTCAGTGGAGAATTACTCTTGAATAGCTGATGAACAAACTCAATGGAAGCACTCAGTTAAATTCTGTCTAAGTCTGGAATCTTTGTGAGCAGCTTTGTGTTATTCCTGTGATAAGATCACGTGCCATTTGGGATAAGAGAGAGAGAGAAAGCTGACCATCCCCTAAAGAAATATTTTTCCCATGTGTAACAACTGTGGGATGACACAGAGCTTTTTAATAGACTTTTAAAAGCTATCTGGAGAGTTAGTAAAAAGCTTCCATGCCCAGTAGATAACAAAATGCTATATTAATTTTAGTGCCAGACCTTAATTAAAAAGAAAACCATAAAACGTATAAATGTGCAGTACGTAGGATGATGCAGCTTTGTGGAACCATTAAAGCCTCTTCATCACAGAGATTACAGAAATTAATAAGAGGGAATTATTTGTATAATAGTGTACTGGACACAAAGTACTCAATACATTTTTACCCCTCTTGAACAGGCAGTTGTTGCTTGGAGTGCATAGTTCCATCTTTCCTGGTAAACTCTTCCATCAGGGATAGTCCCCAACAAGCAATCCTGTCATTAAGGCTATGTCTGCAAATATATTGTCTATAAACAAACTCAGCATCTGGCAGACATTCCAAGGTGAAAGCCAAACAGATGGCTAATTTAATATAATCTAAGTGACTTTGGATCAGATAAAGCAATTGAATTAACAGCACTTTAAATGAACATATACCACACATTCTCACTATGCCATTATAATAGGCACCTTTTTATATCTTGAAAATCATTGCTAATTGAAGTTTCATATGGTGAATGTTTATATCTGTAAGATATACAGCTAAACAGCCTAAAAAAATATGCCATTTTAAGTAAAAGCAATCAGTGTTATAAACCTTAACTCAAATACAGTTATTTTCCTCAGAACTCCTCCAGAAAATTTTTGAATGGGGGGAATATAGATTAGATACCAAATGAACCCTTAAGTACACATGCAGCAGGCATAATTTAACTCTGAGAACCAAAGAAATTTGGGTTTTTTTAAAGTAGCTTTATTAAATAAAAAAGCTCAAACAAAATAGGCTTTGGATCATAAATGGTTCTTAATTATTATTATTATTATCTGTTAGTTTTCAAGACACTTCTTGAATTTGAGTATTAGTTGATCTATGGCAAAGGAAACAGAAAAGATTTTCTCTTAATTACTCGGTCTGCAGCATTTGCATTGATTCACTTCTTGAATACTGAGTTGTACTGTTGATAACAAAGCCAAAGTTAAAGTAAAAAAGCTCCTTTATATTTGGGTTTTGTTTGGGGTTTTTTTTATGTATATACATGCAGGTTAATTCCATGTGCATATTCTAACACCTCTTCCAACAAAACTCTAGGCTGCATTTGTGCAAAACAGGTAAAAAGCAAATCTAATTGGGTTTGTGCTGTGCAAAAAGGAATATGTTTGAGAAGGTGGCTCTTCAGCTTCTTTTCATTCGTCTCTCACTTGCACAGGACTCTGAAATCACTGCCAAAACCACGATTGCATTATGCTCCAGAGTTTGACATATGATCTATTGGAGGTGCATCAAATACTGGCCTGCAGTGCTGCATGATGTAAGGAAGATCTCCTTCCTGGTACTCGAGAGTTGTGTGAGAACAACCTTAGATTCCTGGGCAAAGGGCCATTCACTGTCTTTTGGCAGTGTCTGCCCACCAATGTAAAATTAAAATAATGAGTAATTTCATGAACACAATTACAAAACTTAAATGCCAGCAATTCCAAGAGACTGATTTGATTACCCAAAGAGTTTTATATTTTTACTTTCTTGCACACCATAACCTCAAAACACCTTTTCAGGTGTTCTGGCATAGGTTGTGTCTCGCAAAAATATCTAAAAAACTCTCAAAGTTTTTCAAATGCTTAACTTCCTCTTTTGTTTCATTTTATTTTTTTCACGTATGGCTTAACAGCATTCACACATGGTAAGAAGTCTAAAGCAGGTAGAGTTTTATGAATTTTAATAATCAGTATAATAAGTTACACAAAAAAGCTTGCAGACTCCATTTGGCCCTCCTGTGTTACAGTTTCTAACATATTCTTGTTGTCCTCTAGTATTTAAGAACCTCTGAATTTACCAAATACTGTTACTGCACTTCTCTTGAAGAAGACAAATTTTCTTTCAAACTAAATAGTAATCATTTTACAATGTAACTCTGTGTGTAGTGGACATATAGATACAAATACTTCTATCTGATATGAATATAGGCCTGGGTCCCCATTAACACCTGTGAAATTAAATTATATTATCTTCAACAAAAAGGTGAGAACTCTGGTCAAAATCTGAAATTTCAAAACTGCCCATGGAAGAATTTCTGCCCTTAAGGATAAATCACCCCTGAGGTATAACAAGATAGAGGAAGGAGCACAGATTATTAACTTTAAAAATATATATAAAATTTTAAAAGTAATTTTCTTGACTCCGGACATGCCAAAATCAGGAAATTGACATTTGTCATGGTTTGGGCACAACAGGACATCAAAGGAACAGCCCCATGCCCATTCACTCAACTCCCCACACACACACTCTGGGATGAGAAGGACAAAGCTCCTGGGTTGAGACAAAAGCACAAAGAGGGATCTTCACTGATTAAGGTCCCGGCCAAAACAGACTCAACTTGGGGAAAAATAATAATTTAATTTCACACCGGTCAAACCCACACAGGACACAGACACACACAGAGCAGGGCTTGCAGATGTTACCCCAACCTCCCTTCTTCCAGGGCCCAAATCCCTTTGTTCCCAGTTTCTCTCCCTCCTTCTCTCCAGCGGCACAGGGGATGGGGTTCAGAGTCAGTTCACAGGCTGGTGGTTCCTGCTGCTCCTTCCTCCTCAGGAAGAAGGATTCCTCACAGTCCTGCCCTGCTTCCCCATGGGGTCCCTCCCACGGCAGATCCTCCACCAACCTCTCCTCCATGAGTCCTTCCCACCAGCCCGGAGCTGCTCCAGCCTGGGCTTCCCACAGAGTCACGGCTACTTTGGGAACAAACTCCCCTGGCCTGGGGACTTCCAAAGCTGCAGTCAGTTCACCCCTACTGGCACCTTCAGGGAATGTTCCACCACGTTCCTCCATGAGTGCAGGAGGACAGCTGCCATCTGACCATGGTGTTATATCAGTTTTTCTGTATGTTAATCTCAGAGGGGCATCTATTGTCCCTCTAATGACTCCTTAGCTGGATTTTGAGCAGGAGGAGCTTCTCAGCTTCTTACTGGCACCAGTCCTGGGGCTACCTCTGGGGCACAGAGATAAAGCTAAAACAAATTCAGGCAAGAATCACCTGATGACTAGAGAAGCCCTACTGCAGCTACAAGAATTTAAATTCACCTCAGGCAGGAACAAGTCCAGACAAGTCCTGCGACCTCCCCACTTTCTGGTCAGTTCAAAGCCTGTCACCTTTTACTAGTAACATTTTAACTTTAAAGTTGTATTTTTTGAGCTATAAAGTCTTTGGTCTTGTCTATACATTTAAGTCATCAGAGTTAATAAGATGGCTTAATGGCAAGTAGTTGTAGAAGATATATAGGGATTGGTGGAGCTATGTTTGAAGTCACAATTGCTTTATTAGCAAGTTTAAAGTTTATTAATAATTGATAGTTCATTAAAAGTTGCCAATTATATATAATAATTATTATTATAACTTGATTACTGGCTAATCATCTTAAATGTGGCCTATGCATATTACACATTAGGAATATGCAAATATGGGGAACAGAAGACTCCTCTCCTACAGACTGCAGGCTTTTGCAACACAGCAAAAAAGTAAGACAAATGTTACATTATTAAAAGATAGAATTTGTAATTAGTTATACAAATATATTACTGATGCATAAACTAATATTTCAATATGTGAGCATTACAGAAAAAAGGGATTTTTCCAATATGAACTTCCTTAAAGTTAGACTGTTTCCTGTAGTCAATGAAAGGAAAAGAAGTTTTTTCAGAAGACAATGGGCATTAAAGGCAGATGAGCTGAAGAACATGTTATGATTTCTGCTTCTGGGTTTGAGCAGCCAGTACAGAATTTATCCACCATCTCTTGACAGCACAGGAGAGCAGTATGTCAACTAACACAATCATAGTAAAGTTTTCAAAACAGCAGAAGCACAGACATACAGGAACTGTACTTTGTGAAATGTCTTCAATAAATTTGACCTATGGAGGAAGCATTTGAGGCTAATGGGTGAAGAGAGCCTTTTGGGAGATTTTCCCACATCTTTGCTAAAGACTCAATGTGACCAACAAGACAGGCTCTGACATTAATGCCAGAAATAATTCATGTTTGACTGTTGTGGTTAGATTTAAGATTTGGGAGTATGACTGACTATCTATAGCACAAATCTGGTTGAAAGAAAGGTAACACTTGTATAAGTTTTGGGCCAGAATTTGCTATAGTTACTGTCACAAAATCCAGGAATGTATTTTCTTTTTGTATTAGAGGTAAAATTAAGTGCTAAAACTAGCACACTTCAACAGAAGAAGAAGGGAAGACATCTAACAAAATAGAATACCACTGAGAAGACATTTATTTTGTCATCAGAAAACAAAAAACGTAAATGGATTCTTAACTAAAACTGACAGCTGTCAGAGAGGGGAATAAACTATATATTGAACAGTATCCAATCTGGATAGGTCTCCATCCCCGAAGAGCTTTAGTCCTGAGGAAAAAAAGTTTTTAAAATGCACTGAATCTAACTGGTGGCTCAAGAACACTTGCCTCCTCTGAGCACGTGGATTTCTTCCTCTGCAAGGTGCCAGTGGTAGCTTTGGATGTCAAAGTCTCTTTTATCCCAAGTCAATTCCAGTGAATCATTACATTTTGTTAAGAAAGAGAATAATTTTTAAGCAACATTTTCCTTTTTTTTGGGGATGTAAACTGAAATAAAGAACTATCAAATCAGCTCCCACTTAGCTTGTGAGCTCTGCCAAGCTTTGTCTAAAGCACAGAAGGAAGGAGAGGCAAAGAGGAGGGTGTTTTTTATCCTGCTGAGCTGATTTTCTCAAGGTCTAAACACTTCAGTTTAAAAGCAATACAAATTCAATTATATGTTCAAAATTATAGGATTTTTTTTCTAGTAGCTCCTTCTGTGATTAATTACTGTAATGGTTTAGAAATAGTTGCTATTGCAGGCCCATCTTATGCATCTTATGTTCCAAAGCTTATAGCTCCCTGCTCGCTGTGAGAGTGAAGTCATAAAAATACAACCATTTTCTAAAAATGTAAGGAAGGAGGGAAAATCAAGGTGGTTATTTTTATCTGCCACAGGGAGGTGTGATTATGTGAGTAGACTCCTTGCTACCTGAAGAGAGTCAGATCAAAATTAAGACTTTCTACTAAAGCATACAATTAAAGTTCATTGCAAGTGTTGTAGGCAAACTGGCATTCACTGGAGAAAGTAATTGCTACAAACAGATGTACTACTGGAAATAGAAACAGAGTATTTTCTCCCTAGGACCATTCTACTTCATTAAATCTGACAAATTCCACTTGAGGTCAGTGTCCTGAGCTAAAAAAGAGTTTCTTCTTTTGTTTAATCAATCGCCACAGAACATGCAAGTGTAGACTTGTGATTTTCCTTACTGGCCAGGAAAAAAACCCCACAACTGCATTTCTTAGAAACCCCACAGCATGCTTGATGGTGACAAATAAAGAAAAACAACAACAACAACAAAAAAACAACCCCAAAAAACCCAAACACCTCTTTCCCATCTGTTTCATTGCTTTCTGCATTTGTTGAGAGAAGAGTATTAAAAAAAGGGGGGGGAAGGGGGGGAAGAGGGGTGTTGGATTTCAGGCTTCTCTTTATTAGTAGAACTAAAATTAAGCATTTAAAAATCTCCTGCAGTGGCAGAAAATATTAGGGTTCAAATTTTCCCAATCATTGTGTTAGCTCTACAGTCTTACAGGCTGTATAATAAGTCATCTGGGTTAGTAGGAAATGAAAATTCTCTTTAAATACTTAGTTATATTGTATGACATCAATCACAGATATAATCCGTAATAAAACATACTCTAGCTCTTTGCTTTCATGCCATAAGTAACCTTATATGTCATTTCGTCCAAATAAAGTTATGTCTGCTCCCTCAATTCACACACATAACACCTATTACTGCTAATGGCAGTGGTGCATAAGAAAAGAAAAACCACTATGCCCCCCACTGTTAACTCTCTTCTGCATCTCTGTGTTAATGACATTCGCATGGAGATAGAAGACAAACAACCTGAAAGTGAGGATGGAAAGAAGCACATATCCAAATTGGCTCTTTTGAAATGCATGAGATTCATTCATAGGGCAATTTAGAGGAAGGTAACTAACAACCATGCCCATTTAATCAATAACTTTGGTTGAGGATATAAAACAAATTTTACTGATCATATTATAATAGTAAAACTAGTTAATAATTCATTATTTGGATCATAATAGCACCTGGAAACCTATTGTGCTAGACACTGCACAAACACCTGGTGAAACTCAGTACCTGTGTGGAAAGGTGTGTCATCTGATTACACAGGAGAGGTGAAATTACTTTCAGGAGCAGACTAGTGGCAGAACAAGAAATGACACAGAACTGAGACTAAAATCAAAGATCTATCCATTGCATAACATTATGTTTCCAGCAAATTTTCACTTTCTTCTATTTTTATCCAGGTGTCATGTAAATCAGAAGGGAGCAAACAATGCGTATAATGTAGCTGCTAAACTCATTTCCCCCCAAATATTACAAAAATGTTATGATAACTGCATAATTACTCCTTCAGAGCTAAAGATGGTTTGCATCTCAGCTGCTTCTGAAATTAAACTACTATTGTACAAGAGGCCCATGGAAAAATATTTTAAGGAAGCATAAGCCACTAACATTTCAGATTTAAATGGATTACTGTAGTTAAAAATAAACCCTCAGGCTAATATTTTCAAATTTTTGCTGATTTGGTTTGGCCCTGATGTTTTTGATTAAGATAAATACTGTTCCACTTTTTCTATTAATGTTGTTGGGCTAGGATTGACCCCATTTCCACCCATCACTGAAAACAGTGATCAGTTCCCATGAGCTGAGCCCTGCCTTTCATTCAGAACCCCCTGTCTCACAGTCAGAAAATGTTCCTCCTCTGAACATACAGTCAAGCCCACCGTTGTACTTTGTGAAGATCTTGCTCTTCAGGATGCCCGACTGGAAAAGATCCACAAAATGAGCAAAAGAACATGGAAAGAACATGTTATTGTCTGGAACAAGACAGAGGAAATTCAGATTTTCAGTGGGCTGAATGTGGGCTTTTGCTGGTTTGATATTAACTACATGGGAAGAGTAGGGCAGAGATCTCCCTTATCCTCCCATAAGAGTACAAAGAGCAAAGCAAGGTCATCTGGACCATGGTGTATCCACCATGTGAGCTTGCACAGTGAGGCTTTTAATTGCAAATAGAGCTCAAACAGCCAGTAAGTGATCTAATTTCCATTATTACTTTATCCCAGTCACACCACAAAGTTTCCTATCAAAATTGCATCTGGATTACATCCCTTGTTCTGCTCTTCAGTGTTAGAGGGTATTTCTAGATAGGAAAGACTGAAGTAGGGGAAAGATGGAGGAGTAAGACCTGAGGAAGGCTTGAAGGCAATCAAAGCAAGTAGTGAATCATAACGGAGAACAATCTCTTTTTCTGTCTTCTTGGCTCTTCTGTTTTCTTCTGTGCCTCATTGTCCTCTTAACTGCTGATTAATGCAATCCTTCTGGCCTTGTGTTCTTGTTTTTCTTCTTGAATGCCTAACTGTCCTAGTTTTATTTAAATTTGTGTCATCAGCTATTACCTATCACCAGCCCTTTTATTTACTCAGATACAGGCAATTACATTTATGGGGAAATCTTATATCTTTATGTGAAAATTTGCTGTTTGCATGCCAAAAATAATTATTTTATTTCCATACCCCACCTCAGCACTTAAAGAATTTGTCACTCACTTTTCCTATCCTTTTATTTTGTCTTCAGTTTCTCCTGGTCACCTGCCAAACATCCCTGCAGTCAAGTGTAAATGAGTAAAAACCAAAACATTAAGTTGAGGCTTCCTGCAAGAAAAAAGAGTAGTTTCTGATTGATTGCAAGTTCAGGACAATACAGGTAAAATTCCAGAGAGAGGTCCTGAGCTCCTGTATTGACTCTGACTTGCTTTTAGTCCACTTTGTGCAGTCTCTGACAGATCAAAAAGCCTGCAATAACTCAGCTGTAGTAGCTCTTTTTCTTGACTTTTTACCATTCTCTAGATCTGATGACAACTTTAGAAAACTTTACTTAAAGTTTGACAGCAATAACATGGAGGCTGGAGGAGTAGCTGAAACTGCTTTTACTAAGAAGAAAGTAAAGCTGAACGGAAAAAAGAGGCTTTAGTGGGTTTTGGTGTTGTCAACATTTAGATCCATTTATTTCTTGGCAACTTAGAGATAAAGTTAAATATTTTGCAAAATACTTAGGAGTGCAGGTTCTATCAAAACACAACATTTCAATATTTGCCTTCTTTAATGTAATGGTGGAAAAGGAACTATATTAAAAAATAAAATCAAGGCATGGCACTTCAGAACAGCAAATTAGCTGCTTTGCTAACACATTAAAATTTTGTTATTCTCAAAATATTTTTTTCCTCCTGCTTTCACTCAAAGCAAATTTCAAGGTAATTTAACACAGATCTCTTCAGCACATTTGGCAGAGGATGGGGAAGGCACTTTCACTCACATTTCTTTTTTAATCCTGGTCTGCATCCAATATTACTACTACTGCAACCACTGCTTCTACCACTGCTGCTGCTGCTGCTACTATCACTACTAATTGTACATGTTTGGGCTGAATATTTCTTGCATATTTATTGATAAATTTTACTCTGCTTAAAAATTGGTGAATTATACCGTGACTTTTGCAAAATGTGCTAACAAATCTGTCTTCAAAAGCAGATAAAAGAGCCAGAGACTTACAGATCAGTCTACTTCAATTCATCCTGGGGATAAAACGGAACAAATAAACTGTGAGCACCTAGAAAATAATGGGATGATAAGTAACAGAGAACATGCATTTAAAAAAAAAAAATACATGTCTTGCTAAATTAACTTAATTTCTTCTTGCAACTTGATAATTAGCCCAGTGGGTTGTCAAACAGTAGACTGCAAACACTTTAACTTCAGAGGCTTCTGGTTTTGCATGCGATGACATTCCAAAAACAGGGCAGAGAAACACGATTTACATAATAGGAGGGTACAAATACCATAAGGATGGTACAAAACTGGTAGAAAAAACCTATTTACACAATCATTTCTGATCTTTCATTTGTCAAACTGGTCTGATAAATAAAAGTAGATTATTGAGAATCTGTCATGGATCCAGTGGTATTCCTTAACTCTTTCATTAATGAGTTTGATGACAGAATGAAAATGACAGTGAGTTCTTTACATTTGAGCCACAGTAAACTGGAATAGACTGTACACATATTGGAATGTGGAGGGACCTTCAGCCCAGCATTTTGTTACACAGAATGTAATGGAGATAAATATTTGCACAGAAATGTGCATTGACTTTACATGAATGTGGAAAGAGAAGGCAAGAACCGGAACCAGCTGCAAATTTTGTTCCTTCAGATATTTAATGATCTTTTCCAGGTGTGAATGAAATCAGAGGTGTTTCAAAAGCTGGTTCTGGGTCTGAATGTTGCAGTTTAAATAGTTTATCTACTTTAAAATATGCTGTGGTGTCCTGAAGTGGGAGCAAACTCCCTCCCACTATAAAATGGAGAACAGTAATGTTTAGAAATCAGATTTAAAACACGTGATTAAAAATTGATCTTTCCTCTGCCACGAGAAAAATTAAGAGAGATAAAGTCATGGGCTATGAAGGATATTATGTTCAGTTAATCACAGTAGCACTAAAGAGTTTAACGTGATGATATCTCACCATGGGAGGAAACATTATCTCTGTTATACTTCTTAGACATCGTCTGTCATTGTGGATTTTCAGCACTGAAATAGCAACTGTCAAGGTAAGAATGGGAGTAGTCCCTTATGAAACCATTCATTTCACAAGAAAGGAAACAGACTGCTGTAGCCTTGACCCAGTGAAGATTTAACTGAATGGGTCTTTTATTGAAAACAGTGATAAAATTAGCTAACTTTCAGGTCATTTATTTATATATCACACTATGTTATGTTGTCATATGTCACATTTGGTTTTTGAAACCATTTTGTAATCTATTTGAGAAGTCATGGCAGTCTGGTGAAGTTCCCACTGACTGAAAAAGGGGAAACATAATCCCCATTTTCAAAAAGGGAAGGAGAGAAGATGCAGGGAACTACAAGCCACTCAGTCTCACCTCTGTGCCCAGCAAGATCATGGTGTAGATCCTCCTGAAGGATCTGCTAAGGGACATGGAAAACATGGAGGTGGTTTGTGGCAGCCAGAACGGGCTTCACCAAGCATAAATCATGCCTGAGAAATTTGGTGGCCTTTAATGATGGGATCACAGCATCAGTGGACAAGGGCAGAGCAACTGATGTTATCTACCTGGATTTGTAAAAACGTTCAACAGTGTCGCACCAGACATCCTGATCTCAAAACTGGAAGGATATGCATCTGATGAATGGACCAGCTGGAGGATAAGGAATTGACTGGCAGGTCGCACTCAGTGAGTAGAGATCAATGGCTCGATGTCCAGATGCAAACCAGTGATGAGTGGGATTTGTCAGTACTAGGACCAGTGCTGTTTAACATCTCGTTTAGTGATATGGATAGTAGAGTTGAATGCACCCTCAGCAAGCTTGCTGACAACACCAAGCTATGTAGTGTGGTTGACACACTTGAGGGAAGGCAGGCCATCTAGAGGGACCTTGACAGGCTTGAGATGTGGACCCATGCCAACCTCATGAAGCTCAATAAGGCCAAGAGCAAGGTCATGCACCTGGGTTGGGGCAATCCCAAGCACAAATACAGGTTGGGCTGAGAATGGATTGAGAATAGCCTTGAGAAGGACCTGAGGGTGTTGCTTGATCAAAAGCTCAACATGAGCTGGCAATGTGCACTTGCAGCCCAGAAAGCCAACTGTCTCCTGGGCTGCATCAAAAGAAGTGTGGCCAACAGGTCAAGGGATGAGAATCTCCCTTTCTGCTCTGCACTTGTATTCCACCTGGAGTACTGTGTCCAGTTCTGGAGCCCTCAACACATGAAGGACCTAGAGCTCTGGGAGTGAGTCCAGAGGAGGGCACAAAGATGATCAAAGGACTAGAGCATCTCTCCTATGAAGACAGGCTGAGAGAGCTGGGGTTGTTCAGCCTGTGGAAGATAAGGCTCTGAGGAGATCTTATAGCACCTTCCAGTGCCTGAAGGGGCTACAGGAAAGCTGGGGAGGGACTTTTACCGGGGTGTGTAGTGACAGGACAAGGAGTAATGGTTTTAAGCTGAAAGAGGGTAGATTTAGGTTAGGAAGAAATTCTCTAGTGGGAGCATGGTAAAACACTGGCCCAGGTTGCCCAGGAAAGTTGTGGAAGCCTCATCCCTGGAATTGTTCAAGGGTAGGTTGGATGGGGCTCTGAGCAACCTGTTCTAGTGAGAAGTGTCCCTGCCCATGCAGGGGTTGGAACTAGATGATATGGAAGGCCCCTTCCAACCCAAGCCATTCTGTGATTCTGTGATTCTAATAATTTTTTATGATGACCTGAGTTTATATATGTCTTGCTTTTTTCATGAAATGCCACACCACATGACATAAATCATGTCTAACTACATGAAGTCACATGAAGCTTACAATATATCAAAAGGTTACAGGGAAGTGCAGTTGTATCAGTCTCTGACATTAAAACTTCCAGAGGGTTCCTTCAACATCTATCTGTAAGTTCAAAGGATTTTAAAACTTCAAAGGTAAAATCTTATAAAAGTAACAGACATCCTCCTGGTTTTAGTTTACAATATTTAGGAGTCAGATAATATTGTAAGCTTTCACTTAAAACCATAAATGTTTCTTCCTTTCAAGATCATCACATGCTGAGGACAACATGTGTGCTCTCTAAAAAATATACAAAACCAACACAGAGCAAATATTCATATATATTTGTGTATAGCTCAATATTTTCATAGAGGCATAGAATCAGAGAACTATTCAGGTTGGAAAAGCATTGCAGATTTAAGAACTGTATCTTGGACACATAAAAATACAACATGAGGCAGAGGTAGGGAAAAGAATATGAGTAAGTTAGTCATTACTCTATACCTTTAATATAAAGGAAAGGAGATAGGCAACAATTTGGAAGACATTTCTAAAAAGTTCACAAAGATTCTTATTGTATAGCAAAGACTAAATAGATTTATTTATAGTGAGGCCTAATATTTTGAGTATGAATACACAAATTTGTAATTAGTGGAGCACAATGCCCCGGGTGTGATTAAATGGATACCTTATATCATCTTGAAGGATTTGGTACAGGGCCCAGAACAGATAACCTGACAGTGTTCATTCTGAAAATATTTGTGTTGCCTATGGATTCACTGTAGTGCATCAGAAGTCATAAAAGGGTACAAATTCCAGTAGTGAGGTTTTCAACTAGAAAGTTTAATAGAATCATAGAATAGTTTGCATTGGAAGGGACTTTTAAAAGCCACCTGCAGTGATGCAGGGACATCTTCAACTAGATCAGGTTGCTCAGAGCCCTGTCCACCTGACCTTCTCTGTTTCCAGGGATAGTTTACCACTTCTCTGGGCAATCTTTGCCAGTGTTTTACCATGCTCATCATAAAAAAAAAACCACAAAAACAACCAACCAAACAACTTCCTTATATTTAGTCTGAATCTCCACTCTTTTAGTTTAAAGCCATTACCTCTTGTCCTATTGCAACAGCCCCTGCTAAAAAGTTGTCTCCATCTTTCTCATAAGCCTCTTCTAATCCTAGAAGGCTGCAATAAGATCTTTCTGTAGCCTTCTCTTCTCCAAGGAACTCTCTCAGTCTGTCTTCATAGGAGAGGTGCTCCAGCCCTCTGATCATCTTTGTGGCTCTCCTCTGGACTTGCTCCAACAGCTCCATGTCCTTTTTGTGTTGTGAACTGGACACGGTAGAGGGGAAGAATCTCCTCCCTTGACCTGCTGCCCACACTTTTGATACAGCCCGGGACTCAGCTGCTTTCTGGGCTGCAAGCACACATTGCCAGCTCATGTTGATTTTCTCATCAAGCAACAGTCCCATGTCCCTCTCAGCAGGGTTGTTTTCAATCAGAGATTTTATTGATGGTGGGGGTTACCCTACCCATGTGCAGGACCCTCATGTGCCTTGTGGAACCTCATGAGGTTCACATGGGCCCACTTCTCAAGTTTGTTTACCAGCTATGACTTAAAATAAATGTTCATGTAATGTTTGCTGAAATCCCAGTGACTTATCCTAAACTGCATGAAGAATATTATGATACCTTGAAAGGACAACAGCATATCTTGTTTTAAGATCCAAGTATATTTAGCACTTCAAAGAGGAGATACCAACAAGATGTGATTTTCACACTACAACCTAATTCTAGACGCCTTGTAATGAAACTTCCTTCCACATAAATCAAAGAAATCCCCAGGAGCTCTAACTTTTATAACAATCTGTCTAGGGGAAAGGAAGATATGATTCCTCCCTGGAGAGGTCTCTAGAGTGAATGAACCCTACAAATGTCACAGTCAATCACTGCTCTTCAAATCTTACTACAAACATTTTTTTACAATGTCTCCTGAGGGATGCAAATAAATTATTTTAGCTGAAAAGATTTTTTCCCAATATGTGGATGTTCCTCTGAGTGCAAAGTAAGTTGATACAGTTGATTATCACAGTAACAGATTCACTTTCACTTTTTCCTCCCAGATCTTAACCATCAGTTTCAGGTGACATATCAAACACTACCAAGTTGCAGGAGCCAAATTTACCCACACTTGTGTGTGAATAATTGGCAGAGAGTACCTGCCCTGTGAAAAGTAGAGTGTGTGTATGGGTGGGTGACTGCTGATTTGGGTAGCTCTAAGAGAACCAAAATATATATGTTTGTCCTGAAAGTGTCATAAACTTCAGAACAACGTATTGTGGTAAGACACAAGCATACAGATGTGAACATTTAAAGGATACTGAACTCTTTTTAAAAAAAAATTAATTCTTGAAAAGTTGCTGTTCTGAAAGCTATGATTAAATGAATACACTTGTCAGGAGCAAAAACTCTAATCATAATAATGCCAAGGAGAAAGAACAGTTTAGAAAATTTACCAGGAAAAACCAACTCCACAAAACAGCTTTTCTGTGTATAATAAAATGGAGTGTGGTGTCCAGATTTGGAGACAGTACAATTTTATTTCCACTGTAACTACAATAGAAGAAGTACTAACACACAGGGCCCCCCAGCATTTTAGACTCATACATATAAATATGTTATTTCATCATCATTCCTATAGACGATTACTTTCCCT